>NC_056611.1:0-314448 GCF_018340385.1 Cyprinus carpio
AAAATAATGAGGTTTGACTGACAGGAGCCAATGATCGCTATTTAGGTTTAGTGGTGGTGTATGCCACTTTTACTGGTCCAGGATTGGTGATCCTTAGCAGTTATATTTCCCATTTGAGCTTCTTGAGTTTCAGAATGCTTTGATAATGTAACGCCGCTTTTGTTGACGCCACCACGCCACTTGATCAAAAAAAGAGCTTAGCTACCGAAAGCTGTATTTGATTAAGAAGCACGCCACCACCACGCCACTAAGAAATGTAGTTAAACCCATTTAGCGCCACTACCAGAAGCGATGCTACTGCCCATCACTGCTAATTTATTAATAAACAATAATGGTAATTGATTTTGCTAGGGCTTTGTAAGCACTCTTTAGCCTATTGCGAGCATTTTTTTGCAATGCACATGACCAATGAAACTCACTGTTGTCATGGTAATCAAATCAACAACTCTTCCAATTGCTAGCTTTTCCCAAAAGCATTGGGAACTTTTAGTAATCCCCACGCTCCTACTTTACCGAGCTTGCATGGTCAAACTGTCACTGGCATGCTAATGCTGTGCGTATGCATTGCGTATGCATAAGGCGATATAGACTATTATATTTATAATGAAATCAATTATACAATATTTCAACAGTAGCCTATGTGTGTTCTGAATGTAGTATGGGCACAATAAAATGAGATAGTAAGAGCCCGAGTCCGACCCTGAGCCCGATCTGTAAAATGGCCCCAGCCCGGCCTGAATGGCTCAGCATGTTGGGCCTCAATGGGGCTTGCAGCCTTAATTCCAAACCTCTTCACCCCCGCAGAACACCAAACGGTCTCCTTGATCCTCAATCCAGCTCCATGGTGACACTCCCTTCTTGAGCCCAGATTAACCAGCCCCAGAACAGTTTGTGTAGGGAAGCCCTGAGAGATTGCAAGAGGATTTTATGACCCTGTGTCACTGCTGGCCTTTTCAACACCAGTAGTTTTTCCTACTGAGAAGCAGTAAGGTGGCCTACATCATTGCCCTCCTCACTGGCAATGCACTCGGACTGGGCCTCAGCGTTGTCTCACCAGGGGACCAGTCTCATACTCGGGTCGTTCCTTTCCCCACAATACAGTTCAAACACACTTACATCCATGGAGATGAAAAAGAATGTTCCAACATTTCAGCCCAGTTTGTGGATAATGGATCACTGCCTGCTGATCAACGAGCCCTAAGAGCGACCTTCAACCATGCTTGTGTTCCTTTAGAGCTCAGGATATGAGTTTAGCATTCCCAAGACCCCGCCCTCCTGATACTCAAGGTCGCTCATGATGGTACACCTCACCAGGTGGGTGGAATCTGGATATCCCAGGCCAAACACAATCGGTTATGAAAAGAGAGTATACTGCCTCTACTTTGGCAAGCCATGTAATTTTTGCACTGCACTGGCCCACTTGGGTGCGCTCAGGTCGGTCGGTCAGTCAGTGCATTCTACCTCTTCATCTATAGCGTGAGGAAACAACAGGAATTGATATATACATATGAAACAAAGTAAGAGCTGAATGAACCATTGCTTTATATGTCTGAAATGTAAAATAAATATATTAATGAAAATGAATATAAAACATCAATTTGTAAATGCACCAGTTTTGCAGGCCATTTTTAGTTTTTTTTTATTATACATAAGAAAAGATACAGGTAAAGAACATAAACAAAGAAGAAGAAAATAGTTAAAACACCACTGACAAATACAAATAGAAACAAAGATACAACTGAGAGATTTAAAAAAAGTGGTTAATTTGTTCATGAAGGTCCTACTAACATTACTGTTCGGGTGAGTAGTAATATAGCCTACAAAAAGAAATTTAACTAAAGTAATCAAATGTAAATGAATACTTCAATAGTTTTCCACTGTATTAACTGATTAATTTAAGCTTATTAAAGCTAAGTGTTATTCTCGATCTGAAGTTGCTATGAATGATTTTCTCTTTGCATTTGTTTGTATATTGATACATCATCAGATTTTCTCGCCAACTGACTCACTTCCACTTAAGAGATGTACAACTGTGTTTTTAACGTTGACATACTCTCGCAATATGCTGTCTCTATAATTCTTATGCGACACCATATATTTTTGTGTGTGTGTTATTTGATCGCTTAAGGCCCGTTTAGTCACCCTTATGGTTCCAAGCCAAAAATGTGCGGTAATTTGCCTGGTTTGCTACATCTTATGGCGGTCTCCCGTTGAATTGCCGGATTAGTCTGATTAACACGTCTTTGTATTCATTTTTTTATTTAATACATTGTCCCACATTTTTTCCACTGATTGTGCTCTTGATATGCTTACGTTAAGTTTGCTTCTTTAGGGATGGAACTTTATGGCTAGCGTAGCCTGTTAAGTGATGGAACTTATGCTAACTGAAACTTAGCTACGTTTTGAATAGTTTTACCTCTTATATTTTTCTTTTTTTTAATAATCCTTAGAAGCCACAATCGAAATAAAAAATAAAAATTTGCTTAAAATCACACCCACCAGGGCCCCCCACTTAAAAGTGTAAGCAGACTTTGGGGGGGGGGGGAATGTTTACTTCTGTCCTTTATAAGATATTAAAACAGGGCTTTCATGTTGTTCGTGCTGAAGCTCATCCACTGTGACGCGTAGCATCCTCGTTGTGTCGGCGTGAATTGTGAATACGTCTGTAAACAATATTCCCCCATCATAGACCAAACATGCTGGCGCTGACATTATGGTATCTGTCATCTAACATAAACCATGTCTGGTCGACTCGTGGTGAGGATAGACACAATTTGTTCAAGATAGAAGCGTTGCTATATAGGTTTGCACGTACGCAAAATGTTATGTGTTTCGTAATATCTTCAGTCTATTATTCCGCCAGCAGAACCGTTAACTTCAGAGCTTATCAATAATCCTGTCTTTCATAATTTACCCCAGGGCCCATTTTTGTTATTGGGTTTCGGTAACCATGCACCTAATATTGGACTGGTCCCAGCGGGAGTCATCGAGCGATTCGGGACTCGAACCTGCCAAGCGTCTATGTGAATTACTGCTTTCTTCTTGCCAGTTCCCCATGGTCAGCTGAAGTCTTCTCCGAGCATGTCCGTGGCTCTGGACCCTAAGACATCCCTAAGAGCAACTTCAAGTTCGCCTTTATGCTCAAAGCCCCTGATCCACAGAGATTATGACTGTTTGCTCCATGATGGAAACCAGTCACCTACCAACGTGCCTGCAGATGTGGGTGTAGGAAGCAGTCTTGTCATCAAAAGAGTAAGAGTGATTACCAAGCTTCACCTATGTGCACATTTTTTCTCTTGCTGTCCTTACCCCTACGCAGAGAAATTATGGACACTGGGAACTGGCTTGTTTGGGCTGGCCGGGGTAAGATGGCGCGGAAGCTGGAAGAAGAGTGGAGGCGCTGGCTTAGAGAGGTTGAAAAATTTAATTCGCATCTTATCTCCTTGATTGCCAAAAATATTCAATTCCCAGTTCGCACTCTGCGAGGCAAGTTTTGATTCCACTGCAGCAGGGAGCTGGTCCAGAACCACACTCCTTCCCACCTATTTCCAGGTGGTGGTATAGCCCCTCATCCAAGTGGGATATTGAGATTATTGAGCCTCAAGAGAGGTCCTAACATGCAATCAGCCTGATCCATGGTAAGCCCTCGCCCTCCGGGTGTGGCCCCTTGTCTGTGCTCCCCTAAAGTCCGTTGGATGTCCTAAATCTCTGCCTGCTCCGTGTGTGCCATAGAACAAGGTGAGCCAAGCGGGCCCATCCGTCGCAGTTCTCTGTCTCGCACCTTTGTGGCGTCAAACTGACGAGAGGTCAGTAGGGAGCGATTGCAGTCAGGAAGTGAGAGAGGTGAGATTGAGTCAATCAGGAGATTAAGACACACACTGGGAGGTGCCTGTAACTGACAACCAGCCTACCCAGCCCCCCCCCCCACCACCACCACCACCACTCCCCCCAGTTGGGTTTCATCTCTGGATTGTTGTTCTTTCATCCTGGCAAGCAGGGGCACTCACCTTAAGCCCTTAATGTCATGTTTCCCCAAAATGCAGATGGCACTTGGGATAATGAACTTTAGTCTTACCCGCTCCTACAGATGGTGGCCATCACCCCAAAGCATGTTCAGTATCCTGAGCACCATCAGCTTTGATTCTTCCCACACTTTGTTTAATCCCTTTGTAGTATGGTGTTGTTCCTTGCCAGTGTGTTTCAGTCTTGAGCCATATTCTTCACTGTGTAATCCAGTTCTGCCTGTCCTCAAGTTAAGCCTGGTTGTTCTTGTATTTTCTGGTACCCTTGTGGTATGTTTTTGTTTTCCTCTGTTTGATCGGAAGCTACAGGTTTTCCTCCTGTTTGTTTGGTCGTCGTTGTTGTGTTGGGGATTTTTAGGTTATTAATTCTTCGGATAGCCGTGGTTGGGCCTCCAGTTAAGAATATTTTTATTCTTTTAAAGAGGTAAAGGCCCTTGGCTCTTTTGGGCTCGGCGTGCTGCGATCAGGCTTAACTGACAGGAGGTTAGCTCAGTAAGTAATTTCCACACGCTTAGAGCACCAGAGACCCAGGTTCAGTCCCTGCCTAAAGCAGGCTTTAGGACTTGCGTTTTGGGGTAGGCATTACAGTTTCCATAGGAATTAAGTGTTATTTGTATATATATATATTGTCTATAATTCTATCCACCATTTTTAGTCATTATCTTAACTGCTTCATAAACATGCCGTCACATAATGCCTTTAACAAAAATCATTGAGTTAGTGTACAAATAAAAAAATTATATTTGCATGTACACATACGGTACAAAATTACATAACCACCCGGAATAACTGTAGGCAAATTGAGGTATAGCACATTCCTTACAACAGATTTAAGTATAAAAAAAACACTTTGACAATTTTTAATACGTTGAGGAGTTCTCGCTGTATGATGATCTGATGTTCACTACTGTAATAAATATGAATGGACTGTGACCTAATTAGGTCAAGTTACTAATTTAAAGTCAGATGATTTACTAGTAATTCAGGAACTACGGAGGTGTAGACCTGATGTAAAAAAAATATTAAGAATAATAATAATTGAAAGCGTTTGTTAAGCATAAGACATGAAACATGACAAAAAAGGAATGATCTGAATACTTTCTGAATCCACTGTATATAATTATGAGTCTACTTTTTTGGCTACTTTTAAACAAGTCAACAACCTTCTTACTTAAAGTACCAAATGAATAATTTGTTTTGAAATTTAGGTCAGTACTTGTTAGAAGCCCTTAGAAAATAAAATCTCTTCTAATACAAATCTTTTTAAGGACCTCTGCATTTTAAATATGAAAGCAGGATGTACATTTAACTAGGGCAGATGTATGAGAAATTGGTATCAGTTTCATTATCAGCCATGGCTGCTACAGTCTCTCTTGGGGACTGCAATAACAACAGTGGCCAACTGAATTACTTTGCAATTTCATCAGGATTGTTTACGGAGGTCTGATTTAAGATTGGCGTTGAGAAAGATCTTAGCCTTGTTTGGAGGTATTTGTCTGAGACTTCTCTCCTGCAGAGAGCAGCTTCAAAGATGAGCACCTCCAAGGCTTAATGAAACAGGATGGTCCCCAGAAGGCCCCCCCCCTTCCACAGCACCAGGTGTTCTCCTCCTTAATGATCTCATACAGCAGTGCGAACTTCATCGTCTCTTCTGTATTAATAATGCTGGGCGATGACTGGGCTCCAGCTTTTAGTTGAATAGTAGAGCAGTGTGTGCTCATCAACCTTGACATGCGTCTACAGATGTGGTTTGAGCTGGGCCGATAGGATGGAAGCTATAGTATTTGTTACTTTCCCATATTGGGGAACATTTGCATGGGACGGTAGGACTCTACAGTATTAGATATGATAGAAAAATGTAGATACAATATTTTTGTTATACATCATTCTCATTAAAAACCATTTGTTTGTTTAAGGACTATAAAACGTTATACACATTAGGGATATAGCAGTTTCCCATGACAGAGTTGAAATTATTGACCTTGATTTTAACCCAGTATGTGTAAACATAAATACTATGTTTAAGCAAATCACTTCTGAGCAACCATCACTGTAATATCCCGCTACAGTCCAGCAAACATTTGCTTGTACTTTCCTGCTTCCCTGTGTCTTGCGTGGCATTGAATTTATATGCAGCATTAACAGATAGAAGTCCTAGATGCCTAGACTAGATCAACGGCTGTCCCATAAACACGCCCTTAATATGACTTTTGACGTGACCAAAAGCTGCACTTTCATTGACAGCAATACTTCTTTTTGAAGTGAGATTCAGCCATTACCGCACGAATTAGGGGTGCTGAGGGTGCTGCAGCACCATTGGAGTGTAGCCCATGAAAAAATGGGGGTGCTGGGGTGCTGTGTTAAAAATAAATTGAATATGAACAATATGTAATAAGAAAATAAATAATATTAATTTTATTAATTTGTATAATTCATTAAAATTAATTGAAAAAAGTAGCCGAAGCTTACAATGACAAGAAACAACAGTTAAAATATGAGTTAAGTTTAATCAGATTACTGTGGGAAGTCGTTTCAACTGATTTAACTTATTAAACTAACTTAAAAAATAATTTGTTGCCATGATTTTTGGATTATATTATAACATGTAACATGTCTCTGCCATACCAAAAAAAAGAATTAACAACAATTTCTACAGACAGCAGAGAGAAAGAGCGAGAGCGAGGTCTACTTCAGCAGGCAACAAATCTTACATTTTCAATCTGTAGCACTTATTTTGATCTTTAACGTCAGGTCTTTGAATGCTTAAGGTTGATTCAATATTACTCTTAATGAAAAACATACACACACACAACATCAGCAATGCTACAATGACAATGTCGCTTATATTAAACCATGAAACGTTTATGAACAGAACAAATAAGGACCAGTGGCGTAGCAAAAGTCGTTACTCTAATGCAGGCGTATGCAGGTTGCATATGGGGCCTGGGCAGTTTGGAGGGACCTGCCGAGCTTGGGGCAACTTTTAATTGAAACAAGGGAACAAATAGAGCCCTGCATGGGCCCTGCCCTTGTTTCAAAAGCTTATGAGAATTTTCGGCCCGAGTCCGACTGGATCCCATGTCTTTTTTTTCTGTCTCTCTCTTTCCCATTACACAGCTATAGTAGTATAGTAATAATTCAGTTTTTGTTTTTAATGGCAAAGTAGTCTCTTTTTTTGTTGTTGTTGTTTGTTTTGTTTCTTTATTAAGTTAATTTAGAAATATGTTTGGAACATTTTATGTTTGTTAAATTGAAGTTTTTGTTTTTTTAAAGGAATGACCGAGCGGCAGCGGCAGACAGTGAGTTGAGCATTATGTTTGATCAATTTAGCCTTTTATAAAACCAACACAACTTGCCTAAAATAAACAGACATAAAACACTTCAGCGTTTCACAGTCATTTGTGTGGAGAGAGGACGCTAAAGCGCGCTTTGCAGGACATGGAGGCACCAGGGCGATCACTTGCATTTTTTTTTTTAAATAACAGTGGAAACTTAAAAATACGCCATCATTTTTTCTCATAAAGGTAAGAGTATGCATCATTCGAAACTGCAAAGGGTCTACTTGTATTTGTGTGTGAACTCACAATATCAACAGAAACTTGTGCTTTTGTAAAATCAATAAATCAAACAGGATGCACTTTCTTTCGTCTTGGTCTTGAGCAGGAGTGCTTCACTGACATGATAAATATATCTATAGAATGCTTTAAATTACTATTTTAAAACCAAATAATTCAAATGAAAAACAAAAACTCTTTCATTATGTAAGTAAAGATGCATTTCTCTCTAAAGGCACGTGCAATGGGGAGATGGCTCCTCCTTGGACAATCATTCTTGTCACGTTACCCCAATCTACACCACCACCACCCCCTAACCCCCCTTTCTCCCAAAAATACGTTCCCACGGCCATGGGTTCAGGCCACTGAATTCTTTGGATTGAGACATTTTTATAACTGCAAAGACCGTTTCTGTTCGAATGTGCCACAATTTTTTCATTGCTGATATTGTGTGACTGTGTGCTGACACTGTTTAACAATAGAGAATGGGAATGTGTTGTCACAGCGGCAATGCATTTTGGGAATTTAGGTCACGGGAGCTACAGCAGAGACTGGATAATATAGTGAATGTAGACTTTTGATATTATTTAATGTTTATATGATCAGTGGCGGTTTGTGAGTTTTAAAATAGAGGAGGCACACCAACATCCATCCCTTCTTAAAAGTCTGTGTTAAAAGAGAGCTGATTATTATTTGCTTAACCACTTTAAAATGGCTTTTTGGTTGCTTTTAGTCTGCATCCATCCCTTCTTAAAAGTCTGTGTTAAAAGAGAGCTGCCTGTTGTGCTATTTAATTAAGCCAACTGCTGTACATCCATCCCTTCTTAAAAGTCTGTGTTAAAAGAGAGCTGCCTGTTGTGCTATTTAATTAAGCCAACTGCTGTAGCCTATATCTAGCTTAGGCGTGTTTTCCCTTTTTTTATTTGTATATATACTGTTGGAATGACAGCTTGGTAAATCTGTTGCCGATCAAATATTTAATATCGCTACTCGCCAATATACTGCTTTTGCTATGGTGATTTGCGTGCACTCTGTGCTCCATTGCATGACCTAAAACATGGCAGAATCCCACGTGGTGTGACATAGATTCCCATTCTCTATAGTGAGGTAGACAACTATTACTGAAGATTTTTTTTCTTTTTTCTCAGTGCTTCACGTGACTTTTTCCTGTAATGCTCATGTTTCATATAATTGTAATTTCCTTTGTAGGTGTTGACTTTCATTGCATCTTCATTGCAGCTTAAAAAATCTTTAAAAAAAAAAAGAAAGAAAGAAAGAAAAAAGAAAATAAGAAGAAAAAGGAGATTCCAAAGCAGGAGTTGGCCGAAAGTTGATATTGTTTTGCATTTTCAGCTGTCCGGAATGACAGGAATAAGAAGAAAAAGGAGATTCCAAAGCAGGAGTTGGCCGAAAGTTATGAGCTGACAGCAGAACTAGAGACAATCATTGAGAAGATACGGAAAGCTCACCAAGAGACATTTCCTTCACTCTGCCAGCTGGGCAAGTACACCACGGTGAGTCACTCTCACTCATTTAAAGCGCTCATACTGTGGCACCAAGAAGTATGCTGAAGTCACACCAGCATGCGGGTCAGAGGTCTCATACATTAGTGCTTTTGTTGAAAATAGTGCAGAAATAAGAGGTGCTTGAAATAACAGTGCAAAAGAAAATAGGAATACGTAGGGAGAAAAATACTGTCAACAAATATCTATCATATACAAATGTTCAGACTCAGCATTACCTTTGTTGAACACATACAAATAATATGCTTTTAGCCCCCCACCCCCACCCCCCCATACTCCCATCATTAATCTTTCATTACACTTGTGAGAACTCTATTTTATAATTCAGACTGACATGTAGATACTGCAAAGTCCCTGACATGTAAACACTAGATGTAGGGGAGTGTTGTCTGAATGACAGCCGCTCCAGATGAGAATTATTATGATTTTATTGACAGCAAGTGTATGCTCCATGTGGAGATAGCTGGCAGCTGCAGTGTGTGTAAATATAGCATTAGTTCAGTGTGAGGTGGCTTAGATTGACGTGACTGCTCCATTAACAGAGCTCTTAATGGGAGATCAGGGCAGCAGTGTATTGTGGGCAACCATGGTTGGTGCTCACAAAAAACTTGTCTTTTAATAAAAGACTGTTTCTTTGTTCTGAATGTTGGTGTGTGGGTTTTGTTGTTGGCAATTCTCAGTAAAGGGCACTATTTTTACTAGAATTTCAGTACTTTTTTGTACTGAGTAAGTGAAATAAAGGTGAAGTGACATGTGGCCAAGTATGGTGACCCATACACAGAATTTGTGCTCTGCATTTAACCCATCCAAGTGCACACACACAGTAGTGAACACACACACACACACACACACACACACACACACACACACACACACACACACACACTGTGAACACACATCCAGAGCACTGTGCAGCCATATTGCTGCGGTGCCCGAGGTACAGTTGGGGGTTCGGTGCCTTGCTCAAGGGTCTCACCTCAGTCGTGGTATTGAAAATGCTGCTACCAAGAATAAAGATGCTGGTTATGTAGGTAACTGAATTCTAGAGGCCACTGTCGCCTTTGGCTTCCTTAGTTGGGGAGGCTTAATTTCTAGCAATATTGTCGGTTTTGATTGTACAGACACTATTGCAAGAAAGCTGAACTGGATGATGTCATCACTGAATCATCAATGAACTGACTTTAACTTAAAAATTTTGTGATTGTTATTGTCCTCTTATATTATTAACAAACTATTTTCCTGTTTAAGCCGCTTTGACAATCTGTATTGTATAAAGCGCTATATAAATATAGGAGGCTTGACTTGACTGGAGTGATGAGTGTTGGTAGTACAGTCAACACACAAAAAAAATGTACACAAACACACACACACACACACACACACACACACAAACAAACACAAAAACAAGGTCTCAGCATAAAATGCTGCTACCAAGAATAAAGATGCTGGTTATGTAGGTAACTGAATTCTAGAGGCAGGTCTCAGCATGGATATGGATAGTTATAATGGATATTTGCTACTTTAGTCTGGTATGTTGAGAGCATATAAAAACAACGTGACACAGTAAGGGTGGCCAAATTATGATAAATATATACCACAGTGGCTCGGCACTCAGCCCTTTTCTTTTCTTGCGCATTCACAGAACTCAATAATACAGTTACTGCAAACTCATAGTACGAGATGCATCTACACTGACTTTGTAGAACCATGCAAAAATGCAAGGGGAGTCCATGCAGCAGCTGATCAAAAATGTGATCAAAACTGAGGTTCCTCTGAAACTCACCCAAAATGAGGAGACAGTGATAAGAGAGTGGCAACTTGGACTCCAGATAAGCAGAGGTGGACAGTAGTGAAGTATTTTTACTTTACTCAAGTAAATATAAAAAGTATCTGTAGTTTATCAGAGTGTTTTTCTTTGGAAAACTTTACTTCACTACATTCCAAAGCATAATACAATACATAAAACAAAACTACATTTCATAAATTAAATTTTTTTTTTTTTACCTTTAATAATTAATAACAACCTAAAAAACTAAAAAATGAACTAAAATAAAATTACTTTCTTGTACTAAAGTAAATCTTTGAATTACTTTTACTTAAGTAAGAAAGTAAAAGATGTGTAATGTAATTAAGTATTAAATGATATTTAATATGAAACTTAATGCAGTAAAAAATACAATATTATGCTTTAAATTAAAGTTTTCTAAAGAAAAAACTAATAAATTACTGACACTTCAAAAGTACTTTTACTGCAGAGTAAAAATACTTCACTACTGTCCGCCTCTGCAGATAAGGGTCAGTGAGCCCTTTAGCATCCCTAACCCTAACATTCAATAAGAATGGGGCGAAAATTACTAAATACATTTTTGAAAAGTGGAACTGAATAATAGTTTAATTAATTGCAGCCCTCTGACTGGCAGTTTTCTCTAACAATGAGAAAGAGCTGCAGAAGAGATTGCATCTCTGACAACCATAAGATTGAGTCCGGAGAACTTTAGGGGTCAGCGTCCTAACTACAGGGTGTATATAGGGTGAATTCAGGCAAAGTGTTAAACTTGTACTTTAGATACCCAGATGTTTTTGTTTGTTTATTTGTTTTGTTTATTGCCATTGTTAACTTTATGGTCCAGCTGTAATATTTTAGTTTGAATTCAGTTAATATAATATGTTATTTGGAAGGTACATACCAATAAACATTCTGAGATCATGAACTCCAAATAAATGTCTTTACCACAGTCAAGTAATGTGGGCAATCTCAAAATAAAATAAATATAATTTATGTTTATTTGGTTGTTTTTTTGTTTTTGCCACAAATTATCAAACAAACATATTCAACAACATATACCTTTCATGATGATGGAGTTCTTCTTTGAAGTTTAGCCACAATCATCAAGGTCATATAGCATTAGCCAAAACTATTAGTACAATTTAAAGAAACAGTGTCCCTTTAATTAAACATATTTGATATGCTATTAAAAAGTGTAAACCCAGTACAGTACAATCAAGCTTAAATGGCCCACTTTAC
Organism: Cyprinus carpio; assembly: GCF_018340385.1. Lineage (NCBI taxonomy): Eukaryota > Metazoa > Chordata > Actinopteri > Cypriniformes > Cyprinidae > Cyprinus > Cyprinus carpio. The sequence continues at coordinate 12,125 of NC_056611.1, forward strand.
CTGAATTCACCCTACCTATTTCTCAAGGGTCTGATACTTTGGCTATCCAATAATTTATATGTTTTGTCAAGAAACATCCCTCTGCTAGCTGAAACACTCCTGGCTCTGGGTTAGCGCTTGCAATTTTCCCCTGATGTTAAGATCAGAAAATCCTATAGACACAGAAGAACTCAATCAGAACTCCATAGCAGTGGAAAAATAAAAGCCACTTAGCATACCTTAGCAACCACATAGCAATGTCCCACAACCGCCCACAACCTCCCAGAATTGTGGTGATGAGTTTTGTGAAAATTAAAAAGTCTCGTGTATAATCATGCAATGATTCTGATGTGTATATTTTTATGTTAGCTTAGGAAGTAATTTCTGTTGGCATGATTTTCTGTCATTTTCTGTCATTTTGTACTGATAAAAGCTAAAGATGTTTAGATCTTTTCCTGTTTGCCTTACTCCCAAAACAGCACACATTATGCTGACTTAGAGGTGATGTTTGCCTGAACAGCAGCGAGGAGTGTTTAAACATGGCTTTAATCTGGATCAGGACTAATTATCCTCACTCCTCAGCCTGAGAGAAGTTCCTCATTATTACACACGATTGGTTCCCGACATGCTTTTATTAAGCAACAGAAAAGAAGCAGCGCTCTCTCAGATTTAGGTTAAAGCTCCAACTATGCCGTAAAAATATTCAAATCTCATCCTTCAGTGATTGAGGAGTTCACAGGCGGGTGAGAGAGATAGCTGTGCTTCCGTCCTACAATGAATAATGCTTTATTGACAATGATGGTTATGAGAAATGACCCTGGCAGATTTAAAGATCAAATAAAACAGTACTGATATGTGGCCTTCAGTCCAAGGAGGTGCTTTTGAGACGGCTGAATATTAGCTGCATAGGCACCATGTGCTCTTTTACATCACTGCGAGCCGCCACACCGCACCGTGATATTTGATGCCCGCACTTTTTGTGTGATTGATGCCCCTGCGTTCATTCTAACATTGGCAGCTTATATTCTAATGTCGCAAGTTGTCTAATTTGTTAGGATAAATCTTGCTAAATGAAATTAGAATTCCCTGGCCACTTCCTTGTTTGGCTCTATTGAATTATGACCATGTGGTAATTGACTGAGATTGGAAGAGAAATCAAACAGCATCGTCTTTGCCCCAGGGAGGAAGAAGACAAGTAGGTTTAATATCAAAGTCTGGCCACTTGTCTTTCTGTGGTTAGTTTGCCAATCATTGGTGAGGTCTCTCAGCAAAATGTGGCGCCACTCTCTTAGAGTGATTTAATGCCAGCTGTGATATGCTTCTCTCTGAAGCAGAGATCATATTTACTGATCTGAGCCCGAGACAATAGATTGCCTGCCCAGCGTTCACACAGAGCATCTCACAGCCTGCGGGTTTCAGTCCAGAGCGCAGGAAACCATCCTTTTTGATGAATGAGGCTAGTGACAGAATCGAACCCGGGGCCAGCATGAATGAACCTGGATATTTCTTTTTGTGATATCTCAGAATGAACAGAAAGCGATACTTTTAAACAGCATATAATTTTTCAAATATATTTAGAATGCTAGTTTATGTGAAATTTAATATGGCACATGGTCAGCATTTTGGATGTATGTTAGGTTGAATCTCATAAAAAATATTTCATGCCAAAATTAAAGGAATGGAAGGATTTTTTTTTTTTTTTTCAAATATATTTTTAAATGACTTTTCAGAATATACACATATGGTCAAAGTATATTTGCTGAAATTTGCTTCAAAATATATTTGCACAAGTATATTTTCTATATGCTACTGTAAGATTGGAGGTGTATTTTCTCACCCCTGAAATACATTTATGTATATTATTGTTTTATTATACATACATTATTGTTTTTATTATGTCATTTTCCCTACTGTAACAATGGTAAATAGAAACGTTGCCAGAAATAAAGTGTTTAAGTGCTCATATAAAATACAAGAGCATTATTCCTTTGTGTATCTTTCTGTTGATGTTGCTGCAGTGTGAAGATGGGTGGTCTGGAGTAGTGAGATGACTGACAATCATGATGCATGTTTAGACAAAAGATTTTGTTTTAACTCTGTGTATGTGTATGTCATCTGCAGAACTCCAGTGCGGACCACCGTGTGCGTTTGGATCTGGGTCTCTGGGATAAGTTCAGTGAACTGGCCACTAAGTGCATTATTAAAATCGTGGAGTTTGCCAAACGAGTTCCTGGTTTCACTGGACTCACTATCGCCGATCAGATCACACTGCTCAAAGCCGCCTGCCTCGACATATTGGTATGTACATGTGTGTGTGCTCGACTATCATGACAATCATGCAACCATACAATTTTATACACAACTAGGGCATAAAACAAATCTTAACTGTTTATTTTAAACATAATAAATATTAAATACTACATTTACATTTTATGTGTGTAATATTATTTACACTGAATATTATCTATTCATTGTTTGCTATATTTCAACACTGTTACAGGAATATTGGTAGATTGTTTGATTTTAGTTACTTTGTAGCAAAAACATTAAATGCACTATTATTAAATACACTAGAATAATATAAATAAAATTAAATAAAAAGGAAAAAATGCAGAATGGGTTACAGGATTCAAAGTAACTGAGTTTCAGATCTAGCTTAATTTAAGCCGTCACTCAGTAGGGGCTAGTTTTAATGTTTAAACGTTGGTTTGTAAATTACTGATACATTTTTCTTTACTTCCTATAATTAATAATGTAAATATTTTTCCCATAACTTTCATAGCAGGTATGAATGGGTGATTTTGATGAATACAGTAAACGCCTGGAATTGAATGTTTGGATTTTCTTTTTTCTGTCATCCTGGAGAAAATACTTTAACAATTATTTATACTATTGTAAAAGTGGCAAACTGAACATGAACAGAATTATTTTTTCATTTATCATTTAATGCAGGGTTTCTCAAATGCTAAACCTTTTCTGTCATGAGTACAACTTACTAATTAGAACTGTACATTTGCAATGCCTGGGACAACAGCGACCTCTATCGTCAAATCATGTTCATAGCTCAAGGCTTAGCTAAACGGCCAAATTATTTCATTTAATACCTGTGTTATACACCTTTTAAAACAGAATCAATTAATCAAATAAAAAAAGAATTCAGCAAAAAATACAGAAAAAAATTATAAATAAAAAAATAAAAATGGATCCATTTTTGAAAGAAAGTGTGCAGTCAGTTCAGAAACTGCTTCTACTTCAAAGACAGCAAAATACTGCAAGTAAAACTCTTTAGACTATATTAAGTATAATTTTATCGGCTTAAACAAACTATTAATTGATGTGGGCAATGTCAAGTCATGTCAACTTTCTTTACAAGCACAGATACTATTTGAACAAATTCTATCAAAAAACACACCCAGTATAATACAATAAAATAGAATGCATGAATTATGAAATGCGGTTTTACAAATGCTAGAGCTATGGTTTTCAAAGGAAAGATTGCTATCAAATAGCACACCTAGGTTCCTAACTGATGACGAAGAATTGACAGAGCAGTCATCAAATGTTAGACAGTGTTTTAGGTTATTACATGCAGAGGTTTTTGGTCTAATAATTAACACCTTTTTCAGAATTTAGCAGTAAGAAATTACTAGTCATCCAGTTTTTTGTATAGTTTTGAAAATTGGTATGCTTTCTTGGGCCATGAAGAAATATAGAGCTGAGTATCATCAGCATAACAGTGAAAGCTAACACTGTGTTTCCTGATGATATCTCCCAAGGGTAGCATGTAAAGCATGAAAAGCAACAGTCCTAGAACTGAGCCTTGTGGTACTCCATACTGCGCTTGGGATAGATGATACATCATCATTCACTGCTACGAATTGATTGACCATCAGATAAGTAAGATTTTAACCCTGCAAATGCAATTCCACTAATGCCAACATAATTTTCTAGTCATTCAAAAGAATTTTGTGGTCAATAGTGTCGAACACAGGGCTAAGATCCAGTAGCACTAATAGAGAGATACAACCATGATCGGATAATAAGAGCAGGTCATTTGTAACTCTGATGAGAGCAGTCTCAGTGCTATGATATTATCTAAATCCTGACAGGAAATCCTCAAAGATACGATTCTCTAAAAATGAACAAAATTGTGAGGATACTGCCTTTTCTAGTATCATTGACAGAAAAGGGAGCTTTCAGATCAGTCTCTAATTAACTAATTCTCTAGGATCAAGTTTTTGGTGAGATGCTTTATAACAGACAGTTTTAAGGTTTTTTGACAATGATTAATCCCTCCATGCAATGCAAAACACTTCTAGTTCTTCCTAGTGAACAGACACAGTCTTTGCAGTGTGATATCTAGGTGAAAGAGTCTCTATGTGTTGAGAATTAACTGATTTCTGTGACATGAGGTGGCTAGCAGACGGTCAGTTTAGCCAGTCTGCTTCCTGACCTGGGCCCCAGTTAGTCAAGTACAAACTCTAAGACTATGTGCCATATTTATAGAGAAAAAAGTGGCAACACCCCAGGAGGGATGAAGACCATCTCTTTTCAACAGGTCAGTTCTGCCCCAAAAACTTGTCTATTGTCTATGAGACTTATGTTATTCTGCGGGCACCACTTAGACATCCAGCCACTGAGTGACGATAGTCTTCTATGTGTCTCATCACCACAGTAAGCAGGGAGGGGACCAGAGCATATTACAGTGTCTGACATCATGCTTGCAAGCTCATATGCCTTTCTAATGTAATAACTTTTGTGTCTCTGGTCCCTGAGTGAGTTTGTTGTCACTGGTTGTGTTTTAAGTTTAGTTTGAACAAATTAGTAATGTCAATCTGTTTGATGTTTCAGTTGTTTTCCATGAGGTTAATTAATTAGTGAATTGTACAATTTGAGCTTAGATCATTTGTTTCTCATAGGTTTGTTGATGTAGTGTTTCAGCAGGTCAGTCACTGACGTCTAAAGTGTCACATCTGTTGGTGTTTTGTCCTGTAATAACATGATGTGCAGTAGTATTTCAGCCTGAAGCTCTTGTTTTCTCAGTAGACTGCAATGGTTACACTGTACTTTGTGTTTTCTGTGTAGAGTTCCAGACATTTCTTTGTTTGTTGTATGTGTGAGAGCTGAGTTGTCTTTACTGCAGTAATGAGACAGAAAGAGCGTGGTTGACACTCAGTGTGGAGATGATAGAGACAACGAGAGAGAGAGAAAATAGACCACCATCTGAGTGTAATTCCTTCATCTAACACACAATTAGTCCCACACATGTGTCATGGAAAACAGGATTTCCTTGATTCTTTGAAATATGAGTTTGATGTACAAGGAAAACATACTGCTCGCATACACTGCAGTTTTGCCATTCTTGTCTCTTGTATCATTCACGCTATCTTTATCTCACACAATACATTGCATCTCCTTTACAACAACATACTGTAAATAATTCCAACTAAATATTTAATGTCCTTTTTTATGGAGCCATGTAATAATTGTTAAGAAAATGAAACACACTGAACAAATATCTGTATAAATTGTTACATAAATGAAGCCCTATATGTGGAAAGAGGGTATAAATTGTTTTTAATACCAAAAATATTGCTGTTTTTTTGGTGCATAAAACCCTGACTGATATTATATAGTGAACATTAGTGAAAAATAAACTTATGACCCTTTTAAAAACAGTAAAGTCTTATACTTTGTCTGTCTGTCTGTCTGTCTGTCTCAAAGACACACACCATTTCCAGCTCCAAAGGTCAGAGTGTGTGTCCTGTGATAGCAACTCACCGTTTGTGTTGAGTTTGAGGAGGAGGATCAAACACGCCTCTGTGAGTGTGTGTGTGTGTAGAGTATAGAGAGAGAGCAGCCTGCTGTCAGCAGCAGTCATGTTTTATTCTGTTTAATCTTCTTGACAGTACCGCCAATCACTGTCAGCAAGCCACAGTTTGTTCTGTAGAACCATACTCTCACACACACACACACACACACACACACCATATACACTCCTGTTATACATATACACACGCAGAGGTAAATTGCATTTGCTCAGGTGTTTTTCATTCACATCATAATTAATTTTCTTATAACTATCAACTTTCGTGAGTGTTTCTCGTACAATTCCTTAAGAAAAATAAAAAGTCAAAAAACTAAATAAACAATCAAAAATAATAAAAAATAAAAAAAAGTTGAGACTACGTGAGGTTGTCATGAATTACTTGTACAGGCTGCCCTGTCTGTTTTCGACACACAAAAACTTAATAAAGTAATAAACACATTGAAAATAATGAACCATAAAAATAATGATCAGCACAATCAGAGTAATTTTTATTAAGCAAATCAAGAAGTGAATTACTCACCCACTGCTTTAAAACAGACATCTGTTGGGCATGACTGTAGGTGAATAAACAATGGAAGATGCACTTTATATTTAGTAAATCTTATTGAAAATAGAGGAATAAGCATTTTATGTTCTAAAATAAAGTAAAATAAATAAAATAAAATGTGGATGTAATATTAAGATGTATGTCCTACGGACATAAATGTAGATCTGAAGCATGGCATCAGCATTTTCATCTGACTATTTTTTTTTCTTTTGGTCCAGATTTCTGCAGTGAGTGGACGTAAAAAAGGGAAAATTTCCATTTATGCCACAATGGCATTAAAGACAATTAAATATATTTAAAGCCCACAATGTAGAAAATACAGAGATTTGTATTTCCATTCAGCCAAAAACTCCACGATTTTTGGGTCATTTTGCCCTGCCGAGATCTCATTTGTTATTTTTATTTACGGCAACCATTGCTTTTCATCACAAACATTTCTGTCTCTTATACTCATGTGCATACATTTTCAGCTTCCAGTGTCTCAGAAAGGTGATGCTCATCTTGGGTCAGTTTCCTCCAAATTATATGGCAGGCATGTGATACAGAGAAGTGAAGCTGATCTATAATAGGCAGTCTGAATTCCTTGGTCCATAGTTACAGTAATTTGATGCTTACTCTCTAGATACTACGTATCTGCACACGTTACACCCCTGACCAGGACACAATGACGTTCTCTGATGGTCTCACGCTGAACCGCACACAGATGCACAACGCTGGCTTCGGCCCGCTAACAGACCTGGTGTTCACCTTCGCCAACCAGCTCCTGCCCATCGAGATGGACGACACGGAGACAGGACTGCTGTCCGCCATCTGTCTCATCTCCGGAGGTGGGCGGCACCTGCACACACACTAGAACAGGGGTTGGCAACCTTTTTGTCATCATGTGCTGTTTTTAATTTTTACAGTTAATCACTGTGCCCCCACTGTGCCAAAATCCTTAAAGTTTGTTTTCAGGTTTAGAATTGAATATGGGCTATATTCACAAAACATTTTGTCTCACTACTAAGAGTTCTCCTGAATAGCAGTAAAAGTTCTTAGGTAAGAAAAAAGCTTCTTCACAACGCCGCTGAGATCAACTTATATTGATGAATGGGGAGAAATCTTAAGCTAAGTGAAAGGGGATAAGCTTGTTTCTATGGATGATACCAACAAGCTTACTGACTATACAGGTCCTTCTCAAAAAATTAGCATATTGTGATAAAAGTTCATTATTTTCCATAATGTAATGATAAAAATTAAACTTTCATATATTTTAGATTCATTGCACACCAACTGAAATATTTCAGGTCTTTTATTGTTTTAATACTGATGATTTTGGCATACAGCTCATGACACACCCAAAAAGTCCTATCTCAAAATATTAGCATATTTCATCCGACCAATAAAAGAAAGGTGTTTTTAATACAAAAAAGTCAGCTTTCAAATAATTATGTTCAGTTATGCACTCAATACTTGGTCGGGAATCCTTTCGCAGAAATGACTGCTTCAATGCGGCGTGGCATGGAGGCAATCAGCCTGTGGCACTGCTGAGGTGTTATGGAGGCCCAGGATGCTTCGATAGCGGCCTTAAGCTCATCCAGAGTGTTGGGTCTTGCGTCTCTCAACTTTCTCTTCACAATATCCCACAGATTCTCTATGGGGCTCAGGTCAGGAGAGTTGGCAGGCCAATTGAGCACAGTAATACCATGGTTAGTAAACCATTTACCAGTGGTTTTGGCACTGTGAGCAGGTGCCAGGTCGTGCTGAAAAACGAAATCTTCATCTCCATAAAGCTTTTCAGCAGATGGAAGCATGAAGTGCTCCAAAATCTCCTGATAGCTAGCTGCATTGACTCTGCCCTTGATAAAACACAGTGGACCAACACCAGCAGCTGACATGGCACCCCAGACCATCACTGACTGTGGGTACTTGACACTGGACTTCAGGCATTTTGGCATTTCCTTCTCCCCAGTCTTCCTCCAGACTCTGGCACCTTGATTTCCGAATGACATGCAAAATTTGCTTTCATCCGAAAAAAAAAGTACTTTGGACCACTGAGCAACAGTCCAGTGCTGCTTCTCTGTAGCCCAGGTTAGGCGCTTCTGCCGCTGTTTCTGGTTCAAAAGCACACGCCTGTGCACGGTGGCTCTGGATGTTTCTACTCCAGACTCAGTCCACTGCTTCCGCAGGTCCCCCAAGGTCTGGAATCGGTCCTTCTCCACAATCTTCCTCAGGGTCCGGTCACCACTTCTCGTTGTGCAGCATTTTTTGCCACACTTTTTCCTTCCCACAGACTTCCCACTGAGGTGCCTTGATACAGCACTCTGGGAACAGCCTATTCGTTCAGAAATTTCTTTCTGTGTCTTACCCTCTCGCTTGAGGGTGTCAATGATGGCCTTCTGGACAGCAGTCAGGTCGGCAGTCTTACCCATGATTGCGGTTTTGAGTAATGAACCAGGCTGGGAGTTTTTAAAAGCCTCAGGAATCTTTTGCAGGTGTTTAGAGTTAATTAGTTGATTCAGATGATTAGGTTAATAGCTCGTTTAGAGAACCTTTTCATGATATGCTAATTTTTTGAGATAGGAATCTGGGGTTTTCATGAGCTGTATGCCAAAATCATCAGTATTAAAACAATAAAAGACCTGAAATATTTCAGTTGGTGTGCAATGAATCTAAAATATATGAAAGTTTAATTTTTATCATTACATTATGGAAAATAATGGACTTTTATCACAATATGCTAATTTTTTGAGAAGGACCTGTACAGACACACGGTGACTGGCTGATAGGGGATGAGTCTCTGTCAGTGATTGAATTTATAGAAATATTGTAGAAGAAGGTATCATGTTGCCATATTGAAGTAAAGATTTTTCAATAACAATGTTGCCTTATTAAAATAAAAATGTAGGCTAAGTATCATTCATTTAAATCAAAAAATTTATGTTCACCTAATTGTTAGCCACTTACATGTCTGCATCTTGTAAACAATAATCAAATAAACATACAAGAATAATGGCTGATACTAAGATGTTATGTAAATGTGAAAGTAAACCAAAAATGAAAAACAAAAACAAACATAACACAAGAACAACTGTTACTTCTTGCATAACTTGTACATGAAAAGAAGGACATAATTAAATAATATGATTAAGGAAATTACTGTAAAATGTTTACACTCCAGGCAGATTGTGGCAACAGCCATTTTTTAGGATTGTTTGTGATTTGGTCTTGTTTGTGATTTCCTCAGTGACTAAGGAGTGTTTTTGAAAACCCCTAAGTTTTCACAGATGTAGGAGCTGGTTTTAGTACTAAAACACTGTGAAATGCTACTAGAGCAAACGTTTAGGAGTCCTAGGGCTGACACCCATTATTTTATTTTTTAGTTTCTCCTAAACTGGCAAGTTAGGAGCTCCTTCTAGCCTTAAGATGTTTTGTGAAAACGGCCCCAGATTTCAAATGTGACCCTACAGAACCCCATTGTGTGTATGTTGTGCATCACAGTCAATGTGATTTGAGGAATGTACTGTTTTGAGTATTTATGTGACTTTTGTGACCTAAATTGGAGGAATTTACTGTTGTAAACATTACTCTGCCGTAATTAAAGTGGATAGCTTTACACATGCATTTGTTGCAGAAACTTACATTCTTCCAAAACAGAAGCTATTTGCCTTATTAGAAGTCAATGTGTCATTAGAATGATTTTGAAACTGATAATTCAAGTTTTAAAAAATGGATACAGTTGCTTTAAGAGCAACAAATATGGTAGAACAGACTGAGCTGTCATTCACTAAATCTCACATCTGCGAAACTGGCTCAATTTATGTGATTCACAATGGAAGCATGTTTCTTCTGCCTTTATCTGCAGTCTGCTTTCAGCAACTCATAATGCACTTTGGTTGCACAAACAGTTTGTCATAACTGTAGGTACACACATTCCATAGGTTGCTAACCCCTGCATTAGAAGCACTAGTACAGGGGTGTCCAATCCTGCTCCTGGAGGGCCACTGTCCTGTAGAAATTACCTCCAAGCTCATTTAAACACAGCAGAACCCAATAAGCAAGGTCTTACTAGGAATACTAGAAACATCCAGAGAGTTGTTTTGAGGCTAAAGTTGGAGCTAAAATTTGTCAGCTAGTGTGAGTGAAAAACACATGTGACATTTACAGAGCATAATTTTTTTTTTTTTATTTTTTTGCTGCATTGGTCATGGAAATAAAAGGACACAGTTTAGATGCAACAGCAAAAGTTTTAACTTCTAATGTAATTGTAGTTTGGAAAACCCAGACAACCTACTACATGGTTTGCAAAATGCATGGAGAAATATCTTACATACTGCATACTATTTCAAAAACTAGAGCTAGTGCAGAATGTGAATGCATCCAGTGAGTCAGCGAGTGATAACAATGCCCTCCTGTGCTCATGGGAGTTAATTCATCATTGAGCACGGCACATTTAGAGGGTTCATATTCTGTTCAACAGCATTCTGAGGGATGGACTGGTTTGTGAAAACTTATTAATTTATAATGTCTCTGATCATATGCTGCATCTCTGGCTGTCTCTAGATCGTCAGGATTTGGAAGAGCCTTCAAAAGTAGACCAACTCCAGGAACCCCTGCTAGAGGCTCTGAAAATCTATGTGCGAAAGCGCAGACCCAGCAAACCACACATGTTCCCCAAGACCCTCATGAAGATCACAGACCTGCGCAGCATCAGTGCTAAAGGTTAGCATGAACGCTGATTCTTCATATAGGTCAACACTGGGGCATACTAGAGAAACTTCAGTGATGCTGAACTTTCAAAGTACCATAACTGGCATAGTCATTAGTGAACAGCTTTCCTCGAATCTTTAGATGCGTTTTATAAAATATGGGTAAATGGCTGATTAAAATTGAGGTAAAGGTCTGATTCTTAATCCTGGACTCCCAGTCCTAAATATGTGGTCTTATAAGTAGTTGTTTTTAACCCTAAAGCACTATGTAATTTCAGTCCTTTCACAGTTAGTTTGCGATTCATTTACCTATACGCTTTGGAGTGCCTTGCAACAATATAATAATTTAAATTATAATGGGTAATATTTTTAATAAAAAATAAATAAATAAAAATATTTTGTGCTAACCCTGTTACATCCAAAATATATCAAAGTTTTTTCTTTGTGCTAATATATAATATATAAGTGTAAACATAATTAATGATAAAGACTTTCATTTCAAAATCTTCACCCTCCAGAGTCGAGGATAATTAATTTCAGAATAGTAGCCATTATAAAATTGATCATTATTCCTTCCAAAGCTGCTTCCTTATTACTTATTGTAATTTCTTTCTTGCTTTTGAATGTAATGTTTTTTTCTCAAATGAGAGAACCTCGTTGTCATCTGTTTGACTTCTACTTGATATCATTTTTTAAACCAGTATTAAAATATCTCCTCAAAACACAAAGTGCGTGGATTGCATGTAAATGCATGTTAGAGAATGATATTTTAATAAAAAAAAGACCCACAAGAGGTGCCTACAGCAAAATAGATGGAGCTCTCATTGACTGTTTCCTGCAGGTGCAGAGCGAGTGATCTCTCTGAAGATGGAGATCCCTGGATCAATGCCTCCCCTCATCCAGGAGATGCTGGAGAACTCGGAGGGTCAGGACGGGCAGAACTCCTCAGAGCGGAGCGGCACGGACAAAAACAGCACCAGCTCCACGGCGCCCAAACCCCCAGCCCCCTCCCCGGAGACCACAGATGGGGCCACTTCCTCCAGCGAGGAGCCCTAGAACGTGAAACCTCAGACTGTGAGACGTTGCTTTGGACAGAAACTGGTAGTCTGGAGGCCGATCTCTCCAGTGTGTTGGATTTCTGGTTGATTTCGATCCGTTTCCTGCTTTAAGAACAGATTACGGCTGGTGTATAATCAAAAACATCTTGGAAGAATCAAGTCCTACAGTATCATAGGACTGAATCACACACACACCCTGAATCAGACGCCCTCCTGTGACAGATGTGAAGCTCCTCAGGTCTCCTGTATGGATTCTTCATGTGCATGATAAGCTGTTACTTTTTATTAATTGATTTTCACACTTTCTCTCTCATTCAACCTGATGCTTTCATTGTACATATCATTGTATGTTTCTGTGATGCATTTGTTGGTGCTTTTTACATTGTCTAACATGCTCATTTAAAAAAGAGCTGAAGTCCTATAAAATACACTTATGTAGAATGTTTTTGCAAATAGACAGTATGGAACTCTAATATTTTGCATTGGTTTGTATATTTAAAGCTGCCGCAAATCTGATTTCTTTTTATTTATTTTTTTTAAATCAATCTCTATGTTCACTTGTCTATGTAGGGTCTGGTGAACTCATATACACACTAATAGTGCACTCTATCAGTAATCATGATTTCAGGCCTTCGTGTGGAAGAAATCTTTAGTAATTGACTGCTCTCTTTCATACTCACCCTCACGTTGCTCTAAAACTGTATGCTTAGTAGCTCCAAAGAAAGTTTGACAGCTGAGCATACATATAAACACTTTTAAAGTATTGGAGCATCAGTAAGCAGTCCATTCACCTAATGCACTATATTCCATGTCTTTGGACATTATACAGCAGCTTTGTGTTAGGAACAGACACAGACACCAGCATAGCAAGAGTTTTATATCAACAGAGTGCTGCAGAAAAAAAATAAAAAATCCAATTAGCATTTTGGATTTTTTATTTTTTGAATGGGTTAAAACGATCTGAAACAAGCTCAAGATATTTTCACGTTTTATTGCACAGCAGGAAATGTATTACTAAGACAGATTTTGCATGTCTTAAAAAGTCTGTTGCTAGCAAGTGGTTAGTGAGACTACAAACATCACAAACAATCATCACATCAAGCTCAGTGGTGGTGACATCAATAGCCTGATTCTTCAGAATTCTTTTGTGCAAATTATTTTGATAAAATATTAAGCATGAAAACCAAACATGAATCAACTTTGGGTTTTGTCACAGAGCTTTTATCTGCAATAATCCAAAAGATGCCAGTGGAAAAATCCTATTGGCTTTTTTGTCAGGGTAATGCGCACTTGGTAATGCTTACTTGTCTTACAAAGTTGTCTTACAAAATTACATCATCCCTGCAGCACTCTATTTTCAGTCAGTTTCTATCACAAAGCTGTCATAGTCTATCAGAAGACTTGGAAAATAGCACACAAGTCATATGGACTACTTGTGTGCTACATTTATGGTGATCTTTTACAGCCTCATTCCCTGTTCACTGCATGGAAGAGAGCAACAAGGACTTTCTTCAAATCTCCTTTAAGGACATAAAGAAAGTCATACAGGTTTAAAGGACATGAGGAAGAGTAAAAACAACAAACCTTTGATTTGAACCGTGTTTAAAGCAGTAAAACTGTCCCATCTGGGTGAAATTGCTAGCCATATCATATGCTGTGTGTTTTGAGATCCATGCGAATGGCAGAGACTGGTTCACGCAAACGCACATTGATGATTCTGGTCACTTGGCCCTGAATCAAACTCCTTTGCATAAGTGTCTTTTTTGCAGTAAATCAATGGGACTTTGCAATTCTTTACACTGCGACTTACAAGCCAGTTGTGCTGCAGTGAGCACATTGTACATTCATCTCTGTGTGCACTCATTAGGGAACCTTTTTTTTGTGTACATAATTTTTCCCCCTATTATTATTATTATTTTTGTGTTTTCAAGTGAAACAAGGTGTTTTTTTTTTTGTTGTTGTTTTTTTTTCACAGACAGGGTGATCTGATGGCCTTCAGCTCTGATCAGTAAGCTGTAGCTCTGTTCTCTGAGGAGCTTAATTTAAACTGATCCTGAGTTTGTAAAATACCTCTTACTGAAACACAAGTGTCGCTGGATTACTGTTTTTACAACGGGACACTGTCTTTGGATGATTAATGATCAAATTCAGTGCTATGTTTCTTAGAAAGTGAAATATAAAGGTTTCAGGTGCCGGCTGTTTGTCTGCTTGTAAAGCAGTTTGTCTGCATAAAGACATTTTAGTTTTTAAACTCTCATTGCACTTATAAACTGCCCTCCTGAGAGTACAGGAGACAGATGTAACTCTCATATTATTTTTCATGAATTGCTGTCCTTATTTTACATTTATGTTCCTTGTGTGTGTGGATAATTTTGTGTAATTTTGTAAATTCTAACTTGAAACTAAACTGTATAGATGTATCTAATTATTTATGGCTGCAGGGTCGGATAGGGTCACTGTAAGCCTTTGTTTACATTTTAACTTAAAGGGATAGTTCACCAAAAAATGAAAAATCTGCTATTTTCTGATTTTACTTGTCCTCATGTCATTACAAGACCATTTTCAGAATCAGCATTCTTCTGAATCGTTTGTGTTCCATAGAGAAAAATACGTTGTACGGTTTTGGAATGACATGAGATTTATCACTTAAGTCTCAAAAAGGTAAATGATGACAGAATTTTCATTCGTGAGTGAACTGACCGTTTATGTGAACACACATTCATCTCCTCATACTATCTCTCTACGCATCTGCTCTGAAAACATATCAGAAGGGAGAACAGACTCATCTGGATGTGAATGACAAATTCTAGATGATATGCAGTATTTTTATTTCTTGTTTTTTTCCTTCTTTGTTTTTGTTCATCACTGTAGTTTAGAAAGCACGGATGCTGTTGTGCAATGTCTTTTGTTTAAAAAAAAATCAGAGGGAAAGTGCTTTGTTTTTGTTGGAGCAGCATGTGTCTTTGAAGTTAACAAATGAAACAGCTCATGAATGTCTTTATAAAAACCCACGCCACCCACAATTCCCTCACACATCTACAATTAGCACTCATTAAACTGTGAGCTATGGAAGCTGTATCCTTTGAATTATGTAAACACTATTCTTTGTTACACAGAGAAAAAAAAATGTTTTTTTTTTTTAGCTAGTTGACTGTGTTTGAGTTAGAATATATCAAGCATAACTATATCACAAGAGATTTTCAGAATCCAAGTTTAAATCTTGTTTTTAAAATTCTCTTTCGGAAACAAGGGTCATCAAATGTGTCTTGTTATTCTTTGTTAAAATTACCTCGCATGGACCGAATCAATCGCAGAGGGTCCGGCCATCTCATCTGGATTGTTCAATAATGCTTTATGCTGAATGTGATCTTGTTCTAAGCTTGTCATGTGTCATGGCAGAGATGCAACCGTGTGCTTATGTGTTATTTTCTATCGTTTAATAATAGGAAAAATCATTTTGCTGTTGTCATACTGTATGCCGATATTTTTAACGCATTTGTTTTGCTGGCTTTTGTATAGCGAAACAAGTGATGCAATTATAGTCAAGTCCATTATCATCCAATTTGATTGCGTTTAGAGCACTTTATGAGCTTACATGAGTTCTAAACCCAGTAAAAGAGCAGAAAGATTAAAACAAACATATGCTACACTCATTTCAGATGGGAAATTTTCAAATCTGCAAAAGGGCCATTTAATTGGCAGTTAATGTAACTCCAAGCCAGCCCTAATTTATCCTCTGATGGAACAGTCCTTCAACAATTAGGAATAAATAATTAAATAAAAGTTGCAGCTCTTAAAATGATATTGAAGCCTGTAGACCCGGGGAGACTGAATAATGACAATTCAACAATATTTTTCTCAACTACAAGTGTTTGTAACCATTTGTAAATTCCTCTGTTTTTGCTTCTGTCTTGTTTGGACATTAATAATGCTTTTGTTCATGTTTGATATTGCCTTTACATGAACCCTTCTGGCAAAACAATAAAAATGTATTTATTTTAAAGTGTTTGGGGGAGGTATTTGGATGGCCACTGTATAAATAGTGTATATAAATGGCCCAGTGCGAGTTTGAAGGTGGTCAACTCTCAGAGAAATGTTCAAGGTTTAGACATTTTACACAGTAGAAATGTATAGTTATAGGTTGTTTTTGTTAATTTTTTATCTTAAAAAAAAAAAAAAATTTAAGCATTGTTTTTGCATCCTTGCAGAACATTCCTATGCAGATCAACTATTTATTAAATGCGTCACTACGGTATTATCCATGTAAATCGTCCTCCTGTGTCCTTGCATCCATTGTGGCTCTTACACTTGATCAGAGTAGATCTTCACAAACTTCACACAATTCAGATTTGATCATACCATCTTAACATGCATAATTGAGTCTGTACCTCTATTCTAAGTTCATCACTATCTTTGTGTGTGATAAAAACGGCATGTCACATAGAGCTAAACTTGAACCCAATAGCACTGAAACACTGAAAAATGTTTAGGCGAACAACAAATAATTTACATTTCATGTTTATTTTCAAGTCGTCTCAAAAAGGTAAGTCATCTCTAATGCTGAACCATTAAAATGTGCTAAAGCACAGCAGTCTAAATTTCTAAAAGCTGCTCAGGACAAATACAATTCAATAAAAAACAACATTGTCAATGTGTCATAACAATACCAATAATAATAATAATAATAATATAATAGCAATAACAATAATGAAAAGAGTAAAACAGCTACACAGTAGAAAGAATTCAACATCACAAGTGAAGAGAAAATAAAATGGAGGGTAAAATGTACAAAATTCTGCTGGGCAGAGGACAGTGAACCTGTTCGTCAACAAGCATTCTTCTGGACTGAGTGTGTGTGCATGTTTTTTAGCATGTTTTTTAGTCAAACATATCGTCATCATCGTCATTATCAGATTCTGCAAAGTATTTGACTTCTTTCTTGGCTCGACCGGACCGATCTCTGCCCGAATCCTGACGGCTGAAGCTGTTCATGCCTCTATCGTCATCATCTTCATCGTCAGACACTGCCTTCTTTGGTTTCTACACGTCAACACACATACACAACATTTTAAGACAATGCACTTCTCCTCATGGGCACCTGCAAGCTCCAAAATTTAAAAAAACAGCATGCAAACACATTTACAAATGTGCATCACAGTCCTACAGTTTAGAAAATATTGTGGAACTGCTGTTATTTTGACACTTTAACTGGTGCTGTTTTAAGCACAAGCCTGGATTCAATTAATATTGTGCTGTACAGTATAAAAATCGACTGACCGCTGGCGCCCTCTGCAGGACAAAAACTTCACCTATTCTTTATTATAGTTATTACAAGTGAAGATGAATTAAAATTCTGACTTTTTGACTACTCTACATGACTAATTTGTTTTTAGCAGAGCATCTTCCATACTTTAAACTGCAATGCATGCTCTTATAGTTCACATGGGTCTACTTTAAATACTTTATTCACATGAAATCCATTGTAACTAATACTATCCTGAGCTGTGGCCTGCTTTAAGTAATAAAATGAATAATTACAGCCATTGAACAACACACAGACCATCATCATTCAGACACCCTCTCTCACTTCACAGAGTTGGTGAGCAGTGCAAAGATAGTGTAATTCTATACTGTAACACTAGCCAAAGGATGTGGGGAACTTCAGTGTAGAACAGTGTGTTAATTATGTTTAATTATTTTTTAGCAAAATATTTAAAACGCAAATATTAATTTAATAAATTAATGTGTTACCCTTACAATAAACATATTTACACAAACTATTTGAAATGCATTATAGTATCTGCATTACACAGATACAGCTTTCAGGATTTTCAGTAGAGAATATATCACTCACCCTGCTGGTGGCAGTCTTTCCAGTCTTCTTCATAGGGCTATACTCATCCTCCTCTGAGCTCGACTGCTTCCTCTTCTTGCCTCGGACTTTCCCGCTCCCTTTCGGTGCTGCTGGTGCTTTTTTAATTCCTGTGTCTGAGTCTGAGTCCCAGAGAGCTGTTTCAGTCTTCTTGGCTTTTGCTGGAGCTTTCCTCTGTTTAGGTGCTGTGTCTGCAGGTTTCTTAGCTGGAGTAACAGAACGACATCATTTAAATAGACTGGAAATGAGCTATTCACATGTACTCGTTAAGACTGCTAAGATCTGAGCTGGTGAGCTGCATGTCCACTGTACACACATGCTAGTAAAGATTTCTGTAGAAATATCTTTCTGTAAAATATCTGTTCATTTAAAAACAGTATGTTCAAGAAAAATCATTAAAAAATGTTGGGCGAGACCAGGTTTTCTCCACCAGGAATTGACTGGCTTGTGAAAAGTAGTTGTGCCATGAAAGTGGTTTTGTGAATTGTGAAATTATTTCAGAGGACATGACTTCATTTCAGAAAATGCAATCATTCCATAAGTTATTACATTTTGATGAAATACTGCTAGGATCAAAGAGTTTGGAATAGTTAAAAGTCAAATGTTGACTTTTAAACATTAATCATTAGCCTTCACAAAACCATAACAGCTGGAATATTATCAAAACATGTTGACTTTTAAACATTACTCATTGGCGGTCAGGTACCTTTTTTAGCTGGAGGTTTGTCAAAAGCAGAACTGCTGGAATATGATGAGTACACTGGACCCCTGTCATCATCGCTGTCTGACTTCACATCTGATGAACAAATACACACTATTACACACGCACTAGCATGTTTATTTTAGTTCCTCGTTGGTAGAGACACGATAAACCACCACTGGACACATACCGTCATCGCTGCTCTTGTCAGCATAGGCAGCTTTAGTCTCTGGATCCTTTTTCTTCGCTGGTGAAGTGGACCTGAAAATGAATTAATTAAACCTGAAATGAGCTGCATTCTATTTGTCACTTTTGGAATAATAGTAAAGGCATACTACATAGTTTCACTAAATGGGTAGATCTCCCAAAACCTATCAAAAACATACAATTGTCATTCTCAGATTCCTGTTAGGTTGTCATTATTGTAAAACAACATTTGTTCCTCAAATTATATTAAAATAAATACTAATATTAATACAATAATATTTTTATTTATCAGTATAAAGGTAGGACAACAAATATATAAATGCATGTATAAATAATGCTCTGTATTTTCTTTAAAAGTTAAATAGTAAAAGTAAAAAATCTATATTGTAATGAGTTGAATTTTTACAGTACAGTCATTTTTTTGCATTGCAGTAAAGAGAAATGTTTAATTGTCATGAAAATAATTCAAAAATGTTAATGGTCCTAAAACAGCAACATTTATACAAAAAATAAAATTTCTGAAATATGAACCTAAAATGCTTGTGACGACGGGCTTTGAGAGATTCACCCAAAAGTGAATATAATGACAAA
Organism: Cyprinus carpio; assembly: GCF_018340385.1. Lineage (NCBI taxonomy): Eukaryota > Metazoa > Chordata > Actinopteri > Cypriniformes > Cyprinidae > Cyprinus > Cyprinus carpio. Next base: position 31,597 of record NC_056611.1, read on the forward strand.
ACATACAAAGTAGTAAATGTTGTTTTTGAAGGGAAAATGTCATCGTCATCATCTTTATCGTCATTGTGTCGTTCTGTATCTTTATAGTTGTGAACTGGTGAAGCTGAAGCATCATTCTCCTGTTCTTCATCACCATCCTCCTCTTCCTCCTCTTCAGAGAAGTCAAACGTGTACTTGGCCTTCACAGCTGTGAAACAACACAACACAAAACATTTTAGGCTATACATTTGTCAAGAATAATTTAACACAGTATGAGTAAGTTCCTTTGTTGGAAATTCAAATGTTCACATATGCACTACCACTTCTGCATTTTTTCAGTAAAATTCAATATAATCTTTCAGATGCTGGTCAATTACTTCTTCCACAGATATTAAATGTTTTTTCTACTCTCATGTGTGAATAACATACAGCAGTCCAGCCCACTGATGCCTTGCAAATATACGGTGAAATAAAAAGTATAACAAATTCTATACAAGTTGCATGACATGTACCGTCATATTGCCCAGGCCTGATGATAAAAACATTAAGAGTACAGGGGTATTAACAGAAGCACACGCACCTGAGGCTCTCCTGGATGTGGTGTCTCTGGGAATAACAGGTTCATTTTCATCCAGCTCACTGTCAGACCGATCATCATTAACTTCATCATCATCTGACCATGGATTCCTCTTCTTCACTTTCTTAGCTGGACCTTTAGCGCCTGTTGGCTTTCTTTGTCTCGGAGCACCTGAAAAGATTATATTAAAAAATATATATTAAAAACAAAAACCTCTTTCGAAAGTAAACTGGAGTTAAACAGAGTGCCAGTATTTATTGTTACCAGGTTCCTTCTTCTCTCTCTTCACCCGCGGGGCTTTGGGTTTGGCTCCTGGATTGGGAAGGCCGGATGGAGAAATGAGGGAATTCTCTCCTTCATTGGAGCCCAGTGCACTGTCGTCATCAAACTCCAGCTTCAAGGCAGCATCTACATCAACCTGACACAAACACACACATCTTTAGACATGCACAGACACACTACCAGACTTTTATTAGCTGTGCTTCAGCCTATTTTGGTATAATTGATATAGGACTCCAGACTATTACATAAACTAATAATAATCACAATATTCCTACTGTTTATCACAAGTAAGTACAGTTATTATTAATATTACATAATTTGTATCATTGACGTTTACTGTGAGTTGGGATGCAGACATAACTTATATAAACAAAAACAACTTATATAAACAAAAAAAAAATCTCAAATTTATAAAAAAAAAAAAAATTTAAAAAAAAATAAAAAAAATAAAAAATGAATAAATGAAAAGGTTCTGAAAGACTTTAACACCAGCTGGACATATACCAGGTTGTAAGACTAAGCTGGATGTAAAATGCACCTTAAGTCCAGCACTGAATTAATACCTGTTGCACCAACTACTGTAGATGTAGAGCTAAATAAGGTAGATTTGAAGTGTAAAGTCATGACTTGTTCAGACAGGATTATTTTTTAGGATTCATATCTGTTTACTGCAGACATGAACTATAATGTTTATGGTAAATTTTGCGCAGGATAAGTGATCTAAAGCAATCTTTAAGATCAGTGTGCCTACTGCACCCTGCTGACAAAGGTAACTGACCTAACACAAAAAATATATTTCTGCATGTAATTTATCAGGGAATATTAAATTAACAAAAATCGCATAACATGCATCATATTGCTCAGAGAGGTATAAATCCTTGTAAATAATATTGCATGTCTTTAGATCCATTTACAGCCAGCAATATGTTTCTGAATAAGTTAAGCATGTTTTTTTTTTTCTGATGTCTTCTTACTGACCAATTTAAATTCCTGTACTAATAAAACAGTATTATCTTATTACATAACTGCAGTGAATAACTGTTCAAGGTGAATTAAGTTGTATGTGATTAACGTAAAAAAAAAGAATGAAATTTCAGAATGAGCACCTGAAGGACATTTGAAGGATATGTAGCTCGCTCACACGTTTAGTAAGTAGTGGATGTTCCTGACTTTAAAGACGTTTGCACTGTAGGAATGTACAGAGAGACTCCAGATATATAAAAGCGTACTCGTAATGTTTACTCACTGAAATCTGATGGTGTGGTGGCTTCACTTGTTATGACGTCATGAGCAATTCAGTTCTTTATTACTAGTACATGCACATGTGACTGGTGTCTCAACTATCACTGCGGTAGAATGTGTCTAGTTTTATGAATGATCATAGTTGTAAATAACTATACCGTTTCTATAAAACTGTGGTATTTCTTCTTGATCCAATTATATTCTTACAAGACACTTATACAACTATCGCACCACCCCAACACCCTAACAAACCACTAACCATGTACATTTACATTTACATTTATAAATATTAATATATATCTAACGAAGGGACAATAATAATTGGTTCAAATAAAGTATCAAAACCAAGTAATCACATGGGTTTATTGAATATCACTGTTAAAATATGTAATATGCCTATAAATAACATAACCTACTTAAAGGTACATTAATGGCCTGGCACAAATACCTGCAGAGGGCGCCAATGGCCTGGCAATGTTTCACTTCATAGCATGATTCAATGACATTTAAATCCATGTTAATTTAATATTTGGCCACATGCAAACTCAGAGCAAGGGTTTGAACTTTTATTTTGAAATCGCAATGTACAACAAATCACATAGGCTTAATATGTTGATGTATTCTCCTGTGTTTGCATAGATGTATAAATGATTTACATTATAAATCTAGAGAGATAATACACTGTTTTCTCAGATAAACGTTAAGCAACCCAAACTCTCAGTATATGCAGAGGAAGAGTTTGAGGACCAAGCTGCTGAGATGGAGAAGCTCTGCAAGCTTGTAAATGATAACAGTGTAACACAAAGCGCCTCAGACTTTATTTACGTTCCCAAATAAAACCCAAACAAACAGCACATGCAATAAAAGACCGAACAATAAAATTCAACCACAAAATCAACTTTTTACTGATATCGCGAGACCGCCTTTTACCTCAAGGAGTAATTTTCACTTCAAGTAATATCGCAAGATCTCATGTGCTGCTTAAAGCCAGGAAAAATGGCTCTGTATTTATATCAGATGTGCTGCATTGTTAATTTTGCTAGAAAACAACTGTTTTTATTAAAAAGTAAAATTGAAAAAAAACAAAATATATATTTATTTTTTATAAACATTCAAGTACTTTTCAAGTACCTTTTCAAAAATAATGCTGTTTTCAAGGGTTTTCCAGGACTTAAATTTCAAAAAGTCAAATTCAAGTACTTAAAGCACTTTAAGCACCTTGTACGAACCCTGCTTATATTCCAAAGTGACTTATATTTTCCAGAAATGCAGACAGTATAACTCATTTCTATTTCTCCTGTAATACACTACATGACTATATTTATTATAACATTCAGTTTGAATACACCACATTTCAGCCTCACACACATCTTTACCTTCTTCTTTTTGGTGAGTTTCTTGGAGGCGTCGGCTTTCATAGCAAGTGTGACCTGTGGTTCTATCCTGCGGCCAAAAGGAGAGGGCAGAGTTTCCTCTAGATGCATCTTCTTCACTTTAGGTTTGCCCACTTTCCCTTTCACCAGCTTCACGGCCTTCCCAGAGTTCACACTCTCCTTCTCCAGCTCCTCTACACGCTGGAAGAAAGACGGAGAGAAAACTCTCACAAACTTGATCACCCAATCCTAAAGCTAATGTCTATAAAAGAGACTCACATCCAGCTCCTCAATGAAGATGGCCAGATCTTCCCTCCACAGATCGTCTGAATTCTTCCTCTGAAGTTCATTCAGCTCTGCTCTCTATATAAGACATCGAAGAGCAACACTCACACTTAAGACTGAAGATTTCTACCTGCTGTTGTTCAAATGAATAGTTCACCATGTAATTTTTAGTGAATAATAATTTAAAATTTTCCTCTCACAAAGCTATTATCTGACTTATAGATAGAACAGGTAGAATAGTGGTGGGCAATATAGACTCGACAGACAGGGACACTATAAATGCAGTCGGCTGAGGCAACTTCATCACAACGGGAGGTTTGTTGCCTCGGCATCTTGCATTGAATTGGTTTAATGCACAGCTAGCCGTGGATTATCCCTTACAATATGAATCTGATATGAACCATTGAATGTAACACTTTGCTGTGAGAGTGATAGATAATAGTACCTTCAGGTCTCTCTGCTTGAGGAGTTCCTGGACCTTCTCCTTGGTCAGACACCACAGAGGCATGTTCAGAATGTAGTTAAAATTCGGCCCCGAGGAAGAGCCAGAATCCACTGAGCTATCACTGTCATTACCATCGCCATCCTCATCCTCATCCTCCAAAGACTAATAACATCATCCAAACAGAGAGAAACAGTGAGTAAAAGGTTCAAGAACTAAAGACACTACAAACTAGAAAATGCAACTTATTATAATATTATAAAATTACAAATTAAAATTAAAAAATCCAACTTAATAACAACCTTTAAAGTAACTTATACTAATGGATTGTTGAGTGGGGGTAAACAGTTTACTGTTTTACCATTTACCGTAACTGTTTAGTTAATTTTTGCTATTTAGTAACTTTGTTTGCTATTTAAAAAAAAAAAAAAGCCAGTACATTTTTATTAAAACTCCAGTACACTTCTGTATAGGGCTGTGCGATATGAGCAAAAATTCATATCTCAGTATTTTTTGGCTGATTTGCGGTATACGGTAGCCTATATATATCTTGGTATTTTGTATTTGGATTAAACAAATAAAGTGAATGTAACCGTGTAAGCAAATATTATGTGCAAAAATGGGTTAAAATCACATTACATTGAAACATTGTAACATCTAGCAATCAAAAAACAAAAATAATCTTTTTAAAGCAGAAGTTAAAGTTACCAAACTAAAAATGAAAATAATAAAAAGCACAGACTGAGTAAAAAGGCTATTTTTATTACCCCATTACACTTACTTGTAGGTTTAAAATTCTACATATGTCATTTATTGTCCAACTATAAATATTTCAGCAAAATGTATATTTTAGTCAGAGTTATTGCGCTATTATTTCTTTGAGCTCTGTCTGTTTGGCGTGCATGCGCACAGAGGCGCTCGTTCTAAATGAAGTCTGTGGAGTTTAGCGGAGAATCACAAAGCAAAAGCTCATGCACTTCTGAAAGCAAAAGGGAAATATTTCCATGGCTTTTTTAACATATACAGATGGAGAATATACCTGAAATGCAAGTTATGCATCAAGGTTTCTGTCATATCATCTGACGAGGTGAGCGCGAGCCACTTTGAACTGAAACTATAAACTATAGGCTACTAGGAGAGAAATAAAACGCAGAAATTATTTAAATGCAAAACCATAAAAAAATTTTTTTAAAAACACTCTGATTGGTTGAGCTCTTCATCTTTTTCTGTTGCTTGTTTTGAATACTGCGCGTGGACAGAGGCGTCAGAGATTTTTGTGTAGTTTAGAGTGACAAATCGTACCAGCGTACTTTGAGTCGCTACGCAAAATGCATACAGGTTGGCAGGTCTGGATTTCTGAATCGATATCTTTTCATAAAAATGAGAATCGATTAACATCGAAAAAGCAATATTTTTTACCCAGCCCTAATGCGCATCTAAAAAAACTCTGCAAGGATGTAATTTTTTATGAATTTGTGTATGCAGTAGCTCAAAGTCTGGGTTCCAGTTTGAAAAATTAATTACTTTGAATGTTAGAAATATAAAGTAACTCATATTTCACACATTTACAATTTTGTGTTTGGTCATAATGCATGGACTTTATTTATCTTAATATATGAGCTGACCTTTAGCAGATGCATAAATACACATAGCTGTATCTGTCACCAGTGTTTCCCCACATACCTTCTCCTGGGCTTTGTTCCAGGCTGCAACGGGGTCGGATTCGTATCCTCTTTGCACCAGCATTCGGATCAAGTCTCTTTTTGACTTGTTCTCTGGTAAAAAAAAAATAATAATACAAACCATTAAAAAAAAATTATTTTAATGTTTAAAACAAAATATTAATGGCCCTTCCTTCATTTGTCTTCTCCAGTAAGGCTGTTATTAGCAGCTACACTGAAGCAGAGATTAAGATTTACCAACCCGAAAGGACAAGAAAAAATAAATACATATTTCAGACAATACGTATGGATAAACATCCCACCGATTGATATTTTTCCTTCAATCTTCTCCAGCACAAATCGTGCCTGGTTGGAGAGTTTGGCTGCTTCAGCTCCCAGACTACCCACCAGCCAGTCCTTCCTCAGTTTATAATAGTGCAGACGCAGCTCAAAGAACTCCTTCAAGATATCCTGCACAGACTCATAGCGCTTCAGACAGCCCATGTGATCAAACAGCACCTACAGAGCAGAGATGAAAATGCATGAGGCAAATAAAAATCACATTACCAGTTTCACAAAAAAACACTGTAAAACTGGCGATACATTGGTAATTAATAATTTCTCATCGTGGTTTTGAAAACATGGAGATATGTCTGGAATCACAAAAAGTATATGAAAATAAAGTGCAAGTTGTACAGTGCCAAGCTGTCAATAGTGTCAACACTGATTTAGTACAATGTTGTTAATTATTCGTTTAGTCGTGTTTAGACCAACTGAGTATTCAAAAGGGGAAAATTACAAAAATGCCCATCCCTAATATGGTTGCATTGTTCTAACATGCACATTGCTTTGTGTTGGTTTTATTTGCACATTTGGTTTGCTTACTTAAGTTTGTGTCCGTTAAAACCTGCACTAGGAAAACTTTTACCACTCATGGCCACATGGAGCCATCTTTAAAGGTACTCTTTTGGCACTCTAACAGTTAATAAACATAACTGCATGCATCTTGAGGAAGAACACTGTAGCTGGAGCTAATGTTTATGTATATGACGGGTCCAGGAGTACCGCAGCGGTTTATGTTTCCACAGATTATGTTTCTGGCCTAATTATGTATTAAGGTGTGAAATCATGACAGCTTGATTCAGGAGCTTCAGGAGGAGAGGTCAGTACCATTGAGTTGCAGGTGAGGGATGACTGCAGTTTGAAGACCTTGTGAAGACCGGCAGCCTCTGCCTGTGCAAGCTTCTCCTCTGTCAAGCGCACCACAAACTTCACTGTGGTGTCAGTGTGGTACTCCTTATAGTCATTGATCAGAGGAGGAGTTTTATCTGTACCTTGGAGCATGGGCTCCAGAACTGACTCCTTATACGCCTGAAAGAGAAAAAAAGATGGCATTTCTGGCATCATCAGCACATCAGTAACCCAGTGAAGAGATACAGCTTTACAAAATCAAAAAACTTCCAAAGGTGACCTTACCTGAGTCCACGTGCGAACAGGAAGTTCAGTAATCTCAATAGTATTTTTGTCCAGGACGGACACTTCTCCGCTGACCAAATATTGGTTCTGTCCCAGCTCATGAATGGCACCTTTGAAATTCTTGTACCTGGGCAGCTAAAAAACATGAAGAGATTCAGAGAATGAGTAATTTAAACTTCTTCTGAACCTGAGTTTGATGACCCCTCTATCCAAAGATATGGTCCATAAGCACGTAGTGCTGTTTCCATAAGCACTAGTGGCAGCTGTTTATCACTGTAGCTAGATAAGGGCTCAAACAAACATGCAAAAAATTGAGAATACTGGCCGTTTAACTTTTTAACATGCTTTTGTTCCTTTAGTTTAACTATCATAGCAACGCTGACAAATAGCACTTGCACCTGTCTGCTGCAGAGACATTTAAAAAATTTGGGTAAACCTTTTCCAAACATTTTTGAAAATTTGCATTATCAATAATTATAAAAATCAATCAATAGCAATTCACCTATTGCAAATTAGACTGAATTCCTCTAATAGAATTGCACTTGAATTGAGACGTGCTGGTAAACAAGTAAACAATAATAAAAGAATAACAAAGAAACTTCTTACGAGCAATAGAACAACAGAAGTAAAAATAATAAAACCTAGCGAGTGCTTAAAGTGTGTGCTTTTTAAAATCACTTGAATGTTTTAAATGGCAGGGTTTAAAAACACATGCAAATGATATGCTTTCATAACAGAGCAGCACTGCAATGTCACGTGTCTAACTGTAATGTCTATACTGTAAGAATATAATTCTAAATCTCTACCGCTTGACGAATTTCTACTGATTTATCGAGTCTACCAGTACATCACCCACCCCTACTGTGAATAATTCTTGACACTAATTCTAGACATCTTTAGAGGGCAAATTAACTTATTTTCCATCAACTGACAACACTGTGTTTATGCAACGTGAATGTGTGGGATTTCCAATTCATTAGCCGCTAAGGTAAATAACTAGAAGAATTACAAAATGCATTAAACTGTAAAACTATTTGCACTACAAACCAGTGTGGTTATGAATAGTCCACATTATGATCATAACATATTTCATGTTTGTTCATATTGTTACACAAAGGAACAAAATTCATTTTGTTCATATTTCATGTTTGTCCATATTGTTACATAATGTGTTTAATTTATTATGATCAAATTTATTGTTTATTATGGTAATAAATTAAAATAATGTAACAAATATTAACAAATAAAGTTTCAATATTAACAAGAATAACATGCTGTTTTTGAACAAGTAAAATAACCAAAAGCGCCAGACACAGAAAGCCTTACACATATGCCACCCATGAAAACAAGTATCCAAAAATAAGGTGGAAACCAAGATAAATATTTCTGCAGTTATCATGATATAAAAATGTTAAACTGTCACATGCCTAGTAAACATGAAGTGGTCAGAAAAAGAGTAAGCATGAGGTTTTACCATGGGAAGAAGGTCCTGGTGGTTGAGCATACGGTTAATGTTATTGACGATCTCTCGCGGGTCATAGTTGGGGATCTTGCAGGCCCAACCAGTCCCGATACCCTCAGCTCCATTCACCAGTACCATGGGAATTATGGGTATGTACCACTCTGGCTCCACCTTCTGGTTGTCATCATACAGAAACTTAAGCAGACTGGAGTCCACAGCAGGAAACAGCAGTTTGGCCAGTGGACTGTAAGAAAAGATAAAAACTGATTGCTTTAGATAGAGATGTAGTCATAAGCAAAATATAGTTACTAATCTTAATGTCAAACTGTTATAGAAGAATGAATATAATTAGACAGTGTGTATTGAAATGACAATAAAAGCATTAGGGCTGTCACAACTAATCAATAAAATAAATTATAATATATATCAATATATATTATAATATATATATAATATAGATTATATATATAATCAATAATGAACATAATAGACAACGAATGGCGACAATACATCTGAAACATACTGGAGTGAGCTGCAGAGGGACCCACGTTGTCCTAAACATGATAATGCTTTACATTAAGCTATTTAAACAAAATAATCTATATTTACATTTACATTTAGAAGACGCTTTTATCCAAAGCGACTTAAAAAATAAGGACAACAGAAGTAATAAAACCAACAAAAGAGCAATTATATGTGTGTTGTGACAAGTCTCTTTTTTTAATAAAAAATAAAAACAAGTAGATAGGATCAAGCAGATAGAAACAAGTAGAAGAGGGTCATTTTTTTAAAATAAAAATAAAACACATCAAAAGAACAGAAAAAGAATAGAGAATGCTAGTGCTAATTCTAATTTAAAACAAAATTGCATTTTCATTTTTATCAGATAAGATGCTGCACAACAGAACTTTATAAATCAATAATAGTAATAAATTACTTGGTTGTATGATATTCCCTAAAAATAACAATATTATTATTATTACTTTGAGGATTGCGCAGTAGTAATATATTGGGTCATTATTTCAAGTTAAACCAAATATTTATTTTGACGGACTGTGATTTTGACGGTCTTTCAGTTTTAGTTTTAGTTTCAGGGTGTGTTTGACGGTAATTTTTCTCAAATGAAACTGCATAAAAGTGACTGAGCGTAACGACTGTCCTCAGTAAAACTTAACTCTGTTGTGTGATAGGATGTTAGATTAATCCTAAAAACACCGCGAGTCACATGTGTGTGAGTTTGTGCATTTATTTCTTTATAGTAATATAAATTAATACAAATACAAAAAAAATATACATAACAAAACCATGCACTGACTGGCTGCTGTAACATTTATTTCTGTTGTGTGATAGGATGTTAGATTAATCCATATTGAGTAAATATGTCCAGAGCTTATCATCATTATTAACATAAATTTGATCATAATCTCGATATGATATCATTTACCGCCCGGAGTTAATTCAGGCTATTTATAGAATGTGCTTGGCGGGCGACTCAGAGACTCCATGCGGGCTACCAGGTGCCCGCGGGCACCACATTGGTGACCCCTGTGTTAGAATGTCACATGACTATTTCCATTTTGCATAAAGTTTAGTAAGTCTCCTTTAAGCACAACAGCGCAACAGAAAAGGAGCACAATAATTATGACTAAAACACACATTGATATATGCTATGATATATTTTGTTAGACATTTAATATAATATGACGAGCAGGGCCGGGCCGAGAGCTGGGCGACATACACCAGTCTCGAGTGCCACGGAGGAGCTCCGGAGTGATAAAAGAAGAAGATGAGAGGAGCAGGCCTAGGACTTTTTTCATTGCTAATTTGTTTATGTGTTTATATATTATGTTTTGGTTTACCATTTTTAATTTATTTGAACTCCTGCTTTAAAACTGTAAACAATCAGCAACTGATGTATAGCATAGCCTACATAGATACATTTTTTTAAAATTTTTCATAGCCTTCAAATTGCACATTGTTTGGATGCATGCACCAGTATATGTCAAAAAAAATAAAATCTTACCTAAGCATGGTGAAGATGTAACGAGGGCTGGCAGCATCTTTACCACCATTGATACGGGTACCGAACTGACCGAGAGGCTGAAGGATGTTGATATTGTTGCTGCCCACAAAGTTCTGGGCCAAATTCACGATAGTCATCATCAAGGCTTGCTGCAGAAAAGATAACATTTCTCGTCATAAATCATTCATTCTATTCTATTTCATAACTTTTTCAACAAATACAATTTTTAACATTATAATATATTGAACTTTTACAAAAAAAATTAAAAATAAACCAATTCACCGTTTTGTTTCAAGACTGTTGCATATGATTTCTTGATGTCTTGTTAATCGATGCATCAAGAAAACCACTGTAAATCACTACAACAGTGAGGGCCAAGAATAAATAAAAGAAGCAAGTCAAAGAATAGTTTGCTACAAACTTCGCCGTGATGGTATGCAGACATCTCAGCCACAGACCCGGCCAGCTGGGCCACCTTGACTTCCCTTTTATCATTCCTCTTCATACAGGTGAACAACACCTTCCTCTGACCCGGCTTCAGACCTGCATGCAGCAGATGAAAGTAGACATTAAGTTCAGAAGCCCAGTTAAACCACATCAAATCTACATCATAACTTCAGTCAAACATAATCAGGACAGCTAAACAAAATTCTCCAAGTAAGAATAGAAACCCCGGGGGTTAACGTGTAGGAACTTAACTGAAGGTACACACCATCAACAAGCGATGGGATCGACCGCTCATTGTCAGAATTGGAGAAGAGGATGAGCTCTTTATTGATGAAGTCATTGTAGGACAGGTGTCGTGTTGATGTGCCATATAGAAATTGCTGTGATGAGACAACAAGGACGTGCACAATGACTGATCAGAAAATAATCAATTTCCTAAAAGTAGTCACTCATACCTGACAGTAAGAAGAAGAAAAACAAAACAGAAATAAATGTTTAGTTTAAAGGAAATCGGTTAAAACAAACTGTGAATGTTGGCTTGACATAGTATTGCCAAGTTTAAAAGAGCTTGAAACAATAACATTAGAAGTTTAAGTAAATTTCTGATTAAAATTTGCTATTTTACAAATGAAAAATAAATAATGCACTGAATGCAACATCATTTTTTTTTTCAATTTCCTGAAATAACTTATGCTAATGTCTTTTCCCCACAGTACAGCATATGTTAACTCTCTCTGTGAGCGGCTCACCAGCTAGCAAATAATGTGTGCAATGTGCGAAACTGACATGTAGGACGTTAGCATGTTGCATGCCTTGCCTGGCTACTTGTTTTTTTGATCCTGTCAGTAATGTGCTTGTCTTGGTGATTAGACCAAAGTATGAATACTTGCAAACTAGTAACTTTATTACTTATTTATCATGACATAATGCATAGTGCATAATATCTTAATATCTAGGACCTAGTGTGCAAGCTAAAGGCAACTGAAAAACTCAAAAAACATTCAAAATATAATGTCTTTTGAGGTCATTAAGGATTGAACAGTAAAGTGCAGGTAGATGTAGGGTCCATCATGAAGCAGCAGTTTATCCTTTGTGTGGTCTATTAAAGCAATAAGCCCCAAAACGCTCTGGATCATGCCTAACAAGGGCCCTTAGGCTGATGATACACTGGGCACCTTTTTGAGCAATTTTAACGGTCTGTCTATCTGGATACTTTAGATCGATTGTGGGCCCTGTGTCTCACCTAGTTGCCCACTGACAGCAACACTGGCCAAAGTTACCTGGCAACATTGCTCAAAAAGTTGTCCTGTGTATCATCATGCTCTTAAATCATTGTAGATCACAAATCTACTGGGGTTCACACAAAGGGTAAGCACAGTACAGCCCCTTTCACACTGCGATTCTGGAAAATACACGGGTAATGTGTCCCCGCAATCGTTCCCGGGTCGCTAGATTTTGCACTTTCACACTGCCAGTAATTACCCGGAATATGTGCGCGCGTTCACACACAACCCGTAAAGGTCCCGTGAAGACACTTGATATCATGTAGTGACGTGTAATGTACGAGTCGAAAACGCCAGGCACGTTAACTTTCACTGAAGCTGACGAACGATCTCAGCTTCAGCGCAGAAAGTGAGGAACTAACTGACCTCTGCTTCATTACAGTTTGTACATATTTGTTTAGTCGCGAACGTTGATCTTCATTCAAAACACTCGCTAAAAGTGTCGCGCAATAACGCGCGTCATCACTACGACACACCCTTTACGGCATTAGTTCTGGCTTTTGTTCACACAGCGCTCGTTCCGGGACTGAACCCGGCAATGTTACTAGGTCCCTGACCCGGGACCAATCCCGGAATCAATCTCGGGAAGTGTTTGCTTTCACACAGAAGGCGACCCGGCAATTTTCCGGCAATTTTCCGGGTCCGACGTGCAGTGTGAAAGGGGCTTAAGAGTGCAGGAGTGTGTTTATAGTGTATTTAGCACGGCTCAGACAGTCCTAATCAAGGACTGGAGCTATCAATTTTATAAACTTTTATTAAGAGCAATGAGGGACACTTTTGGTACTGAAGGATCACAGTCCTGCAGAGTTTAGAATTGCTTCAGAATTGCTTGAAAATTACAGGCTGGTGTGTTTTGATGAGGGATGGAACTAAACTCTGCAGGACACTGGCCCTCCAGGACCGAAGCTGCTCATCCCTTGTTTAGAGCATACAATGATTCATTCACAGATAGAAACCCATCCAGATTTAAAGAGGACATTCAAATAGAACACAAGATACAGGGCAATAATTTACTACTTCTGTTTTTTAAAGTGATATATTCACAAACATTTCTGCTTCATTTGTTAGAGTGTGTAATTGATAGCGGTACCTCAGGCAGCCCATGCATCCTCCTCTGCCGTCTGTCCTCCATGAAATTAGTCAGCCACTCTTTCCTGTCATCCGTTTTTTTCTTACTGAAAGCCTGAGCAGAGTTCACACACAATGTTAACAAATGTGTCAAAGTAATATGCAGTTAATATCTGAATAAATATAATGTTGCACAAACGTGGTATAAACTGACCAGTGTGATGGCCGCATCATCTTCAGTGCCATTGTACTTGAACATAATTCGATGTCTCTCCATGTCAGCAAAATATTCCTTTGCTTCTTTGCTTGTACTGGTATCCAAACCTGGCAAATGTACAGTAAACATATAGTCATGATGAAATGCTGCTTGTTTTTAGATGCAGACTGTTTCAAATAAGTAGTGAAACAAACAAACAAACCTTTGTAGTACTTTATGTGCCAAGTTTTATAATTTTCTGTGTGCTTTTTCCATTCCTCAAATTCTGGGATGCTGTAGAATGATACTTCCTGTTTATTCTTATTGGCTAAGAGAAAATTTTAAAAACAAGTATTAAAAAATGAAGCTGCACTGATAAACAGGGCATTTTCTTTATTGGATGATTATCATACCTTTACGATGGGTGTGATAAATTCCTCCAGGAAGGTGTGCTTCAGCAGAGATGGCCAGTTGTGATGGAAGAAGTTAATGAGAAGACCCTTGATGTGAGAGCCATCTTGATCCTGACAGTACACGTAACAGAAATGATGCAGACAGGTATAGGGAACATCTCTGCGTACTTGATGGATAGAAAAGACATGTTCTTTCAAAAAATAATCATTTAAGACCAATTAAAGCACATAATCGCACCTGATCGGTCATGATCATAATCTTTCCGTAGCGTAAGCTCTTCAGGGACTCTGGGTCATCATAGCTCTTCTTGTACTGAAGACCCACAATTTTAATGATGTTGTTGATTTCTGCATTCTCCATGATCTATAATCAAAAAGAGGTCAACTTCCAGTTAAAAAAAAAACACACATGATGTTTAATAAGTAGATGTGCAAAGGGAGATTTTGGACCAATTGGCTCTAACTAGTAACAGGGTAACCCAACATGACGCCATAGAAATACAAATCAAGGAATTAGTAAACTTAGCCTTATTGCTGCCGGAGCTGGTTAAAAACATTTAAAAAACATCTTATAACATTTGTATTCTCAAAAAGCAATTTCTAACTAATGAAATATTTTAGAGCTGAGCATAAAATTAGTGGTGTAACGGTGCACAAAAATGACGGTTCAGTATGTACCTCGTTATATTTTCGGGATACAGCAGGATGAAGAAACAAAACATAAAATTACTTTGATCTTTTTCATTAAGTATTGTCCTATTCTAGAGGGGGAAACATGGAATTTCCATCAATGTTTCACACACACACAGAAGTTCCACACATGCAATTATGCTCTTATTTTCTACTATGGTTTGTCTTTCCGTGTTGAGGTTCCTGGAGCTTACCTGTTTGTGTGTGGCCTCCCTCACATTTAGGATCTTTCCTCTGAGTGGAAACACTCCATATCGGTCTCGCCCTATCACTCCTAAACCAGACACGGCCAGGGACTTGGCTGAATCCCCCTCAGTTAGGATCAGAGTGCACTCAGAAGAGTGTTTCCCCCCTACACGACAGACCGAGAGTTACTCATAGATGAATCAAGCATTTATTAATGTTTTCACACCAACACAAGTAGGCCTACTTTAATAGTCATCTGCCAAACACAGAAGCTGCTAAAATAAAACTGCAATTACCAAATGAAGACTCATGTTCAGACCAGAAAGGCACATTAATGTTTTCACACCAACACAAATGTTTGGCCAGTTTCCACATGCGAGTTGCATGTTCAGACCAGAAAGGCTAGGACACCTTGGCAATTGAATCGCCATTGGCTTTATTAAGATGCTGATTTATTTGTATTTTTTTATTTTTTAATAATATTCTTATGTTGGTCTTACTATTTAATTTATTGTGAGCTGATATTTGCTATGACTGATTCAAATTAAAAAGTTTATCACAGAATTTTCAGTTTGAACGCTCGGCTTGGTGTGAACAAGCCAATAAGGCATAATTTTATTTATGCAACATATTAGTTTTCTTCAGATTTTTTTGATCAAAGATTTGAGTTTGAGGTGGACATTTCTAGACAAATTCAAATAACATCCTCTACGGACGCCTTTGCAATTGAATCGCCATTGGCTAGTAAATTTTTTAGTTTACTCACCAGACTCAACCCTCTACGGACACCTTGGCAATTGAATCGCCATTGGCTAGTAAATTTCTTAGTTTACTCGCCAGACTGATATATATACACACATATATATATATATAATGTTTGTAAAATGGCACAGTTTTTTAAATATCTGAGAGTACACTCTTAACATCAGCCAGTCAAGCATTATAATATGATAATCAAGTATTATTTAACAATAGAACTTTAGTAATTAGAATTGAAACTTTATAACCATGTTTGAATGCATATTAGTCATTTTAACTGAACATTTTAACTGGAGGTGGTGGTGTTTTTTGGTAATTCAGTGTTTCTGTAAAAAAATTGGGAAAAAACTAACTTATAATACTGATAAGATAATAATGACACAAATTCTACTAATAAGAACTATAAAACACACTAAGGATTACGAAGGATTAATAAACTGCTGGATTCATGAATATTAATCAGGGTTTTGTGCGTTTGCGCGAACTGCTTTACTGAAATCAATACAGGGACGATAATAGGTGAGTACTTGCGCATTAGTTTCGCCCCACTACCGGAAAACCAGGCAGTTCTTAAAAGCTGAAGAATTCCAAAGGAACGCTGTTATATTGACAGGGAAATACAACAAAGAATATCGTTTACACGTAGCGTGTCAATTGTCTCTCTCTATCTCTGAATGTGTGTGAGACAAAGCGACAGCGAGTTTGGCGCCGTTATACTAGAATTTGTGTCAAACACAAAAAATATATATATATTGGTCCACGTGACCCGTGACAGAGCCTGGAAGTATAAAAGGGCATTTGCAGAATACGTTACCAACTTAGATGTCTAAAGGAGACGTAAACAGGCCGAAGGTATGACGAGAAGACACAGCGTCTCGTTCCCTCTCGGGGAACCTTGGTTACATGCGTAGCCCGAGATGTTCCTCTTCTAGGGAACTCACGCTGTGTCCTCTAGCAGAAACTTTTGGGAACGAAATGCCAACCATGCCATGACGAGGCAAGTGCCTGTCCACCTGGTGAGAGACCAAGGAAGTGACAGACATACACCAAGCCTTTCCTCAGAAAGGGGCCAAGCCACTGATGCCTCGGGCTGCTCACATAACCTGGCAGAAACTGCTCATCTAGTCAGCCACGGGCAGGCTTGGGCCTTTCGTGTGACCAAGCTAGATTGAGCCACTTAGTCATGCGACCCATCACATCCAACATATTCCTGTATGCGTGGCTGGGGGTGGTTGATGACGACTCAGCGCTTGCACTTTCATTATCGTCACCAACCCTATCTATCTCTTCATAATCATCCTGATTAGAAGAGCCCAGCAACACGCTGTCGGGATCAGATGAGTCTAATGAATGTCTGGGTCCTGTGCTGCTCTCAAGCTCGTGGTCAGAGTTTTTTAAAGATCCATACCTTTCTCAAAATTCTCCGCAAGCTCGACCTGCGATCCCCATGAGCTGAGCTTCCGCTGTGCCTCAGCAGCAGCAGAGGGATCCGCAGACCCTTGCCTTTCCTCCCTCGAGAAGAGAGACAAACGTGATCGGAGCTTCCACACAGTGAAACCTTTACAGCCCCTCAAGCACCGAACACGCATACTTAGGGTTGGGCAATGTCTACAAAATTGGCATCGGACAATGTCTACAGTGAAACATCACGCCGCAATGGACAATGACATTGTGGAGCCGGGCGGGGGAGCCCGAAGCATGAATCCGTATTCAGAAAGGCACGGAAAACAAATAATGATTGCTAAGGTGTCTGTTACATAAAATTTTATATACAACACAAAAAAAGATATAAGAAAAACTAATGAGGATGACAAAAAATTATTGGCAGATTCTGAGCACCACTGACAAACATCTAATCTTGTAAAATGTGTGGTACTGCTGCTCCATAGTATAAACAGACTACGTGCAATCGCAAATCTCGAAAGTGATATTAAAAAAAAACGTTTGTGCATTCAAAAGCAGTTTCAATGCCAGGCTCCCTGATGCCCGTAATTTATATACAGTATAATTACCCTATGATATAACTGTGAGAGAAAGTATTGAAGTATATATTATCCTCCAATCTCATATTTATTCCCTTTAGGATTCCGTAGTACACGTCATTTACTGTCCAAACACAGTATTGGGATGCGGCAGATTGCGGGGGTATGGGAGGAATCACGATGCTGGCTCAACATTGTGATTTCTATCGGTCCTCTGAGATGGACAATGGCATCGTCTGTCGGCCCAACCCTAACTCCTAGGCACATAACTCAAAAATCGTGTGTCCTCGGGTGTCAAAAACCTCTCACACTTACACACTTACTTCCATTACACCTTCACACGGCTCCTGAAGACAACAAAAACTGCTTACAAACACACCACTCATCAAGACAACAAAATTTGGTGACGTATTCAGCAGGTGCCCTTTTATACTTCTGGGATATGATATGAATTTTTGGGTCCATATCACCCACCATCCCTAATGAGCAGACCATGATCTCTGAGATCTCTGAGTGACAGCTTTAAGAGTTTATCTGTTATGGACTTACCAGCATCATTGGCATCATCTAGTTTGGGGATCCCTTTAATCTTGCTGTGTTTGACAGAGGAGCATTTCTTGTTCAGCTGCGTCTGGGCCTTAAACTTCACCCAGTTCAGAATGCTCTCCACAATACCACAGTTTGTAGCCTATGACAGGACAAGTCAATCAGATGTCGCCACAACTCAACAGTTATTAAAGTCAGCATTAAATTAGAACTTATATAATTTATTTTCTTAAAGCATGTTGCTTGTTTTCTGGTACACAATTCACTGGTCGTAGCTTCAGTTTCATGTTGACTTTAACATGCAATTATTTTTGTTATGTCTATAAAGCCAGAAGCTCTTGATAATGAGAAGAGCTCTAAAATTAAAATGTGATGAATAAAGAGCAAAGTTTTACTGTTACAGTAAGGGCTTCATTAAAGGGGACATCGAATGCTAAATTCACTTTTACATGGTGTTGGAACATAAATGTGTGTACACAACCACCCTATAATGCTAAAAATCCACCCAGTGCTTTTTTTTTTAAATCCCCACAAATCATAAATACTTTCTCAGAGCAAGCTGTTCACAGATTCTGGGCAAACTGACGTCACTTTTACAGGCCCCTCCCATGACTGTTGACACAACTGTTGACGGTCACTGCCGTGTAACATAGACCAGCCCTGAGTGAGCAGTTCGCCATTGTTTCAACACTGCAGCAGGTGTACTGTTTCTAAGCGACCTGGGTTTTTTGTTGTTGATGTAAGAATGAACAAAGCAGTCCTCATTTACTCCCGACATCACAGTGGATTACTTTTGTTTTTGATGGTAATGCGCCACCGAATACACTTAAATTCATTTATGTCTGCACAAATCATTTTACTCCAGACTGCTTTCTGAACAATTCAAGGCCAGTTTTGATAAAAAGTTTAAACTCAAGGATGGATCAGTTCCCACTTCACCTGCACCTTCAGTAGAAGTAAATCCCACACTTTATATTTCTTATGGAAATTTGCCGATCACCTTTCTCCTTCCATGGAAGAGAGGGGCGGGGTGTGCAGAGCTCATTATCATTTAAAGAGACATGCACCGAAACGGGTCGCTGTGCACAGAGCTGTTTTTGACAAGGTAAAAAGGGTGTTGTCTTTACACTAACACTGAGGAATTTTAACCAAAGTATGTTGCAGGACAGTTCATGAAGACCCTAAAGAATCATACCAACTGGTGGAAAATGGGCATCCAATGTCCCCTTTAAATATATAAGATGAGAAAGTGATGTTAGTGTCAAGATCAAGATAAGAGGTTAGCACACACTTACAGCTCTGATGAATTTCTCAGAGAGAGTACATTTGGAGCCAAAGCTTTTGGTCTGTAGAGTCATGTTCTCCTTGGTCTGGGAATCAAAGGTTGGGTTCTCGATCAGGGCATTCACAAAAAACCCACACATGGTTTTTAACCTGAAATTAAAAAAGATTGTTGAGGGCTTTTAGAACTGTTAAGAGACCAAACTGAACCAAACATCCAAATGTCTAAATATATATATTATATTATACGAGTGTGTTGAACTGTGAATATATACCTGGAATGGTTTCACGGAGACTCCAGCTTTGTTCTTCTTCTTGACCACTTCAATCAGTTTCGCCACTATTTGGTCCACAACATAGTCAACATGTCTTCCTCCCTAAGATATCACACATTCCATGAGCATGCTATATGATGTTTTTGCTGTTTAGTTGTTAGTTGTTAAGTTGCACCCTTAAAGGGATACTCCACCCCAAAATGAAAATTTTGTCATTAATCACTTACACCCTCGTTGTTCCAAACCCGTAAAAGCTCCATTCGTCTTCAGGACACAATTTAAGATATTTTGGATGAAAACCTGGAGGCTTCAGACTGTCCCATAGACTGCCAAGTAAATAACAGTTTCAAGATCCATAGAAGGTATGAAAGTCGTCGTCAGAATACTCCATCTGCCATCAGACGTGCAATCTGGGTTATATGAAGCAACGGGAACACTTTTTGTAAGAAAACAAAAATAACGACTTTTTCTGTGTCATCCGCGCCACAAGGACGCGCTGTTTCTACGTGTATTTAGCTTTGATTTGAAATAAAACAGTGCATCCTTGTGGCGCCAGTGACACAGAAGAGCATACACATCATATATGGTGCTCCCATCGCTTCATATAATCCAGATTGCACATCTGATGGCAGATGGAGTATTCTGACGACGACTTTCATACCTTCTATGGATCTTGAAACTGTTATTTACTTGCCAGTCTATGGGACAGTCTGAAGCCTCCAGGTTTTCATCCAAAATATCTTAAATTGTGTCCCGAAGACGAACGGAGCTTTTACGGGTTTGGAACGACATGGGGGTAAGTGATTAATAACAAAATTTTCATTTTGGGGTGGAGTATCCCTTTAAATTCATCCCCTTTAAAGCACCACTGCCATTTTAAACCAGTGGGATTTGTGTCGGGCAAACGTGAAACTAGTTTAATTATACACATGTTTCAGGTGACACAGGTTAACTAGTCATTTAGTCCAGGGGTTTTCAAACTGGGGTCCGTGACGCAAAGCCAGGGGGTCCGCAAAATAATGTGATATACTGTATTTTCTGGACTGCGACTTACATTTTTTTAGTCTTCCAAAAGTGCTATGATTTATCTTCCAATGTGACTTATTTAATGCATTAATGTCAAATAAGCAAAGCGTAAACACTTAAAAGCGGGCACTTCAAGGTTTATATAGCTAAATATATTTCTCATGTCTGTTTTTCATCATTTTAGTAAGAAGTTCACAGAGACCAAGACGGAAAGCACATTTTGTTTGTTTTTTCATTATTTTACAAAAGCACAATGTTTCACTGTCATTTTGAAGGTACACAAATAAAAATAGACCATTTTGAATGATGTCTTGCTCTCACCTGACGGTTATCACATTTTTCCACTGATATAAGGAATCCAAAGTGTTCGCGCTGAAAAATTCTCATTACTAAGTAATTAATGGGTGTTAGTTTTTTTTTTTCTAGAGTAGTCTATAGGCTACTCCGTTCGATGCTGCGTTTGATGAATTCATTACACAAAATGTATCTTGCGAAGTGAAATGCATGCAATTACCAACCAAATAATACACACATTCTTTCTATGAGGGTTGCGCTTCCCTAAATAAAATGATTTAATAAATACCTGTTTACAAAAAGCACTTATTCGCACGTACACAGGACAAAGTATTGAGAACACACACACCCAATATCTGAGGGAGTGCAGAGCCATGATCACTATATGGGAGATCAAGCCCGCTACAAGAGAGATTTGTGCTGGCGCCCTCTCATATTACAATAATGCACTTTCAACATTTGCCATTAATATAACGCCAAAAACTGCCTCTAATGAACTATAAATGCAAGAATAAAGTTGTAAAAGCTGCAGTCCATTTCTTATTGGTTAAACTGAAAGGTGATTATCTTTTGTTTTTTGGATCGGCACCTATGGGAATAGCATTTAAAATAAATGTTGTTTATACTGAACAGCACTATAATTATTTATTTTTTAAAACATATATATATATGCATTTATTTTTGTTCTGTTATGAATGCCACTAAATTTATAAGCTTTTTTTTCCAAACATTCGTTTTACTTAGACCTATTCAGTATTTAAATTATTTCTGAAAGTAATAGTAAAAAGCGACATACACACCGATGCAACTTCTGTTTTGTTTTGATTTGTTTTGTTTTTCCCCCCCGACCTGGTGCAACGTGAAATTTTTTATATTCCCAGTTTCAGTAATGAGTAACAGTGTTTCAGAAACCTTGGTGGTGGCAATGCTGTTGACAAAGCTGATTTGCTGGAAGCCCTTCTCACTCATGGTGAGACACACTTCCCAGCGCTCATTCACCGTCTCATTCACCACCTTCAGAGCAACACCTGTCTCGTCCAGTTTATCCTTCACATACAGATCCACATAACTGCGAAAACCATTCACCTGCAGCACGAGACACACACGTAGAAGCTTATGAGAGAGACAACTGTCTGAAAACAATTGTATGTATGTTAGATTTAACCAAAAAACTCATCAGATTGTTGTCAAGAAATACATTTTTTTTTACATATGAAAATAACCGGTGACTTACAGGTAGCTTCTTTCCCGTTGAGCATGACTTTAACGCCCCTACAAGAGCCGGCCACATCATATGCCCTGCGTGTCAGCAGAGCCACAATGGCCTTGTCCAGCTTCTCCATCTTGAATTTGGCCAGATCAGGCTGGAACGTGACACAAGTATAGTCTTCACCATCAAATTTCTTGATCTTCGCCTCGCTGGTTTTTCCCATGTTGTTCTGCCATGTCTTTGGAACACGTGGGAGGAGAAAAAACTTTCAGGTAAATGTGTAAGACATCAAGATAGCTGCTGTTTTATGACAACCACAACAAATTTCTTGTATTCCAAATTAAGGAAATGGCTGTACCTGTTTAAAACTCAGTTTATACTCCTTGCAGGCTGTCTCCACTGTAAACTTTGTGCTGAATATGTTACAGAGTTTTGCACCATATCCATTCCTGCCGCCTGAAGAACACCAGATTGATGAGTTAAATTCACTTGAACAGTCATCCTCAACATGAACAAACAGCACAAATGCATCTAAATTGCATACTTAAACTGCATGATTATGACCAAATCATAACTGTTGATTACTTCTCTTGATATTCTAACTGTGATTATAAAATGGCAATTAATAAAATGAATTTGTAATAAGCAACTATGTCATATTCTTTATGCAGCTATAATATTCAAATTAAGCTGAAAACTATTTCTGAATTACTTTATTGCTGCTGAACACATAAAAGTAAAATTAAGACTAATTAAGTGCATAAACATTCAACTACAAATTGGTACTCTTAGCAACATAGCAATATTAGAACCACTTCTATTCCATGATAACCCTCTAGTTAACTCACTGCAGGTTTAAAGTTTCACATGATCGTTTGAGATCATACGCACTCTCATATAATCAATGACCTGTCTACACTGTACAATAAATCTCTTTTTGACACTGTCAACAGCTTGTGCTCGCAAAACCAAAACAGTCAGTCACCTTGTGCTGAAAAACCTAGCAAATAGATATCAGGGGAAAAAAAGTTGCTCCTACAACTAGTTAATTTGTGGCTATATTTAATTAATTCTTTACCTATTTAAATTAATATTGAGGAACAAATTTGTACAATGTGGCCATTTAACTAAAATGAGAAAATAAATTCTTAATTTTTGGCCTTTTTCCACGCATGTCATGCTCAGGGCTCTGTACAAATTAACCATACTGGCTTAACTAGTCTAACAAGCACAAACATATTTAATGTGAATGCCAACACATGCACAGGTTACAGTACTGCAAGATGTCGTGTTTGTTATATAACAGTTGTTTTAGAGTGGAAATCCATTTACTAAATGATGAATTAACCTGACTGACTGCTTCATATCCCATTTTTTTTAGCAATTTGAGAGTGGATTTCCTCTGCATCAGGTAGGGTAAAAATATAGCATATTCTCTCGTAACTTTTTGCTGAATCACAATTAGGAATGTCTAACTGCAGTAAACGCATCTTGTAATAAGAAGTAAGGTTAGCGATTAAGCAATGTATTAACCAATTAAAAAAAAAGGTGATTGACGGTCGTCGAGAACATTAGCAGCACATAAATTCCCAATGTATGTATATAGTGCGTACACAAACAAGAAAAAAATAAATGCCTAATATCACGATTGTTACCATCTATTTGCATTAGTTTATATCCAGCTGGTCACATTAATGCATTTGTTAATGACGTGAGAAAGCAAACTGATATTTCAGCCTGTCTGAGTGACATTTCTAGCTGGATGAATGACCATCACCTTCAGCTCAACCTTACTAAGACTGAACTGCTGGTGGTTCCAGCTAACCCATCGTTTCATCACAACTTCTCTGTACAGCTGGGTTCGTTACCTAACTCCTGCCAGGACAGCCACCTAAACTCACTAGTTTCAATCTATTGCTATCCTGCAGATTTGCCTTTATCCAGAAGTTTTCCTGCTCTGCAAGTGTCCAAGAACGACGCCTCTTGTGGTGCCATCCCAAGCATCTTACAAAGAGGTTCAAAATCACTCTCACTGACTTTTTCCTGGACTGCTCCCAGCTGGTGGAATGACCTCCCGATCTCAATTCGAACAGCTATCCTTTACACATTCTATCAAAAAACATCTAAAGACTCACCTTTTTCGCCTGCACTTAACCAACTAATACTAGTACTTACCTTTTTCTTTTTTATTGTCTATCATATTCAAAAAACAAAAAATAAAAATAAAACCCTGGCTACGTGTTCTGTACTAGACTAACTGAGACTTGTCATAGCACTTGTATACCGATGTTGTTTTCTCTCCCCCCCACCTCTCCGTTGATCTGATTGTTTCTACTGTTCTTGTGTACGAGGCTTGGATTCGGCAGGGCAATGTGTGTTGCTGACCAGGGTTTGCAACCCGCATATGTTCATTCAGTCACATTAAATTACATTATATTGGTCCCAAATCGTGGTTAATATCCAAAATGACTTGTAAAATTGTGTATTGTGCATTTTTCAGCATAATGTCTGTATTTCTGTGGCACTTATGAAGTCTGTATGCTTCATATAGAGACCTGTAATATAGATCACGTTTTTGCTCTGTTTTTTTAAACACGAACTTCAAACTCATCTATGCTGCTTTTTTGATCATTGTTGAAGTGAACTTTTGCCCATCTGGTGATTAAATAAACGCTGCTTGAACTTGTTGTGTGATCCCTGATACGAGATGTCCACGCAGTGCTGCACTTTTTGTCCCGTGTACGAATGCTATATTTTTGTTATTTTGATTAGATAATTTCAATGCTATAGCCTTTGTTTTGTATATACATACAATATCCATATGTATGTCATTTCAATGCTATAGCCTTTTTACATTTTTAAATTTACTTCTGGTAACATTAGTTGAACTATGAACTTACTGATGATCAATATACAATTAAATACACTTTTACATTTTTAAAGTTGCTTCTGGTAACATTAGTTGAAAAAATAACTTACATGTACAATCAATATACAATTAACATTTTAAATATTAATTTTTTTTTTTTCATGTACAAAGTATGGTTCAGTAGTTTGTTTTTTGTCTTTTATTTTTTTAATAGTAAAGCACTATTTATAGTTTTAATTCAGTATCCATTTTAATTGGTTGTTTAATCGATATCGGCCACTTTGGTCCAACCTAGCTATCGTATCGGTAAAATCCACTATCGGTCGACCTCTAATTAGTTCACACTCAATCTGCTAATCTGCTTCTCCCATTCTGTGGCACAGAACAAGAAGTTCAATAATGAGCAGAAAATGAGCAAAACACTAACAACAACAACACACTCCAACACAGAGAAGTTTCTGAAGATGCACCACTGCATAACTGCAGTATTTAATTATCCGTGCTTGTATTACCTGTGACTTTTCTTCTTCATTGTCATTATAGTTGCTGGAGGTGAGGAGATGTCCAAAGATCAGCGCAGGCACGTACATCTTCTCATCTTTGTGTTCTACCACAGGAATTCCCTTCCCATTATTCCACACAGCAATGGTGTTGGGACTCTCTATTAGAACAGAGAGGACAGGTTAGGACACATTACAACACAAAGAGACAGTAGACCATCCTGTTCCACCAACAATCTATTTTATGATGCATCATGATGCTGACATGAACGCTTCTGCATCAATGCAAAAAAAAAAAAAAAAAATATAATATATATATATATATATATATATATATATATATATATATATATATATATATATGTGGGTCAAAGACAAAAAAAGTGTTTAAGCAAAAAAAAAGTGTAATACTGCTTTAAACTGTTGTAGTTTTCCCCCCCAAAAAATGCAAAAAGTTTTCTGTTTTATTTAATTGCAATTTTGTTTTTGTTTTTCTGAGCAAAAAAATAAATATCATACGTTTTTCCCGATTTACAGAAGACACCCAGTAAAATGTCATTCAGTGTAACAATCCTGTCAGGCATATTTACAACAAAAAATCAATTTATGACATTAAAAGACTAACTACTTTCACCCCAAATACTAATGAGTGTAATTTTACATTTTTAACCTTTGCCACTATCCTAGGTTTAGCCCATTTGTCAGTAAGAATTTTTTACTAATTTAAAACACAATAAAATTTAGTATGCTCCCATTATTCTTTTATATATTTTACAATATGTACATGTCAGAATAAGCATGTGTTTGAATTTTTCTACATAAATATTGTGTTACAATAAATGACAATGTAACTTTTTTTTCAACCAAATTTTGACATTTTATACTCCAAAAGCTTATTTAAAACCTTAAAAGTAGACATTTTACTTACATTTAATGTGCTTTCTATGGACATAAAATCACTTGTAAATTTCTTTTGATGCGGACATCTAAACGTCTTTGACCCATGTACATATATATATCTATATATATTTATTTATTTATTTATTTTATATATATAAATGACTTCTAATATATATATATATACTTTTTTTAATGTAATGAGTACTCTTTTTATTAAATGAAGTACTATTATTAAAGATTATTAATAAAAACATTGGTTTTTACAATTTATTATTCAATTTCTGTATTATTCAATTATTATTCTGATTATTCAGTATCTTGACTGAATGCTACTGTCACATAGACCTACTGTACTTCAAAAACTTAAAGTGCTGTTTATTTCATTCGTTTTTTTTTTCTCTTATATTGTATTTATCCTATGTTTGCTGTTTTCATCTTTGTCCTTATTTTTATATAACAAAGATAAAATAACGAAAATAACTATATTGTGAAATACATTGCTATTGTGAATTAAAATTACTCTTATGATTTGTGTCATATCGCTGACCCCAACAGTGCACTACAAATACACTATAATCAAAGAACCTGAGGACAAAAAGCATGGTGAAGCATCGCTTTATGATCACATTGTTACCCTCCGAATTTTGAGGCAGATAACCGTTAAGATGAAATCTACTAAATGAAATTCAAAAAAAAGGTTTCCGTGAGGGTCATGTTGGGTTAGGGATAGGAAATATAATTAGCCCGGTACAAAAAAACCATTACGCCCATGGAGAATCCCTGTAAAACCACATATGAAAGCATGCAATCGTGTGTGTGTACAGTATGTGTGTGGTTATGGATGTGAAGTGAGCAGCCATGGGTGTTTATTAGATCATTACACCCACTGCACGCTCTCCCAACAATCACATCAATTGTTTTGCCACTACAATACTGTCAACTGTCAGCACCAAACATTTATTTGATACGTGAGCATTTAGAGACGTTACTCAGCAGATGTGAATGAGACTTTTAAAGTAGCAGCACTCACGGGTCAATGGTGATTTTGATGGTGGACATGTTCTTGTCTCTCTGTTTGTTATCAGCTGCATTGACTGATGGGACAGAAAATCTGATGTTAGAGCATGAAATATCACAGATATTTCTTATCATTTTTGGAAAATCGCAAATTTATCTATAAAACTAAAATCATAACAGTGATGACTTCTTATATTATTACTGCTAGTGACAGTATAAATAAGAAAATTCATGCATTTCATAATTATATGAAATTAACTTGTTATACTGCAAAATGTCAACATGAACTGCAATAAAATGCATAATTCTCTAATATGTTTTAAAGGGGTCATATGATGCAATTTCATGTTTTTTCTTTGTCTTTGGAGTGTTTGTGCATACAGAAGATCTGTAACAGTCGCAAAGATAAAATCTCAAACCCAAAGAGATATTCTTTATAAAAGTGAACGCTCAGCCACACCCTCCTAAAACGCCTCGTTTAAACACGCCCCCACATGTCTATGTCACTGTGTTCACGCAAAGAAAGAAGGCGTAACTTTTATTCTCGCTGCAAGTATTGTTGCCGCCACTGCCATGTTGTACAACACTGTGTTTCATTGCGAAAGCCAAACTAATTAGTTTGATCTTCCAAAAGAGGACACAACTAGAAATCAGTGGTTAAGTTGTATTTACAACACTGTTCCAGAACAGTTCAACCCAAATATTAGAGTGTGTGCACAGCATTTTACAGAGGAAAGTTTCCTGAACCTGTTAAGGGGCGAAACATTTCCATCACACGCTTGAGGTATTCAGCCAATCACAACGCACTGGATAGCTGGCCAATCAGAGCACACCTCGCTTTTCAGACCGATGAGCTTTGTAAAAATCGACGCGTTTCAGAAAGGCAGGGCATAGAGGAGCAACAATAATGTACAGTATGTGGATGGAAATAATGTTCTTTTTAGCAGCGTTATACGACCCCTTTAATGTCACTACAGCAAACACAGCAATATTTTACATAATGAATAATAAAAATAGATATTATTAATAATATGCAGTAAAGAATATTTACTTTTATTAAAAACAATTTGATGCAATTTTGAAAACGCTGCATAATTTTCGCTACAGTCTGGGGTGTATTCAAATATCTTTTTGTACAACTCTTCTTTTTGAAATGCTAAGTATAAGCTTAAAAAATACTACTGTACAGTGAAGTAAAATAAATCACTAAGCAATTATTTTTAATTATTTATTTATCTTGCCAAACAAAGTATGTCAAAGTCACTGAAAGGATCATAACAGTACTTCTTACCAAGGATTTCATCAAAGATTTTATATAATCCAGGGGCACGAACGTGATCTCCCTCAAGTTCATTCCGATTTCTTCATCAAAAAACCCACATTTGCTATAAAACACACAATCATTTAAGTATTATGTAAAGAAAATTAAAAGCACCTGGTGGCATTGAAACACTGAGGCTTTGAAGGGGTCTGAAAGCAGTCAGTTTAACATTTACTTCAACAGTGACTAGCAAAACATCATAAGTTACAAAAATGATTTCCCTGTAAAGGGCCGAAGAATGCCAGTCTAAATTAAAATTGTTCTACTCTTCCTCCTGCTCAGTCTTTCTCTCTCACCTGAGTGACAGGCTCCACCGAGCCGATGTAGGTGTCTGGACGGAGGAGGATGTGCTCGAGCTGCGTCTTCTTCTGGTAGATCCTCTCCACTGACATCTTCTTCGAGCTCTCTTTCTTGACCGCCTCACTCTTCCCCGCATCTCCCCGGCCGTTCACTTCCTCTTTTTTGGCACCATTGTTCTTGTCAAAGAGGGTCTGTTGTTAGATACAGCCATGCAACTTTGTTAAACTTGTCTGCGGCTATCAAATCAACTTTTTAGCTGCCTTTAATTTTGGAATTATTTTTACAGAAACAGAAGGTGACTAAAATATTTGGTGAATCGTCTTCACTGCTGCTTTACAACCGTTCTGAGTACATACAATGTGCAATATGGACACTCTCTGCAAATCCTGTAAATGTGTAAAAAATAATATCCAATGACTTTCCAATGGAAAGACCTCAAATTGTAGATTTTTGATGATAGCCAGGATTGTAATCTAACTGTAAATCTACCATTCATTTTACAAATGTTTTAAAAATATTATCTTCACAAACTCAGACAAACAAACAAGTGAGCTAACAAATCAGTAACTAGTGTGTAACAAGACATTAGTACTGATCTGGGATCAGCTCTCGTTATTAACATGTGTCTCGCCATTGGCTGCTCTTTTGTTGTGGCTTTGAGTGGTTTTAAATACAGATCACACTCGAATAAACCCTTCCACACTGTCCCGGTTTAAGCTCAGCACATCATCTTGGGCTTTTGGCTGTAATAAAGCCATGGTCTGTGTCCATAAACATCACATGTGTAAGTCTGACTCTAACCAAAGTAGAAAAAGTTGAAATCAGCGGAGAGACTCGTTCACATGTGACGAGAATCAACACAAAAGAGCTTCATCCACATGAAAGGCTTCACAAAACATCACATCAAACACAAAGTGATGATTATAAATGTGCAGTATTTGAAACAGACGTTATGTAAATTAATATAGTGTGCGCTGAATAAATAATAAAGAGATGCAGATGAGTCTGCGAGCTCATTCATGTTGAGCTGAGAGTCTTGCAGCTAAGGGGCTAACGCACATGTATGCGTACACAAAACGGTTAACGTTATAATATATATCGTGCGATGTCTTTGCCGTAATAATACATTAATTACAACGTTAGTAATCATTTACAACTTACCACCCAGGTTAAGCCCCCGCTCCCCGCTGCACCGTTTAGAGACAGTTTCTATTGTGGTGTGCCCAGAAAAAAACGACTCAAGAAACTGTCCATATGTGATCTGCAAACGCTTTCAAACTTCCGGGCACCATCAGGGCTGGGTTCCTGTGGGTTTCCGTTTCTTCTGTTTATTTACTTCTGCAGTGGAGATAAGTTACAGCGGGCTCAGTCTCATGGAGGAAGTGTGTCCGCTTTCTGCGTTACTGTTCCTCGGCATATTGTTAAAATCGACCACCGGCGCCTGCTCAGGCCTAGGGTTCTAAGAGTTTTAACTAGAACCTTAATATTACAAGATTTTAAAAAGGTGCGTAATTACATGGCTAATAAATACTAAATAATGAAATAAATTATTTTAAAGCATATAAACTGTTTTTTTGTCCTGCTTGCTAAGTTGAAATATCGCACACATAAAAAAGGATTTTCATTCCATAACAAACAGCCGCGGGCGTCCGTCCGGTACAACCCGTCCTCAAGGTGGACACGCCCCCACAGCTCCACCCGAACCATATCAGATGCCAGAAAACTTTGAGGCGCCGGCATTTTCAGCCAATAGCACTATGCAGCGTCACGCAGTTATTGCACGGTTGCCACAAATTTTTAACTTTGTCTGTCTGTCAAAAATATGAACTTAAAAATGTTACACCACTTTGTCGCTTTAATATTAATAATGCCCATTTGGAATAGATCTATTTAAACAAGTTACCTTCTATAAAAAATGCCGAGCTGATTCTCAAATAGGTCGTAAGTCCCATACAGACTACATTATGTTAAACTGGATTTAAATGGTATCTAACGTTACTCGCTTAAATGAATATGCCCTATTTGTTTTGAAATAAATAAAATAACTAGTAACGTACATTCTACTGTTATCACACTAACACTGTGAAACTCTCCAAAAGTTTCGATAAAAAAATGATTTAGGTCAATTTTATTTTTCAACAACATGATTCAAGGAATATCCTATTTAATGATAATTGTAAAGTAGTAACCTTATGTGAGTGTTGAGGCAATAAACATTTTTTGCACCAAAATTACAATCTGTCATGTCTTTAGCAAACATTTAGTCAAACTTAACCAGCCACCCTTTACACAAACCTTGTTATATTAGCCCAAAGTCCAATGCCCATAAAGATACTAAATGATTAGCGATCATTTATAAACATTTACAAATGATTAATTAATTTTAACTTTCAACAACAAATAAAACATGAACAAATGGTTAATAAATGATTAGTAAAGATGTGTGAATAGGGTAAATTCATGTCTTTTGGGACACTTTTTGTCATTGAGATGACTGCTCATAAAAGGTATGAATGATTAGTAACACTTTTGCAAATGATGAAATAGGTTTCCATTTTAGATTGGGTACTGCAAAAACATGAACAAATAATGAGTAGATTATCTGTTAAAAACTGTGTAAAAGACCCACAAATGAAGATTATATGAAACTGAAATAATCAGATGTTTAAATCATTTAGGTATGCTCTTGGTAAGGTCATTAGTAAACATTAACAAGAACATTATCTCATATTTTCTACCTATTTGAATATATATTAACTAATGATTTGTTAAGCATTATAATGTTTGTTAATGATTTATGAATGAAGTTATTACAAAAGTGTACCATTACTCAGTGGGAGTAACACAATTTGCTTTTTGAAAATCAACTTTTCCTCCAAGGCTGCTAGCAATTTAATAGCCGTGTAACTAATTTCCTGGTGTGGTTAAACTGAAGAGTAATAACAGTTAGTGTTGTCCATAACACCTGGCCTCTCCCTATCCCTAATTCTTAGTCCATAACATAACACTTAACGATGACTAAATTTGAAAAGTGGATAAAGGAAAAGCCGAACTGATGTCATGTTGCTCATAGTCTGTGTCATATGATCCACTCTCAACGCTACTCTGCGCTCAGATATGCTGAGGAGATACGGGAACTACAAGGGCACAGAGAAATCAATTCACAAATACAGAAAACAAATATCATCCACATAACACATACACAAAATCCACACTCTCACCCTCATCTCTGGAGTTATTTTCCTCAGCTTCGACTGCAACCCTGCAAGTTCATGTCTCTAACCGCTAACAGCGAAGGGAAACCACACAATTGTCTCTGTTGTAAATCTCAATGGTCCTTAACTGTCATATGTAAAATGTAATCATTATTTCTTATTTTTTATTTATTTAATTTATTTGCCATTGATTATGCACATGCTACTTGAACAGGTTTTGTGAGATTCATTCCGAATAAAGGTCTTGATGTAGCTAATATATGATGCTCCACAATATTTTTTGCCAACATTTAATTGAAAGAGCTTTGGATGGTGTTGGTTTGCACCCACCTTTCTTCTTTTTATCATGATGACACAATAGAATATTCGTGAAAACTGCAATCAAAAGAAAGAAACCCAGAACTAAACACCGCAGTAGCTCTGGAGACAGGAAGAATCCATGTGGACTGTCCACAGATTCAGGATCTCCTGTACTTGCTGGTGCTGAGGTTGGTTCTGGACTGGTGGGAATAGGCAGACCAAGAGAATCTGGAAAATATATTTTTTTTAATTTTAATGCTGTTTTACACAGGGCTTCTCTGAGCTGCCTCTGTACTGCTCCAAACTCACCTTAGAGTCTAGTTTTAAAGGCAGCTCTGTGGCTGCTTTGCTTCTGTGTAAATTTATATTTAATAATTATAAGGACTATATGTGCAAACTGCATGGACTACAATGCAGTGGCAACATTGATGGTCACATGGTGCAAAATTTGGTTTTTTGAGAGCTCCAACAAAGGGGGGGGGGGAGAAAACGGAGTAAAACATGAGGGATAAAGGCTTCTGGAGGCTCTGAATATAGTATATGAGCTGTATGAACTAGGTTTTTTGATAAGGGCCTGAGTGAAAATAATTTAGAAATTATTTTAGTATTTCACAGAAGAAAATTAGAAAAGAAAATATCTGTTTTTGGGTAAACTATTGCTATTAAAATATTGTGTGTGACATGTAAAAGCACAAAACATGTTACTTACTATTGCAAATCAGCCCATCTGCATTTGTTTCCACGTACAATAACCAAACATCATTGTACTAAGAACACTGCCACAGGTTTGTGCTACTCCTCAAACAGTTAAAATACCAGAGTATTTTTATGATTGAAGGGTGGGTCAAAGGCCGTGAATTGTTCGACCATTCCATCCACAATTCAGCACATTACAGGCCATTGTAGCTTCTTCCTTCTGCCAGGACGGGTCACACACTGTCCCCCAGCTACCATTGCGATGGACCTCAACTCTCCCTGAGCATCGGTCCAGACCTCCTGTCAGTCCTGTTAGTGAGCACTTCTCCTTTGCCGAGATAATTCATCCACCTCACAGGTCTGGCATATCAAGATGCTGCTTAGACAGCATGATTATTGCACAGGTGTGCCTTAGGCTGGCCACAATAAAAGGCCACTCTAAAATGTGCAGTTTTATCACACAGCACAATCACACAGATGTCGCAAGTTCTGAGGGAGTGTGCAATTGGCATGCTGACTGCAGGAATGTCCACCAGAGCTGTTGCCCGTGAATTGAATGTTTCATTTCTCTACCATAAGCTGTCTCCAAAGGCATTTCAGAGAATTTTGGCAGTAAAATCCAACTCACAACCGCAGAACCACGTGTAACCACACCCAGCCCAGGACCTCTACATCCAGCAGCTTCACCTCCAAGAATCGTCTGAGACCAGCCACCCGGACAGCTGCTGCGCAAAAAACAATCGGTTTTTCACATTCGATGGCGTCTGGCACTTTGGAGAGGTGTTCTCTTCACGGATGAATCCTGGTTTTCACTGTACAGGGCAGATGGCTGACAGCATGTATGGCGTCGTGTGTGGGTGAGCGGTTTGGCTGATGTCAACGTTGTGGATCGAGTGGCCCAGGTGTGCGGTTATGGTATGGGCAGGCTATGTTATGAACACAACGAACACAGGTGCATTTTATTGATGGCATTTTGATTGCACAGAGATACCGTGATGGAGATCCTGAGGCCCATTGTTGTGCCATTCATCAACGACCATCACCTCATGTTGCAGCATGAAAATGCACGGCCCCATGTTGCAAGGATCTATACACAATTTTCTGGAAGTGATGAAAACATGCCAGTTCTTCTGCATGGCCAGCACACTCACCTGGACATGTCACCCATTGAGCATGGTTTGGGATGATCTGGATCGACGTACACGACAGCGTGTTCCAATTCCTGCCAATATCCAGCAACTTCACACAGACATTTGAAGAGGAGTGGACCCAAATTTTCCACAGCCACAATCAACAAGCTGATCAACTCTATGCGAAGGAGATGTGTTGCACTGGCAAATGGTGGTCACTCCGGATACTGACATGTTTCCGGAGTCTTAGATCTTTGAGTTCAGCTCATGGAACATAGGGGGCAAAAACAAAAGTGTTGCATTTATAATTTTGTTCAGTGTAGATCTCAATGGCCAGAGTTGAGAACCCCAGATCTATAGACCATGACATTGTCAGGTAATGCAGACACAGATGAGTGTGAACCCAACTGCACATACTTTATGAAAGGTTTGCTAAATGAACAGGCAAGAAACAAAATAATAAAAAGATTGGAATATATAGTTTTGTGATAATGAAGGATATCGTTGCAGGACAGTCCGACTAGGGGAAAAACACACAATGGAAGCACAACGAGGAGAACAGCAAAAGAGAATCAACGATGAGAATCAGTGATTGAGAATACAGATCACAGTTCTTTACAGGAGAAGAGTCTTTGCAGTTCTAGTTTAGACTTTAGACTGGTAAACAGAAGTCTAGGATATCATTTACTATGCATTTTGTTTTATTTTTAAGGATAAAGGCATGAGTGGGAGAAATTATATCAGATCTGTCATCAGATAGTAATTAGCATGAAGAATCTAATTAACATTGATTGAGTTATAACTCACTCACAGTGTCAAGTACCTGAGCAAACCACACCTGCATCCTCCTTGTGTCCACATTCATGTCTATCCTTAATTGCTGGACATTCCCATAAGCTCCTCTCTTTTCCAGTGCAGTTGAGCTCATCCATGTGTATGTGGCCTGTGCCCTGGCCGTAAGGCTCACCCTGCCCACTGACGGACACAGCGTAACCACAGCCCAGCTGTGCACACACCACATGTGCATCCTCCAAATCCCATCCATCATCACACACTGTGCCCCAGGACCCCCCCCCCCCAACACACACACACACCTCCGCACGGCCCCCGCAGCGATAACCGCCTCCAACCACCTGAATGACAGCATTGCCTGAATAATATTTAATCATTTAGACAAGAAAGACAATATTTACACGATACAGACATATAGAAACCTTTAAATATAAACCAAAGCCACGTTTATGGTAATGAATTTACCAGAATGTTTATGAAGAAAGTTTATTAAAAGGGTTTAAATGTAGAATTGTGCTGCTTGTATTGTTGTTAAGGTGAACATAATAATTGTTCCATACAAAAATGTATACTATTTGAAGTGACAATGTCTAATTATTTATTTTCAAGCTGGGACTACTTTTTAGGAACTGACTATGTGTTATCAGTGTAATTTTTATAAGTGGAGTTTATGTTACCAGCCATTGAGTGTCATGTGAAGTTAAAGGGATAGTTTACCCAAAACTTAAAATCCAATCAGAAACTGTTTGGTTACAAACATTCTTCAAAATACTTTTTTTTTGGTCAGCAGAACAACACATACATGTGGGCCATGTAGTTTTGGATTTTGTTTTCCCTTAATAATAAAAACCTTAATTTAAAACTGCTTGTTGTGTTTACCTGTGTTATCTTTGACTAATATTTAAATTTGTTTGATGATCTGAAACATTAAAGTGTGACAAACATGCAAAAAAATAAGAAATCAGGAAGGGGCCAATACTTTCCTGAATTCAGTCCAGAGCACACTCCTGTTGTGTGGCGCGAGGACTTGCCTTCCGGGAGGTGGGGGGGCAGTAATGTCAGACTTATGTTCCTGTTTTGTTTTGTTTTGTTTTCTGTCTATGTGCTGCCCATGACTTGTTTCCTTATACCCTTATTTGGTTATGTTTCTGTTCCTGTCCTCATTGTTTCATTATTAGTTCATTAGTATCCACCTGTGTTTGTTAATTATCTAGTTTAGTTTTGGTATTTAAACCCTGTGTTTTCCTGTATCTAACGTCCGGTTTTAGTATTAATGTTGTTTTTCTTGTGTCCCCCTGCCTTCCTTGTTTTACCCCGTCTTGGATTATTAAAGACTGTTATTTTGAGTTTATCCCACATCTCCTTGTTCTTCGTTTCTTTACAGAAGGCAATAGTGACAGTTGTAAACAGTGAAGCTCAATGAAATATATTTTTTTAAATAGAAAATATATATTTTGTTTCACGGCAGTGGAGGATGAGTGTGGTCTGGTGTTGGTCCGTCCGTGACTCTCCGTGCCTTCCTGGGACCCAGGAATAGAGAAAACCACTCTCGTCAAGATTTTCCAGATTCTCCACCTGGCCCTCCTCCGGGGGAGAGAGAGGTTCATTCACCATCCCCCAAAGAGCAGCTTCCTCCCTCTCTGGGTCGCCTGTCCTGGGGCCTCTTGCTCTTCCACTCACCGCCAGGTTTGACAGGGGCCTGGACGGGTGGGGCAGCCTGCCTACACCCAGCTCCATGGTGCCGCTTGCTTGAGGCTGCTGCAGATGCAGCACATGAGCGGGAGTGCTTAAGCCTTAAGAACCTGCAGTAACGCTGTAGCGTGTAAGGCAGAGACAGCTTCTCCACAGGCCGTATAACCATAGCCGGACAGAGCAGACTAGTACCTACAGACCCAGGAGGCGAGGGTGGAGGCAGTATTAGGACATAACTGCATCACAACCGACTGCTCCACTGGGGGTACCCCCGTATACCCCCTAGCTGCACAACCGTTGAAAGTGGTGAGGGAGGAGGAGTTAGCAGGTTGGTTTCTGCCAGACAAATGTGCCATCCACAACCTGGTAAGCCCCTCATGCACCTCTGGTAAGAATAGCATTGGGGTGGGGCACTGAGAACCAGTGCAGACCAACCCAAAGATCCAATCATCCAACCTTGAGGGCTCAGGACATGGTGGAGGTCCCCACTCGAGCCCTACCCTCACGGCGGCTTGATAAAGCATTGTCGTTATTTCTGGATCCGATTCAGGCATTGCTACAGTCCCGGAGGCAGCAGCGCAGCCGAATCTACTCTCCAGAAAGCTACAGCTCACCCTCCGATGCAGCGATCGACATCCGGTTGTCTAGAGGAGCACCAAAGGATACTGCAGGTACACT
Source organism: Cyprinus carpio (assembly GCF_018340385.1). Lineage (NCBI taxonomy): Eukaryota > Metazoa > Chordata > Actinopteri > Cypriniformes > Cyprinidae > Cyprinus > Cyprinus carpio. Next base: position 69,465 of record NC_056611.1, read on the forward strand.
CCGTGTAGAGGGCCCAGCACGTTCCATTGGCAGCTCAACTGGTTGCAGAGTGCAAGAGAAGCGAAAAAGCTCCTTTTAGCGTGCTTAAGCGCACAGGGAAGATAGCCACCTGCAACACAAACAGGGGGTAGTGCAGCCTGATGTATGCAACCCACTCAACACAGGAAAAACACCACCACTGAAGTGCTGTACCGCCAACACCAAGAGCTCCAAAGAGTGCGCTGGACTCGTTTAGTCTTCTTCTCTCAGTAGTCAGGAGCAAAACGATGTGATCGCTCAGCTCCTAAGTGAAAAGCTAATATGTGTTGCACCTGCCTTTTTATGCTCATGCTGTGAACAGCGGCAGCTGGATGGAATCATTGCATACCAATGTCCATTGGCTTGTTTAGTTTACACTCTAAGTAGATTGGTCTCTTTAAGCTAGATCCCAACTTTATTTTCTATAGCGCCTTTAAAAGTTACATCTCAAAGCATAAATAAAATAAAAATACAAACATAAATAAATGTATAAATCAGAAAGAAGTGCATTCAAGTACACAATACAAATAAAAACATGCTATCAAAACAAATTAAGAAATAATTAAACCATAAAACAATCACAAAATAATCAAATAAAGCTACCCTATAAAAAAAAGTACGTTTTAAAGGGGCATAACACACACAGTTTTACCCAGTCTCATGTTAATCTTGAGTACCTATCGAGGAGTACTGCATCCTTCATATCTCCAAAATAAAAAGTATCAAATGATGTGCAAATCCAGCGTCGAACTGGACCTTGTTTATAAAACGTTCGTCAACAAACACACTTGTGAAACTCCATTGCTGCACTGGAAAAATAAACTGTATCCACTGTTTACATAACGCTGGGTTCTTTAGGAAGCTGAACAAAGTTATCTTTCCCTTACAACCAAAAACACACTTCTTTGGAGACATTATTCCACAAGCAATTCCCGTATTTCTTTTCCGAAATACGGGACTTCGGCATTTCTTTTCCAGTCTTGTCTACCTCAAGAAGTGCCACAATCAAAAAAAAAAGAAGAAACCTCTCTGAAACTCGTACGAACCCTGAAGTAATATTTTTGGCACAGAAATACTCCTTCATATGTCCAAATTGGATCCAACTCTTAACAGTGTTACAACTCTGAAACAACTCAACAACTTTCAATGCATGAAACAGCATTTTTTCCTGTTTATTTTATTTAACAAGGACACATTACATTAATATAAAATGACAAAAAAGACATTTGACATTTTTACAAAAGATTCTATTTCAAATAAATTCTGTTTAAAGATTCTGTTCATCAAAAAATCCCCATGAAGACACTGTATAGCAGATTTTCACACACACACACACACACACACACACACACACACACACACACACACACACACACACACACACACACATACACACACCCTAAACCCAGCAGATGTGGCAAAAAATGCAACTAAGAACAGCTAAAACCAGCTGAATTAGCAAAAAAAAAAAAAAAAAAAAAAAAAAAAAAAAAATACAGCTACAAACTGATAAAACCAGCTGACAGTTGTTGTTTCAATAGTCTTGGCTCATCTGAACATTCTTTCAATGTAAGTCTGGGATTCTTCTGATTTTTAATCTTTATTTTTATGAAAAGTAAGCAAACCGAGTCAGAACAGTCTGAAGGTCTAATCTAAACATTTCATACACAAAATAAAAATAATAATAATAAAAAAAACAATAATTCTATTAATAATAATAATAATAATAATAATAATAATAATAATAATAAACTTATGTACTGTAGGCCTAGTAGATCAGTTAGTTGGCTTTTTGAAGTCAATTTATTAATTTCTTAATGACTGCTGAAAATGTTTACCATAACAAGAAAATTAATATTTTATAAACATAAAATAGTGAAATAATTTAAAACTGCAATAACATTAAACAATATCACTGTCTGTGACATTTCTTGTTTAAATAAATGCAGTCTTTGTGAACATAATAATTTTTCAGAATTATTAAAAAATCTTACTGATCAAAAACGTTTCAATGATCGATAGATAGCTAGCTAGCTAGCTAGATAGCTAGATACCTTGTATTAAAACAATAGTTTGTATGATGGTTATGATCTTGAAGGTTTTCATTCTTCATGAGCTGGATGAAGGCTGTGCTCAGTAGTGCTGTGCTTCACTCTCTGAAAAACAGAGGAAGTGAAATTTCTTGTAGTCTGCGTATTGATATTGTTTTCTTCTTCTTCTTCTGAAACCACGCATTCCATAAAAAAATACAAAAAAGTTATTATTATTAGTAGTAGTTGTAGTAATAGTAGTAGTAGTAGTTCAAGTGTGCTGTTAGTATACTTATTTTACACAAAATAAACAGTGTCCTCAGGACAAGAAGAATTTTCATAATCGTCCGCAAAAACTTCTGTCACAGTTATTAATAACTTAATAGCTTTGTGTTACTGGCCTGGATGCGAGAGTTTATAAAATGTAACTTCTTAGAAAATAAAACTCAAGTATGGCATGTCGAGTACTTCAGTGCTCACGGTCACGTGCCTCAGCGTCAAACACGTGTGTTTACATTCTCATCAAGCGCACGTGGCAGCACAAGCGCTCTCTCCCATTGGCCAGTTCGTTTTGAGCTCCAAACTTCATTTTTCTCAGTTCGAGTGAAAAAAAACATCTAAAATATATGAAAGAAACGTAAACAAAATGTAGGTTTAAAGTATGCTCAAAGAAAAATAAATGCACATTGTCTTCATTTTTCTCAGTTCGAGTGATAAAAAACAGCTGCTAGAAATCAAAAGTCTAAACTTTTCTTTCGAATGGATGTTTCAAATATTGAAACTGAATATTCATAGATATTTAATTACAGCTAAGAATGCGAAAATAAGTGTCTTGTTCTTGTGACAAACGACCTAAAATAACAAAAGTCATCAAACAGGAAAACCAGAGCACACAAGTGCGCGGGGATCACAAGCGCATGCGCACCCATAAGCCGCTCAACAACTACATGGCGCCGGCGCGAGAGTCACAACCAACTTGATCCGGTAAGAAGTGCAGTGTCATTTTTACGCACTTATTATTATTTAATGCATTTACAGAATGCATTTATTTTGCGGTTGTCCAGCAGCTGTCGAATGCACCGACTTTAGTACTTATATTTTATTTATATAATTGGATTTAGAACTGCACTTCATCTTTGTTCAGTTCTAACATTATTAATTATACTACCTGAATGTATTAACTTGCTGTTAGCTTTACTTGGTATTTAGCTAAATAACGTCTCGTACTGTGCATGGACATCTTGTTTGTTGCATACATACAAGTTATCAGTGGGCAATGCTAACAAGCTAAAGTTGTGGAGGACAGTATTGAAATGGGAAATAACCTCACATGAATATGAACATGGCTTTGCCATCCAGAATTATAAAGTTATGTGTCATGCATTTATAATTAATTAAATGTTTACTTAATTCGCGCGTCCAGTATAGCCAGAGAGTAATTTGGCGCGCGACAATATTGATAAGTTAGATAAAACGCAGCTGAAACACATCCAACTGCGATTAAATTTGTATGGTTATCATTTAAATGACTATATTAGACCTGAGCGGAATGCAAGTTATTTTTATTGTCAAACACTATTTGCTGTTTAATAATGCTGCTTAAATACTGTAATATTTGCATGATATGCCAACTGCTGCTGAACAAACTTGCATCTTACTTGTCATGGCCAGAAGAAGGTAAAGAACAAGTTTGTTATTACTGTGATTTCACAAGCCATTCATATCAGTTTTACATTATCATTACGGTATTATTTCGTATGTTTATTAAGCTATTATGACCATTGGCTACTTCCCAAAATACTGGTAATGACTAATTTCAGGTTTTTCCATGCTTGTTGGAACATTTGATAGTATAACCTAAGCAAGGTTTTCTTTTCTCCCTGTGACTATTAGTGGATGCCATCTAGCGAGATCTGTCAATGGCAGCACACGTAAGATAGCAAGAGTAAAGAAAGAGGTATGCACAGTATGTTTACTTTGTATTTGGTCAGTGTGTATGCGGTACTGTTTATGCATGTACATAAGTCAGTTGTAATGTATGATTTTTTTTGTGTTGTTTTGCAGTGCAACAAGAGCAGAAAATCAATAAAAAAGTTTAATGACTCTCAGGTATTTCACATAAACAAATACATATACATATACAATTACATATACAGTGGCCCCAAAAGTGTGTGTGTGTGTTGGGGGGTTGTAGGTGAAAGAGAAGTTGTTGGAAAGAGCAGCAGGGGTAGCTGTGTCTTCAGGTTTTATCCAGGTCTCTTTATCTGTGAGATCAGGTTTTATCTGTGAGTAGCAAAGGCTGGAATAAAGTCAGCTTTGTTGACAGCTGACTGACAATTCCAGAGGCCCATAGAAAAAGAAAGGGGTACAATAGAAGAAGTGTGGATGCAGGTTAGCATGTCTCCTGCGTGTTGTGTAAGCGTGTTTCCATTGTGAGACAGCAGGAATATCGACGCAATTGTCGATGCCTTTCTAATTAGCACAGCAAATCCTATAGCACACAAATGGCTTGAAATCTAAATTAATGCAGTAGAGTTTGCCACTTAAGCACAAATTAACAGGTAGCAAAAAGTCCATGTTTCATCTTTATATGTTGATATTTATGTAAATGTGTTGTCTGTTCAGAAATTACGGAGGCAGAATGATCCGAACAGCGCGAATGAAGTTGAGTCTGACTCGTCTGATCAAACTTCAGAAGCACAACCATCTCCACTCCCAACACTCAGGTGTGTTCCTGTAGTGAAATTACATTGTGACCACCACATTATGTGACATTCATTACAGAGCAACAAACTGACCGAGGCATTATTAAAGTGAAGTGCAATGGCATCTTACGCACAGAAGCCATCGGCACATCTGATGTGCAGTGCATGTGCCACTAAAAACTGTGTGATGCAAAAGTTTGTCCCTCCTCTAGTAGTGACTGACACATGAGGAGTCAGCAGCTATACTGATGTAATTGAGACACAAAAATGAAAGATTTTAGTATCTGAGATTACAAAAGAAATGCTGGAAATTTCCAGAAGGAAATTAATCATCAAAGTACACAAAACTGACATCATGGGTTAGTTAGAACTTTTTTGAGCATCGAAAAAACATTTTGACCAAAAATAACTAAATTACGACTTTATTCAACATTGTCTTCTCTTCCGGGTCTGTTCAAATCCGTGTTCATGACACTGCAGTGACGCTGCTGACGTACGACGCTGCTGATTTGTTATGTTGGTCACCCGAGCTTCTTTTGCAGTCTGGCGCACGCTTATTCAAGCTAAACATCGTTTATATTTTGGTATGCTAGCATTTTTTAAAATGGTGCATATGTGTGTATCATCGCGGATGTCCTAATCGCCAAAAAACAACCATTTATCGAAAACGTGCACTACAAAGCGTGACTGCAGTGCCATGAACGCGGATTCACACAGACCCGGAAGAAAAGACAATGCTGAATAAAGTCGTAATTTTTGCTAAATTTTTGGACCAAATGTCTTTACTGTATGCTTCAACAAATTCTAACTACCCACTGATGTCACATGGACTACTTTAGTTAGTTGACCTGACAAGATAAACAAAAACAAATGGCTTCTGTGTGTTAGATGCCATGTCAGTCCAGCAGCAGTTATTAACATTAAGTGGCAAGAGTCACCATCATCTCGATGCTACTGAACTTCAGGTTGATGTACAGTTGTATATTTTTCGGTATCCTGTTTTTTTTTACTGATACATTGTCTGAAGTCTGTATTTATGTTCTGTTTTGTTTTGGGGAAGTGGGGCAGCTCAGAGGACGTCTGGATGAAAATGCTGAGTAAAGAGATAAAGTACGAACACAGCAAGAGCAGTTTAGACCGACACCCGTCACTGCAGCCCAAAATGAGAGCCATGCTGCTCGACTGGCTCATGGAGGTACTATTACATGATCTGCTCTTCACACTAGATTCCCTTTATGATGTTTCACTGTATAGACTTCCATCATGAGAGTTAGTTATAGACAGTGAGAAGGTGAAATACACACACACACACACACACACACACACACACATATATATATATATATATCTCTGTCTGTGTTGTTTTTTTTTTTTTTTTTCAACTATTTTCACTGGTTTTATTGGTTTAGAGACCAGCAGATGCCCACCAGAAGTAGTCCCTACTAATAAATTAAATGCTAAATGCAGCCCTTCAATAATGTAACAACATTAAATTGATCAGACACATATTTAATACATGTTTTTTTTATTAATTAAAGGAAAGAACAACAAAAAGGATGACATATAATTCAAATATTTATCTGACTGCAACATAATTATTTAACCCTTTTTCATGTCAAAAAGGGCTGTTCGATTCCACAATTTTTGGAATTGATTTATCTGTCAATCAGATGCGCTCTCGGCCACTGATCTATGCTCGTGACGTATTATTTATAATTATCATTGGCTGATACAAATGTTTTTAAAAAAAATGTATTCTATTCTGTCATGCAGCGCTCAAAATTGTGGACAAGCCAGTTCCACCATAAAATAATCTCTGAATCGCTTATATATATATATAAATATATAAATGATTATAAGGCTATACGGAAGGCTATAGACTAAATTCAAATGATCAGTACCGACTCGTTTTCTTTTTTTATTTTCGTGTATTTAAATGTGTGCAGTCTTTGTCGGATGTAGCCTTCCGTCTGAGAGACTCCCATAGATAAGCTTTCTTGAACTGAAAAAGACTCTGAATGAGGAGTCGATAACCCTTGGAATCTACTCTCGATTCCCAACACCTCGGAATCTATTCTTTTTGGAAGCGATTCCCAGCCCTACTAAACATTTTGTATGTTTCTCTTTTTTCATGTCAAAGAGAACTGATTGGAAAGTGTTAGATTCAATATAGGATCTCCCAAATCAGCAGTTATTTTAACTTCTCAATACCTTGAGCAAAAACATCTTTAAAACATGACACAATGGAATACAAACACCCAAAACCAACTGAAGGAAAAGACCATAAACCTGGAGGCAAATGGGTGCAGATCTAGATATTAGAAGGGTGGAAGCATGTTAACATATTCTCCTCAATATACGTTTAAGCAGCAGTTCCTAGATTAGGATACTTGAATATAGTGCACCAACCACATTTCTATTCAGTTCATAAACTGGCAGATGAGACCAAACATGAAGTAGTTAACACTAGGGCCGGTATGATAACCTTAAGCAAAAATATCTTGGTTTTAGGGTATCACGGTATTGTCGTTACGGCTCTAAAAAAACTTTTTTTTTCCACTGAGCATAATATATTTTGTTTTTGAGCAACATACAGAATATTAGGAACAGTAGAATTTGTTGACTTTTTCTTTGATTTGTTTCCTAAAAAGAAGGAAAATAAAGACTGACATCTTTATTTAACCTAAACCTGCAATTACAGTTATTTAATTTTAGTTATATAATTCATATACATATCATTTCATATTGTTTAGTTATATAACTTCATATACATAATTTGATTTAATAATAACCCAATTTAAAGGAAAAACAGAATGTTCTGACTAGCTTTGTAAAATTATACTACATGCCTGAATGTAGCAAACAGCAGAAGCTCTGAATGAGATGTATATTCACTCTCTGACAGCAGGAGGCGCCTCTGGAACACGACTGACCGCTCGCTCACACCAACAGGAGCAGACACCACCTACAATACACTAAACAACACCGCTCACACCAACAGGAGGAGACGGGTCGTGTTACTCTCTACACTGCACTCAACCTGAGGGATTTCTACACTTTCAGTCTTTGAGGAGACATGAAAAACAGTGCGGGAACATTATATTGGAAAATATTTGTGGTTTTGAAACTTTGAAAAAAACTTCAAATCGCGGTATACCTTGAAACCGGTAATTGGCCCATGCCTAGTTAACACCAAACATGTTAGAACCAAGCATGCCACACGAGTCCTGAAAAGTGAAGCCAAAGCATCTCGATCGGCCCCAGGTGACTGGCTGCAGTATTGGTCATAAACCCTGCCCTCTCCATGTAATGAAATCGGACCTGAGACAAACTGAACAATCAAATTGCACTTCAAATATTTTTTTCCAAAGACATTTTCCGTCATTTTAAGTAGTTCTTAGCATGCTGATGTATTAGAACTGTGCAATTAATCGAAATACAATTTTGATCTCCGATTATGAAAATACAGTAATCGAGATAAAACGATTATTGCGCCCTATTCCGTCCCCTTTCCAGCGGTGTGCTTTTGCTCCTCCATTCAGAGAATCCCTATCCCAGACACATTTTCTCTAGTTTATTCCCTTGATAGAGCAAAAAAAAAAAAACATCACAAGTTGAATTGATTGGTCAACTAGAGTCAGTAACTGGTTGTAGAAATATCTTTCAGCTCTTCATCTTTCTCTCTCTTTAGGTGTGTGAAGCATACACACTTCACAGACAGACCTTCTACCTGGCTCAGGACTTCTTTGACAGGTACATGTCGTCCCAAAGTGACGTGCAGAAGGATCAGCTGCAGCTCATAGGAATCACTGCTCTGTTCATCTCCTCTAAAATAGAGGTATACAAGTGTTTAATAACTGTTTGCTCAATATAATCTATAAACATCAGACTTGAAATTGTATTACATCTGGTCAAGATAAAATTATTCGTAGCACATAAGAAGTCTGGCATCAGTGCAAAATCAGCTTCTCATTGAACACTAGAGAAAAAACAAAAACATTATATTACATTATAAGGCTAATTAGGTGAGCTGTGCTCAAAGCTAAAAACACCTGTAACTGTATGTCAGTTGAATTCAATATTAATCAGGGATGTGATTTTTCTGTTTTTATATGGGCTTCCATATTTTCAACCTGAGAAGTATTTCCTGTGTAAAATGCTTAAACAAACTGCAAAATGATTTCCAAATACATTTATTGTATTATTGCTTTCCAACAGCACTGAGCCAGCTAGTAAACTGTGGGTAAGCGCCAAACTGAGTGCTGGCGAGTTTATGAAATGCTGTTACTTGGCCAGTTAGTTTTGTGAATTCTAACAATGCATGGATTTGAGAACATGATGTGGCTTAGTACAGTTATCAGATTGCAAAAGCTGCAGTTTATATGAATACATAGTTTGACCCTCAATGTGTTACACACGTGTAGCTCATGGTCCTGTGTTTTCAGTGTCTCAGAGCGATTAGATTCATATTAATTGCTGTTCCACACAAACTCAGTCTCTGCAAGCACATTGTTTGGGTCCCAGTGCATTTGAAAACACAACATACCACTTCCAAATTTATAATTAGAATCAGTGATAAATTGGTTTTTAACAAAAGAGGGGCTTTGAGGTGCCCAAGTTTTTTTTTTTCTTTTTTTTTTATTAAAACATTGCATTTACTTGTTTTTGTTCACATGCTTGATTTATGCACTTGTTAAGTTGTGATGTTAACCTACAAGTCACAGTCCACTCTAAAGGCAAGCAGCATGCTGTGTCAAATATAAATTCATCTCATTTTGAGCTACTGTCTGCATAGGAAATGGATCACTGCAAATCACTGCATGTTCCTTGTTCTTATAGGAAATATATCCTCCAAAAATCACTGAGCTGGCTTATGTGTCTGACGGAGCGTGTCTGGCTGAGGAGATCCTGCAGATGGAGCTGATCATGTTGAAGGTGTGGACAGAGAAATCCTTTCTGGTTCTGCTGTGGTGACTCCTAACTGTGTCCTTTCATATGAGGATGCAAAAATCATTAGAGAAATTCCTAAATCAGTTTTATCAATAAAATGTCAAAACATGGATGAATAGATATAAACAAACAGAACATAAAATGTTGAAAACAATTATATATAATCCAGTAGGTGATTATACAGAAATCTATAAAATTGGTCTTCAGGTATTTTCATTTGTTGGATTTTATGCGTATTTATTTTTGATTTTGGGCAAATCTCATTCACATTTCATGATTTTTTTTAATTGATTGATTTTTCAAACGATTATTTACTGGACCGAATGAGCCCCTGCTTTTTAAAGGGCACCTATTATGCAAAATCCACTTTTACAAGGTGTTTGGACAGAAATATGTGATGAAATTGTGTACACAGCCATCTTAGAATAATAAAAATCCATCTAGTCTTTTTTTTTTTTAATCTTCATAAAAGCAAACCAGGCTCAAAAAACAAGCGGTTTGGGTCCTGTCCGCGATATGACATCATATTTCGGTAGCCCCGCCCACCGCTGTTGACTGACATTATTTGCTCGTATTTGCCACACAAGCACCTGTACAAGAAGTAATATTCAAACATTACGTACCCCTAACATAAATATAACGTTGCATTAGTGCTTATATTAAATTTGTTTGTGTATGTTGTTTTGTTAAAGCTCATAACTTTAATGGACTTTATCACATACTTTCTGGGTGTTGCATCCAGTGGCTGTGAAAAACTATACAAGTACATAAATGATTCAAACTGCCATTCCAGGACATTCTGGTTCATTTGCATTATTGTTTCTTCTGCTGTCTGGTTCAAACATGTACAGCTGAAAACCAGTCCTCTCACTCTCGCTCACGTTGCTTCTCCTCTCTGTTTATTGCCATACACAAAGCAGAGACCTCTAGGCTCCGCCCCCTTCTGGAGTTGGGCGGGGAGTTGCAGCACTTTTTAGACCCACCCCAAAAATGATAATTTTCAACACGTTAGAATAAATGACCTGTATGGTTTTTGAGCTGAAACTTCACAGGCACATTCAGGAGAGCCATAAGATTAATATTACATCTTGTAAAAAGGGGCTTAATAGGTGCACTTTAAAGTTTGCATTGTAAGGTCTTGATGACTCAAGGTAGTAAAGTTGAAAATAGGGAACATAAAAAAAATCTAATAAAAATTTAATGAGAAATATTTCTTTTAGTGTGGATAAGTGTGTTATTTAAACGTCTTTATGTACTCAACAGGCATTAAACTGGGAACTTTGTCCAGAGACTGTTGTTTCGTGGATGAAGCTCTACATTCAGATCGCCTCACTAAACGACGTCACCAATCTATTAGTACCACAGTTTCCTCAGGAAACCTACATTCAGATCACACAGGTACACACACGCTTTCCCCACACCATTATACACTATTAAATGATCTAATAAAAATATCTTGACGGCTACTGTGAATATGTTCATGTTCTTGTGTTGTTTGTTTTAGCTCTTGGATTTGTGCATCCTTGATATGAACTCTTTGGACTTTAAATATGGAGTCTTAGCAGCAGCTGCTTTATGCCACTTCATGTCAGCTGATGTTGTCCAAAAAGTATCGGGTAAGATATTCATTTGCAAGGTCTACTGTTATATTAGCTCTTCATGTTTCTAAAGCTGTTAGCTAGTGTACCTTTTGTGATCCAGACATCTAAACCGATTTGAAGCAGTTCAGAGATGCATGGGTCCACACATAAATAAAATTCATAACATTTGATTAATGAATAAAATGAAGTCTGCGGAAAACATACTTTGGCGATACTTGTGCCATAAACGGCACACATGTTCTCACATAGTTACTTAATACAAACATACCTTTTTAAAAATAAATATAACTGCATCAAAATTTGCATTGTACTTGTGAAGTTTATGTTACTGAGCAGAGTGTGAAGAGTAGTAGTTTTGAAAATACTGAAGTGTCTCAACATAGATCAGAAGTGTTTGTCCTCCGCACAGGACTGAAATGGGAGGCCATTGAGATGTGTGTGAACTGGATGGCTCCTTTCGTGGAGACCATGATGCGTTATGAGAGCGCACAGCTGAAAGAATTTGGCCAAGTGCCGTCTGAGGACAGACACAACATTCAGACACACGTGGACTACCTCTGCATGCTGGTGAGTCTAGTGCTTAACTAATATTAATCATAGAGATCAATGCAATGAATGGATGTTGAAGTTCAGAGGTGGTATGAGAGGAACAGAATCATCAGCATGTTGTGCTCATTTGGTTCTGCAGCGGCGATGTTTCAGCTGTGTGCATTTAACCGTTCTTAAGTCATTGTTGTTCTCATTTACAGAAAGAGGCTCAGGAGAAACAATCAGAAAGCCTGGAGCCCTTCTTCCCACCAACACCACCAAGCAGCGCTGAGAAACCCAGTTAACAGTAGTGTTCACACAGCAGGACCACTCAGTGTGCCTTACTCAAGTGTACTGTGATCTATACCATCACTCTAGTTCAGGTCATAAGTTGTCAAATTGATATATTTACCATTTGCACAGGGCTTGAACTGCTATTATGTAACAAAATAGACTTTAAGAAACTGCACTGTTTTGTGTTCTGAATAGGCAACTTGTGTTCCCCAATGTGAGTTATGGTTCTCTTATACTTTATAGTACAACAATATTTGTGCAAAAATAAGAGCAGGCCTCAGGATTGCTGGTGTGGTATTTTTGTATTTTTTCTATTTTATTTTTCTCTGGCGTGCAAATGATGACTTAAAATGTAATTCATGAAAATATCAGATTGAAAATATCAGTGTTTTTTATTATACAGCATAATTTAAGTATACTGTTTATTTGTATATAGAATGTAAGATGTTTAAATATAAATACTAATTTCAACTTTTCCAAAGGCATTAAATTGTGCATTTTATTGTTCCTTATGATTATGATTGTTCCTTTTGTGAAAATTTGTGTGTGTATATATATATATATATATACATATATATATATATATATATATATATATATTATATATATACACATACACACACACACACCTCTGTGTACATTTGTACATTACAAAAATAGGAGACGACATGAATTAGCATAGGAATATTTATTTGAAAAATGTTTTGTAATTATTATTTTTTTCCCAGTTTAAAAAAAAAAACACTCTTTTGAAATGAAATTAAAAGTAGAGTTTAGCCAAGGCCTGTAGGAATTTCTTCTTCCTTTTTTGTGCTGCAAGCTGCAGGACTTCCTCTGGATTACTGGAGTTTAACTCTGTCTGTCCGATGGCCTTGATCTGTGTTCAAAGAGATTAACCATCATTACCTTCATATCCATGTACTGAGCTCATTTAGATTCTTTTGTGATGTCTAATTGTTCCATATGAAAATCAAGCAACTTTTGTACAAATCTTGCTTTGAATCTGCACTGAAATTAAATATTGGTAGATATTGTTAGATTGTATTTCTACACTATCTACAATAAATGTTTAGAAACTATGTGGCATAATTGATTCTTGAATCAACAGATAAATTAATCAGCTTACCGCAACTTGTCTTTTGTCACCCTCTCCTCGTTTATGATGAATGTCTAAATGCAAAAGTTATGGTAAAACGATGGACAGAAAATATCAGATGTGCTGAAAAACAGGGTTATTCAAATCTTTTTTTTTTTTTAATACTTTTGCAAATGTAATGCTTAAGACTGACAACAGCAGCCTTGTGTTGGTCTGAGATGGAGTCTTCTTTAAAAAGGATACATGTCAGATATTCCAGAATGGTCACATCCCAGATGTAGTCATAGAACGAATCCATAGAGTCGTGACTGATGGAATGGAGAAAAATGAAATGATCTTTTCTGAAAAGAAAGTTTCTGAACTATTTTGAAAAGGAGGTATTGATGCATTGCATAGGTTTCGCACCTGTTTTGCTCTTGTAGAGCTTTAAATGCAGTCATGTAGTCCACTTCCCTCAGAAACTGACAGAGAACAGCCACCTGCAAAGTGCACACAATGACATCATGTATCAGACAATGCAATCATCTGAAACGAGACTCGTGACAGCACACCGATGTGGTTTGTTACCTGAGTGTGACAGTTCAACAGCGAGCAACACTTGATCATTCTCTTCAGAACCTGCAGAAACATTCAGTGTGTGTCAGTCCGGACTATATCGCAGTCACATCTCTACAGGGCATTTTACTACCAAACCAAAAGTAGAAACGAAAGAGTTTTCTTTATTCATTCACAACAGTGTTCAGCAGATTTCCAGCACCTGGTCGTTGTAGACGTCAGGAGGAACCGGTTTAGTGAAGTAATCGGAGCACACGGTCCCTGCCTGCAGGTAATAGTGCATTGCTGCAGAATACTGGTTGGTCACTGAAAGAACAAAAGAAATGAATTTAAGTAAAAACTTAAACTGAAGTATGTTTTCAAATTTAAAAAAAAGTTATGTTTTTTAAATGCTTTTTCTCCATTTCTAACCTGTTCTGGCAAAAATCTACAAGTACTATATTAATCATTCTTTTAGCATTTGGACCTATTTAAAACCGAACCTTCGGCATGAAATTGTTTTTAAAATATTTTGATTAAAAAAAAAAAAAAAAAAAAGGATGTTTATTCTTTGTTTAAAAAGATTACCCATCAATGCATCTCTGTGAACTCATCTCTGAAATACTGTGCATCTGACAGACTTGGCCTAGAGTTTTTAATTGTTTAAATGTCAAAACATTTATTCAGAAATTCTAACTGTTTTTTTTTTTTTCAATGAATTATGAACATTCAGCATCAGTCCCTGTGTAAATAGTTAAATATTTTGATGAAAACGAAACATTGCAAATATTTTATACTTCTGTTTTAGTTACATCAGATTTTGAGTAAATCTAAGTATTATAGCATGACTTTAAATTTACTTTTAAGTTGAACTGCTTGGGTTGAGTGATCTAAAACTAAAAAGCTGATATTTAAAGGCATTACTTAACCATGGCAGTGATGCACAACACCTAATGGTAATTAGGCCAAACCTTATAGATTAATAATCCTCCATATCACAGCAACAAAATTAACCACATACAAACACACACTCATAAAGTGATTTATACTATAAACAATTCAGCATTAACACAAAACAATGTGTATTGTTTAAAGTGTTAAATAACTTGACTTGAAATGACCCCTTGTAGTTGGATCTTTACAGTGTGAGTGCAGGGTTTTATTCATACACAGCTTCAACTTACCAAAGTAAATGTCGGCCTGCGTGCAGAGCCACAACTGATTGTTGGGGTTGAGGCTGAGAGCATAGTTTACCAATTCCTTCAACGTGACGACCACAGCTTCAACATCCACCGACTGTAAACTGCATCAACACCATCATCATCATCATCATCAGAACATTTGAGACCAAGATTACACCATCAAAACAAACCTTATAAATCACAAACTATCATTACATCCACACATTTAATCATAGGAGCATTTCTAATGGCATTTCATTAGTTGTGACATACTTGGCAAGAGCTGAAGGCCATATGGAGATATGCTCAGCTGTCACTTCATTCACTATATCATCCTGAGAAACACAAATATACACATCATATACATCAATTCACAGAAACAAGATTTTCCCATTACAGTACCTATTCAGTACCTACACTTCAGTAATTCATTTTAAGTCATCCTAGAGTATGACATGAAAAGGATAAAGCGGCAACCAAAAAAAATTACAATCCAAAAACAAAAACAAAGTATAACTTCCACTACACTGATAGCACATACCCGTACAATATTGTGCAGCCGCACAAACAAAGAGATGAGCGTTGTCAAAACCAGTGGCTCCTAAAACACCAAAAATTATATCAGAGTTTAATACTGAAAGGTCTCTATATTTAAGATACTTTTATGTAATGCTGTGTACTTGATAATGTTACACTTACCCGTAGTTTTTTCATAAACGTCATGAATTTGCTCCTAAAAGTACAACAAAAGATAAAATATAACAATGCATTAACATAACATGAAGAATTATTTAACACATGCTGTGATCACGTTTTTATATATTATTGCGCAGATGCTGAAACAGGCTCTGCATGATTTATTTTCCTCTGGAAGTCATCTAAGGCAGGTTTTAAAGTTGTTCTCTATGTACAATGCACTGAGTGGTCCCTGTGTCTCACCGGGGAAGGATGCCCATCGAGGACTCTCTCTGTTTGAGAAGGCTCACTCGACCGTCACTGCTGCGTTTGTGCTGGCTGGAAACACTGCAGATCTGCACCACCACCTCCCAGAGCTCCTTCGCCGTGCGTCTGCTCTCTTTGGGTCCTGGCAGCTCCTTACAGGTGGACGCTATCAGCTGCCCTAGCTGCATGAAGATTAAAACACAAGAAGAGATGATCTGAGATAAGAATTCCTACAAAGTATCACAAGAACATGTCTTCGCCTACTAGAAAATGTGTAATTTGAAACGATTTTCAGACCATGACTTTATTCCTGACAGTGAATGAAGCACAGAAGCGTTTGTGGGAAGAGTGCGGATACCTTTATATATGGGTTGTTGTTGACCAGTGACTGTGGCACCTGCAGCGTCAGATACTCGTTCTCCCTCCAGTTGAGCATGAACACAACACATTCCTCCCCGACGAGCTGACGCAGAGGGAGATCTGTGGCCGTGGAGAACATTGTAACAAATTAAAGAATCCTACCCTTAAATATGAATGCTCACCTGCCTTAAAAGCCTAGATGAACAACTGTTTGTAGATATCTGATCTAAGGTCAGATTCATTTATTTCTCTTTAGAATTTCATACAATTCCCAGAAGTGCGTGTGAAAGACTTTGCTCTGGGTCATTTTAAGATAAAGATCATCAGACAGTTAACGTAATACCATGTATTCTCATCTCCAGATATCCGCGGACCCTGCTGACCAGGTCAGGTGGAGGTCTCTCCATGTTGCCTTCGGCAGCGCCTGCCTCGTGACCTCTGACCTCCATCAGCAGCAGCTCGTTGAGCATGACCTGACGCAGCTTAGGAGAGAACTCTGTCACCAGCTCCAGGCACGCCGTGAACAGCTGACGAGCGTGTGCAAAATCCTGCAACAGCCAAAGAGACAAAAAAAGTGTCTCAAACTACAAACTAAAAGAAAAATGAAATTTGAAACTATCAATAATTTAATTCAAAATATGTAATTTCTGTACTGTCTCTTTATGTGCCGCTAACAGAAATGTTTCTAAGAAATATTTCCCAGAAATAAATCCCGGCTAAATTAAATGAAACTGCCTCATTTTCTAAATTAATTACAAAAATGTGGCACCCTGAATAACATGTATAAAAATTATAAAATTATTTATTTGAACTGAGTATTCTTTGGTTATGCTTGGACTTAAAGGGGCCATGAAACAGAGAATCAAAATCTTCTTGATATTTACACATATCAGATGTTACAATAAAAACATACTGCAAGCTTCAGAACTCAAACTAACTCACCAGTTTAAAATATGAACTATTCTTTTCTAACCTTCTGAAACACATGGATTTGAAATCGGGACAATCGTGACGTGACTCCATACAGCAGAGCCGAACATTTTACCCTCTGAGGTGATCTTCATTTATATTTAATCTTATAGTGTGTTTGTAATAAACGTCAAACCAGCGTTTTAATGCTATTAAAATAGAAAGGCCTATCTTTACTAATAGCCAGCGCAAAACTCTTTTGGAGTTCACAAAAACTACTGTCAGGATTTACTAAAGACCAGCAGTGTATTAATATGCAGTTAAGACACATTAGCTATGAAAAGCTGTCGACAGATATTTTTGCAGCCTACCTTACTGCATATGCATTTGCAGGAGTTTTCCTTTCAGACACAAAATTAATGAGAGGGGAGTATTTAGATAATTTACTAAAGTTTGCAGTAGTCAGTTTACTGGTATTTGTGCCATTATTTAACACCTTTTAAAAAGCATGTCTTAACCCCTTCTGCACCTGTGTTGATAGTAGATTACAAAATGACGTATTTCAGGGCTTTTGCGGAAAGCAGCATTCAGAATCATGTAAATGTGAACAGCATTTTCCTTTCACAGTTACATGAAAGCGGTTTAACACATTTGGGTTTCTGTAGTAGGATTCATCTTTAGTGGGCTTGTAAATGTATATTCTTACAGATTACGCAAAGGTTTTCACTGATCTAGACAACTGTGTCACAGGCTTAAGAGCACATTACTACAATAGTGCATATCCACATGAATATTGCTTCTGCGTCTTAAACAGCTGTCTTTCCAAAACCGTCTTTCTGGTGCGCATGTTAACATACTGAACGCTGCGGAAGTGAGTCTTGTTCAGATACACACCTTTATACTGATGCAGTGCAGACCCTTGGCCATGAGGATGTACACCAGGTCTCGTGTCAGGTTGTCTTTTATTGCTAGTATGACGTTCACATAATCAACAGGAACCTCCCACTACAGGAAAAAAATACAGTTGCAAGAATGAAAAAAGAAAGTCGATGTAACAACTATCATTTTCATGGCAAGCATTCTTTGTCATGAATTGATATTACAAATCACTCAAATAAATTCACACGTTATTATTCAATTTGCTGCAAAACAAAATTGTGTATAAGAAACACTGATCCAGTTTGTTACTCGATCAGCATTAATTAAAGACAGAAGACTAGATTATCTACATTTTATGTTCTAAAATGAGGCATAAAAGTAGCCTTAAAAACATCATGTGGTCTTTCCTGACCTTACTGTTAACCCTCCAGAAGGGTCTTTCGGCCATCCCGTGCAGCTCAATGAGGATTTGCTGGATGTGTCGAGGATCCAATGACAGAATGAGCTGCTGTTCAAGCTGACTGATATTCACACTGGCAGATGCTGGTGAGAACAAAACACAAACAACACCTCAACCAACAGCAAGCACAGCTCTTCGGAGGATGAAATGAAGAATTTCATATGCTCATTAAACGTCTGCCCTCCAGGATGTACCAGGTATATCGTAGAATGAGGGCAGTGGTTTGGCACTGAGGTTGACTGTGGCTGAGCTCTTCCTCATCTGCTCCATCAGGATCTTCTTCTCCTCATCTTGAAGAAGTTCCATGAAGAGTTTGTGAGAAGACACCATGAAGGCCAGAGAAACATCTTCCAACCTGTTACAAACTGTCCTACAATGAAAACAAGAAAGCAACAGCTATTTTTAATCATGGAATATTTGTAGTATTTTCACACAATGATACAATATAAAATGAAATACAATAGCAAATACGAGACAACATTTAAAATGGCGAACAGTTACAGGACCTAATATAGACTAGATTATACATCATCTATAACCTGATGATTTAAAAAAAAAAGAAAAAAAAAGACATTTATTAATGCAAACTGCTGCAGCATTTCCCCACACCATGTCAGTATATTATTATGGTACAATTCACTTCAAAAAAATCCACCTTTGAAAAGCATGTAAAAGCAATAAATAAAAAAAAAAAATAGAAAAAGACATACTGTATGAACCTGATTAGTCTTAGTTCTTAAAACTGTAAGGGTGCTCACTTGATAAAAAGAGCCATTTTCCGCTTGTTTGTTTCCGACCTGTGCTCCTTATCCACTGACCTTGTACACACCTGGAGTCATGAGAGAGACAGCACATGTGAGAGAGCCCTTTATTTCAATAGAAGACCATGTGAACTAGATCAGTTTAGTAAAAGAATAGAGTGTGTAATGTGCATGATTCAGCAACACAGCAGGGTTTATACCTCCAGCAGAAAACTGATGGTGTTTTTGCTGGGTTTGAGGAGCAGCTGATGGAAGGACACACTGAGGACGCCACCCTCCAGTGCATCTCTCACTGCGTTACACACACACAGTTTGTGACATACTTCCTCCAGAGCCCTGTCCCTGTCATTTAAAACACACAGACACACATATATTAAAGGAATATACAACAGGATCTATGGACAGCATGTGTGGTATGCACTAACCACATGTTGGCTTACATCTCCATTTGTCACACAAACAAACAAAAAAAATTATTATAGTAAACCACTTCTAATGTAATTCTAGGGGGAAAGACAATGAGGAAGTTTATAAGCAAAATATACAGCTTTAATTACATTAATTCTGTAAGAATTTTGTACAAGGAAAATGAGACTGGATCTACTTATTCAATTAATCAGTGTTAGAACCATTAAAGAAGAAATAATAATCCATAATTGTCCACACGGCATCTAAACAGCATCTCACCCTTGTTGAAGCTTGTGCAACAGCTCTAGCTCAATTGAATGTCTGAAGCTGTTGGGTAGACTGGATGTAACATTGTCTCTGATGAAGGCCTCGATCAATGCCTACATCATAAAGACAGAAAACAGAGACAGTAAAGGTTACTGATATACAAATTCACATTTCACCAACTGCATAGGCCTGTCAAGCTCCAGTGAATGTGTAACCGAGGTCTACAACTGTTATAGGAGGAACCAAAAATAAATTATGTAGATTTATGTATCTACAGTGACTTTACCATTTACCAACCAGAAATATTTGTTAAACAATATGATATAATACAAAGTGCCAGGGTGGTGTATAAAATATGCTCTATGCTGAAGGGTTCAACATACTATGCATTGGCATCTACACTAATATTAGTCTGTTTCTTTCTTATTCCGAGGTCACCGTAGCCACCAGATCCAGTACGTATCCTGACCAGATGGTCACTGTAGTCACCCGGATCCAGTACGTATCCAGCCCAGATGGTGGATCAGCACCTAGAGATGACCTCTACAGCCCTGAATGTCAGCGTAGACCAGCACAACTAGATAAGCCACAGAGACAGATCCCCAGTGAAGACCTTGTCTCAGACAGCCACCGGGACAAGTCCACAGGAACCAGTTGAGTCCTCTGCACAATGTGACTTTGCTGCAGCCTGGAATTGAACTGCTGGTTTCATCTGGCCAGAGGAGAACTGGCCTCTCCAACTGAGCCTGGTTTCTCCCGAGGTTTTTTCTCCATTCTGTCACAGATGGAGTTTTGGTTCCTTGCCGCTGTCGCCTCTGGCTTGCTTAGTTGGGGAAACTTAATATCCAGCGATATCGTCGACTTGATTGACTTGACTTACTCCAAAAACAAAAAGCTGGATAACCGTTTGATGACATATCCCAAAAACATTCAAGCTTGCAGCTATCAAACCCTTACCAAAAAGCTCCAACTTGTCCCATGAGAACTGGTTAATTATAGAGCAATCTCAAATTTCCATTTATGTCTAAAATAAAGTATAAGAAAAAGTAGTTTTGCCCCAAACAACTGTTCATTTCTGCAGAACCGGTATCTGTGGAGAGTTTCAGTCAGGATTTAGGTCCCATCATAGCACAGAGACTGCATTTTTCAGAGTTACAAATGACTTGCTTGTATCATCTGACCACAGCTGCACACCTACCTATCCAATTGCTACCAGTTTGTTTGTGTTAATTGTGGGATGGAGTACGGAGTACCACAGGGTTCAGTATTAGGTCCTGTACTATTCTTTGCATATGCTTCCCTTGGGAGAGATGGTCAGGAACCATACCGTTAGTTTCCACTGTTATGCAGAAGATACTCAGCTCCTCCAGTCCTACAGAAATACCTCAATTCTATAAGTTAACAGATGTATTAGTAATATCAAAGACTGGATAGCTAGTAATTTCCTATGTCTGAATTCTGACAAAACAGAGGAATGTCTTAGTTAGCCCGAAAACCTCTGAACATAACATAATAAAAACTATGTTTTTGACTATAATGCAGACTTCTACAGTTGAGACCTGATAGTAATGTCTGATAGAAATCTGCGCTTTGAAAATCATATTAAAAAACTTATTACAACACACATGTATCCACACTGATTCATACTCTAAAAAAAACAAACTAAAAAAAACTAATTAACTCAATACTAAGAACTCTAACCAAAGGATTTTTGATTAGTCTGTCATACATACATCTATTTAATTTATTCATACCTCACTGTTATTTTTCATTATTGATGTCTGCTGGAACTGAAAACACCTCTCTTATCCTACAAGTCTGCTCTAAATTATTGAATAGAATCTAAGGTAATATTAGTCTTTTGCATTCCTCATCCTTGGTATAAATATCCAAACTATCCAGCTCTGGCCCAGCATGATGTTGCTGTTTGATGCGATGGGCATCTCTACAATGTGTGTAAAGCTGCTTTAAAACAGTACATATTGTGAAAAGCACTATACAATGAAAAAAAATACCTAACCATGGCACTATTACTAAATAAAACGCCTTAATTCAAGAGTTAAAACCACTCACTTACTCAATTAGAAAGTCATCGTATGAGTTTTGTGAACAAGGGTCAGACCAAAATTCAGGAGAGCTGTTTTTTTAAGCAATAAGAGTACCATGGTACATATTTAATGGTAGCACAGCAGTGAGAGTACTTGCTGACCCCATAATCGTGGTTCCTCATGAAGCAACTGATCTGGCCGTACGGGGTGTGCTGGCTCTCGCTGGGGTCTGAGGCTCCGGTCAGGGTTTTACAGGCACTCCAGTATCCAGCCAACCGCTGCTCATCAACACAACAGAGAGATGGGGAGGAATCCAGCTGCCATCAGACACAAAAACAAAAGAGCATCTCATGATTCAGAAATGCACATTAATTATCTCAACAGATTACTACAGTCCTGGATGCTTGACTGGTCAATACTGCATTTCAGTTGTGTCATGAAGGTGAGTATGAAGGTGAGCATGTACTGTTTTGGGGAAAGTTTTTTGATGATTTGATAATGTCTCACCTTTGTGAGCAGTTCTCGTGCTTTTCTGAAGTGTTCTCTGGCTTTCTCATACACTGAAGGGTCAGAACAGCCTTGCTGAAAGTAAATGCCTCCTAAATCGTAATGCACCTGCCAGATATTAACATAGTTCACTTTTAAAGAAAGAATTAACCCAAAAATTTAAATTTCCCAGAAATATTCTCACCCACTGACCATCCAAGATTTAGATCAGTCTGTTTCATCATGGGAACAGATTTTGGGCAATAAAAAACATCACAATAATCCACACTCCAGTCCATCAATTAATGTCTTGTGAAAAGCTGTGTTTGTAAGAAACAAACTCATAATTAAAGTGTTTGAACTGTAAACGATCACTTCTGACCAAAATGTGAGTCCGTAATTGATAACAACGCTTGCTCTAGTGAAAGTCTCTCACATCAAAATCAAATGCTAAATTTGTTTAGAACAGTTTTGCTTGTGATTGATCTGTTCATATATCTCTCCTGATGACTTTTTCACTGGTGAAAGCAAAATTATGCATTATGGACTCGTAAATTAGCTGGAAGCAAATGCTTAAAGTTAAAAACTTCTTAATTATTTATTTCTTATAAACACACAGCTTTTGCCTTCTCAAGTCATTAACTGATGAACTAGAGTAGTGTGGATTACTTGTCGATTATTGTGATGTTTTTATCAGCTGTTTGGACTCTCATTCTGACGGCACCCATTCACTGCAGAGCATCCATTGCTGAGCAAGTGATGTAATGCTACATTACTGCAAATCTTTTTCCAATGAAAAAAATAAACTCTTTTGCATCTTGGATGGCCTGACGGTGAGTGAAAGAGTTAACTAGTGTGACTGATTATGCCTGTAGGACACACCTGACAGTGCAGGTGATCGGCGCTGATGCGCAGTCCTGCGGTGGAGGACTCAGTCTCTCCATTGGCTGTACTGGGATCAGCAGCTAGCAGGTCTAGGGTTCGAAGCGTGTGGACGTAGAAGTCTTTTTTAATGTTTAGGGCTCCTTCTAACACCATGATAGAGTCTGTGGCCTGTTCTCTGAGCTGAGGAGCACAACATCAAACAAGAAACAGGGCTATGATGAGCTTTCTTTGAGAATGAAAATGGCATTTTAAAGCGTGACATCAGACACTGATGAAACACATCAATCCTTTGTACTTGAAATCAGCATGAAGGAAGAAAGTTGTGGCTTGTATTACGCCTCACTGCTTCTTTTGCTGTTATTCTGCTGTTATCCTACGTACTTCTATTGAATTAGTAATCCAATATTATGGGAAAATCTCCTTTCACAACCCAAAGCTTATCAATCACATATCAGTATATAGCAGTCATACCACACTCAGTATGTTCTCTGTGAGTTCCTTTTCCTGCTGGACCAAACTCATCCTACAGAACACAAAACACTATTAGCACTTCAACAGCTCACAACACAAAACACTGACACCCCTGTTATTCCTTCCTTACATATTCAGCTGATGTGGTCCAGGTTTGGTCTGTTTCTCTGGAAAGCTGCTCAACACAATGGTACGAATGGCCCTATTGAGACAAAGATCATATTACACTGTGAACACAGCAAGTGGCTGGACCACTCAGCTATAATCTGCTGCAAGCTCAAAGCTACACTTAAGCAACAGTAAAAGAAGTGGATTTCTTTGTTGCTTATTTAATTTGCTTCAGAAATATGTCAAATGTTTCTCTCTCTCTCTCTATATATATATATATATATATACACACTGTGGTCAAGATTCAATGGACCTGAGTATATTATTCAGTTTATGTCAACAGTTACAACACAGAGACACTGTTCAGATGTTTTATTTCAAGACATCTGTCAGGTGTTTGTCCTTCAAAAGGACTCATTTCTTATTACGTTTCTCATCCCAAGCCACTGTTGCTAAATCCAAAACATCATTTAAGAGCTAGTAATGTAGGCTTGATCCATTAATATGCAGATTAACACAGTTATTGAAGAGAGAGAGAGAGAATTACATATACATTTGTATTTATCCTATTTTTATTCATGTTTGTTTGCTTGGTCAGTATCTTTTTAGTGGTTTTGGTTTGTCAACCAGAATCAGAATCAAGCATTGAACAGCCCCATAGTACAAGATAAAAATAAATAAAAAAATTGAAAATTAATCACACAACAATTCTGGCTGAGAAATAACCAAAATAATAAATGAAAAATAACCCAAAATATAATTTAAAGTCATGTTAGATGAAATAAATATTTTGATTTAGCATTTCATATTGATAATAAATCAATAATATATTTTTTTTAATGAATATTGAAATATAAAATTATTTAAAAAAAAAATGATGTGCTCAATATAAAACTAAAACCACCAGTAGATGGCAGCAAGTCATTGTTTTATTGCAGGGGTCTCCAAACTCGTCTTGGAGGGCCGGTGTCCTGCAGAGTTTAGCTCCAACTTGCCTCAACACACCTGACTGGATGTTTCTAGTATGCCTAGTAAGAGCATGATTAGCTGGTTCAGGTGTGTTTGATTAGGGTTGAAGCTAAACTCTGCAGGGCACCAGCCCTCCAGGACTGAGTTTGGAGACCCCTGCTTTAAAGAGTGAATAATTTATTCAACCAGTTAGTTTAAAAGGCTAATTCAAACAGAAACTAAGCCTGTGACTGTTTTATGTTTTTGTTTTTTTTCCACATAAATCTTGTCTAATTTCAAAGGCTGTGCCCTCCAGGTTGCATTTGTAGGCTGCATACACCACAGAGCAGGCCTCACTTCAGAGAAGTAATCGTTGCAAAACTGACTATAATTAATCACGGGGCATAATATACTGTAATGTCTTTCTAACTTTGGAACGAAATTGTAAATCTTCTGAAAGAGGCAGCCTCGATGTATGTGGCTGACAAATGCAATCTCCAGAAGACCTTTGAAATGAGACGCAGCCACAAATTTTACAAAGTTTTATCTAACCCTTCATAAGCTATGACATACAGTTATGATGTGTTCAAGTCATATCGGATAGATCATATTTTCTAGCTGAACACACATCACACATCAAACGCCACCTCAAAGTTGTTATTACGATTGGGAAACTCAAAAAATTTTTTTTCCAAGATGGGGGCGTGTCGGTGAGAAAACAAGTCGGATGCAACGGATGCAGCCAAAGAATAGAGATAAGCATCTGAATTGACGGTAAATTAGTTGAAATGAATAACATATTATATTATTGTATAATTACCATAGAATATAAAATGATTCAGTTTACATCACCTTCATAAATTGAAATAAAAACTGAGAAAAATAAATAAAACACGATGCACATTCTTTATTCATCATTTTGTAGATGTAGAGTAAAAAAAAAATATATTGAATTTTATATAGAAAATCGCCATTTTGTACCAACTAAAGTGACTTGAACGCACCTGACATCGTAATTACGACCAATCATAAATACAAACTTCCCAGGAGGACGTGAATGCACCATTAAACTGTCACACTGACCATCTGTTGTAGATGAGCATGGCCATGGCTGTGGTGGGCGGCAGGGTGGACAAATCCAGATCTACATGTTTAACTCCAGGAGGAACACGACTGGCACACAGAAGCTCATTCAATAACATATTAAGCACAGGGATGGTCAAACTGTCAATCAAACAGAAAGACAAAGACGACACTTTAAATAAGAAGAGAAGTTATAAAATGTTGTCTAAAGATGTCTAATTGTCCAACCCAGTTTTTACATTTTCTGAAGAGAATGTAAGTGAAGTTTGCCTGTGCAAAAATGATGGCCACAATGGTCAGATATTGCTTTGTGGCTGTTCTAAATTAACTTAGCATGTCAAAGTGGAACTCTGGGTGGTTGCTAATAAAATAAAATAAAAAGATTTATTTCAGGTAATACAGAAAATCAGTATATTTCCCTGAAAGGAAAAACAACCATTCAAATCAAATGCTTCATCTTCACTCACCCCTTCTCTAGCACTTTCAAGTCCCATGTCAGGTGGGCAGCAACTTTGAGTGCCATCAGCTTCAGTGTGCGGTTCCTGCGGTTGTCTGCTGGTGGCTGAACCTGGTTCTGCTCATTCACAGACGGTTTGGAGGCTTGCTCAAGAAACTGAACGATGAGCTGAACAGGAGACGGGTCTGTGGGAACCATATAAAACTTAATTCTGAAGCTCAGGAAACTAAGGAAAAGCATTCACAGCTGATTTTAATTCTGTGATGTGACAGGTTTCCCAGTGAAACAGCACATTCAGTGAGGGGGAAAAACAGGAATTGATCTTATCCATGCAGAAATTATGAAGACATGATACAGGTTGAACTTAAAATAATATACTGCACACATATAACTAGGACAGTCCTCTGGCATAACCTCAGCCTTAGTAAAGTCATGATAATATGCAATCTCCTTCACACAATGTAAGAGGATTTGTTTGTTTTCCTGACATTTTGTTTCTTTATGTGTCCTGTCACAGTTTCATAAACTGAACTGAAAATATTCTACAGTTCTCATAATAACACGAAAGAGCTCTAACACTGTTTTGCGCCATTGTTTTGGCAATGTGTCTGTCAATCGAACTACAATAGACATCACGACACGGCTTGGTGGTGACTCTAGGACATAAGATGCATACCTGGATGAGGGCCCTGCAGGTGCTGCTCCAGTAACGATGGATCAAGCAGAAACTCAAACCAGGAGGCCTGTGGGGCAGGGCCGACTGCCGCTCCACCGCGCTCCCCGGTCTGCCGCCTCAGCGCTCATACTGACCTGCATACAAACATCAGCACATACAACAGCGAATAGCATTCAGTACATAAAGCTTTTTTTATATGCTTTATCTGAACCATCTGTTTACACTATGGTACAACAAACAAGAACAAAATAATTACAAATAACAGCAATGGAAAGAAAGAAAACATGAACAACCAATCCCATAGCTAAAAACAGAAACAATCAATACTAAAGGAAAAAGAAAGAAGAGGGTATTATACAGAACTATACAAATTAAACATTAAATACAGTAGAAAATGAGTAGGCCGTGTAAATTGTACATGTTCTAAGAGCTTTCTTGTTAAGTGAAACTGAAATTGTAAGGAAATATTTTTTTTCTCTTGTAAAAAAAAAAAAAAACACTACAAAAACAGGTTTACAATTTGAAAATGTACATTTGTGAATACAGAATCTACTTAAGAAGAGAATTAGGTTTATTACAAAACTAAACTACTATTCAAAAAATAGTAAATTTGGGATTCATTGAAAAATCTAACTAACAAATCTTACAAACTAACATATTTCCAGAGTAACTGCAATATATGCATGACCAAAACAAATGAAGAAGAGTTTCGGTGTCATTCTGACAACAGGAGCATTTTGTGTCCAAATCAGATCCAATTTTTTTCTTCAAATGTTTGACAGGGTAAATGTTATGAAGTATAAATCATAAACAGTATTTCTGAATTGAGTGCGGAATGTATGTATAATGCCCCAAAATGCTGTCTAGGTAGGCAGCTCACTAGGATTTGGCACACAGTCCATGTTTGTGATGTACTAGTTCAACATTTTTTTAGCTTTTAATTGCAATCATATTATTTCATTACGTTTTAGTTTACCGATGATTATTGACGCTAGTAATATTGGTGTCAGTAATGTTCAGAGTTAACAATATCAGGTTCGTGAAAACTGTTTAGATGTGAGTCAGTGCTAGTCTTTGATCATTTCCTGCATTATCACTCACCTGCTTTGAACTTCTGAATTAAAAATACGATTTATATCACAAACTGTTTCTATTAACGCAAAGACTAGTGTTTCTAAGGCGCCCATAGTAATGTGTTTCTTCTCTTCGTTGTAGGATCCTATGATAAAACGGCAGCGCATCAGCGCCGCCTTACTGTATACATGCGGTTAAGCCCGTGTTCTTCTTCTTCTTGTACGATTTTAATGGGCGCTTGACAAGCCAGCCTATGATGTATTACCGCCACCAACTGGACTGGAATAAATATGGTATATTAAGTGTTCTTTTGTGTTATTTGATGTGTTTTGATGATCACATATTCTCTATATGTTTTTGCTTTAAAAGACATCCCATATGTATAGCCTATGTATTTTGTGTGAAGCAGGTGGTGAAATGTTGTTTTTTTCCGCGATACCACATCTACATTTAAAAACGTAGTGAATTCTTCAGTTCTGTAAAATATTTTTTTTTCTTCATCATAAGTGACTGTAACAGTATAGCCCAAAGGTCAGTGCAGGAACTGCAGTAGAGGGAGCACCATGAACATTCAAAGGTCCCCGAATAGTTTAATATTTCAGGCAGATTTTTGGAAGGGTATTTTTTTTTTTTTTTTTTTACTTTATTGAACAATGTAAACTTTACAACCATTACAAAAAGGGTACAAATAGCAACAATTTCTTATTCAGACAACAGACAAGCATCATCCATAAGGAGGGACGAGGAAGAGGAGAGAGAAGAAGAAGAAGAAGAAGAAGAAGAAGAAGAAGAGAGAGAGAGAGAGAGAGAGAGAGAGAGAAAATAATAATAATAATAATAATAATAATAATGTAAAAAAAATACTAGGGGTTTTCAGCAAGTTTAAGACTAAATTGCAGAAATTTAATTTATTTTTCTTCATTCGTGTCAGCGACAAAAAGTAATGACATAGTTTGTTGTGAAATACATAGAAATTTGGAAGAATTTTCAGGAATCTGTTCTTATGCAAAAATAAATTCCCAAGAATAATAATAGTGTTTATTGCTAAATCCTGTGTTTCATCTTTCAAAAATAAACCGAATAATATGTTTTTCTTTGTTAAAACATGTAAGTTTTCAAAATTAGGAAATAACCAGTAATGCATATCTTCCAAAAGGCACAGGCAAATTTACAATCATAAAAAAGATGTTCTGTAGTTTTTAATTTGATCATCACAAAAGGAACAGTTGTTAACATCAAGACCAAATCGACATCTCAAAAATTCTCTAGAAGGATATACTGCATTAAGAATTTTAAAATGGACTTCCCTTTGCCTTTTGGTGCAACTGGAAATTTCAAATATTTTTGTTCTTAAAATTTTAACTTCATCCCTAGACTGCTGAGGCTTTGATCTGAAGCACCTATCGCAAGCCGTTTTAGCATTTAAAACTTGGTTTGACTATCCATAAATATAATTTCGGATAGTCACAATTGTAATTTGGATAGTCATAATTATAATTAGACTCAGAATCAGAATCAGAATGAGCTTTATTGCAGTATATGTTTACACCATACGAGGAATTTGTTTTCGTGACAGAAGCAGAAGCTCCGCAGTGCAAGAGAATGACAGAAACAAAAACAACACAATAAAAGAATAAAAAAATACAAATACAATAGACTAGTCACAATGACCATTAGAGATATCTGCAATTATAATTGCACTAGTAAGAAATCGGATAAGATATATCTCTAAATACTTTATGACTAGTCAAAACTCCATTTAAGATATCTGTAATTACTTTATAGATATCTTCAATAGACAAGCGTCATACATCCACAAATGTAATTTAGAGATATCTCTAATTCAATTTCGACTAGTCACATGTTGGTGGGCGATAGTGTAGCCTAAGTAGTCTCTGACAACAAAATCTAGCGACCCGGAAACAAATGCCGGGACACATTACCCCTGTATTTGCCGGAATCGCAGTGTGAAAGGGGCTTGCAAGGCAGGCTTGCACTTTTACACTTGCTCCAGCTACATTTTTATTTCCATACCTTTTGAATTACTTCTTTATAAAAACAGTTTAAAATCACCCAAAGACGCGAGACCTTTATTATACACTCTTAGACAAAACTGCGAATGAACAAAAGGTGTATTTGCATGCAAATTAGATATCTATAAACGTATTTTTGACTAGTCAAATTGTTAATTCCACGATATCTACATTGCAATTACAGCTAGTCACAAAGCTAAATGCAGATACTGTATCTCTAAATAAAGTTTTTCCTAGTCAAAAATCTGATTGGGATCTCGATAATTAAATTGCAGATATCTTTTAAATGGGTTTTGACTAGTCATAATTCCAATTCAAGATATCTTTAAATGGGTTTTGCCTAGTCAAAATTCCAATTCAAGATATCTACAAAAGTAATTTGACTAGTCATAAATGAATTGGAGATATCTACAAATGTATTTTGGATATCTTTAAAAAAATGGAATTAAAGATACCTTAAATGTAGTTTTGACTAGTCAAATCATATTTAAAGATATCTTGAATTTGAATTACGACTAGTCAAAACTCAATTGAAGATATCTGA
The DNA here is from genome assembly GCF_018340385.1 of Cyprinus carpio. NCBI lineage: Eukaryota > Metazoa > Chordata > Actinopteri > Cypriniformes > Cyprinidae > Cyprinus > Cyprinus carpio. The sequence goes on from NC_056611.1 coordinate 100,201, forward strand.
AAATATTTTTCAATGGAAGTCAATGGAAGATTATGACTACTCGTAATAACATTGCAGATATCTGGAATGTGTATTATGACTAGTCAAAATGAAATGGTAGATATCTTCGATGCATATTATGGACTAGTCATAATCACATTGTAAGATATCCTTAATTCCAATTAGGACGAGTCATAATTGCAATATAGATATCTGGAATTACAATGGTGACTATCCGAAATTATATTTATGGATAGTCAAAACCACGTTTTTAAATGCTAAAACGGCTTCCCATACGCGTTGGGTCAGTTGCTCGCGGCAGTTGAAAACTTCTCAACTTTCCAAGCGCCAACGCAGGCATCAGCCAATCAGATAGACTTATCCAAATAAACCCCTGATGCAGACGCTAGCCAATCGCATTTATCCAGCACCCAGAAAAAAACTAATGTGATTGGCTGTAGTCACTATGACGGGTCGCGTCAGCGCCAAGTTTCAGAACTCCCGTGTGAATGTACCGTAAAAAGCGATACAAGCCTTGATACGCGCTTCACTGAAAGCTGCCGGGATTTCTCTACACATAACGCAACATCACTAACGTTACCTTCCAATCATGGGCATGGCTGTCGCGACCAAGATTTTTGCTCCGCTTTGTGTTTTTCTTCTCTGTGGGACTTCGCCCTCACTTCAGACAGGTAACAGTTAAAGGATCACATTTTGCCCTCGTGTCAGGAAAAAGAAAGTGACAATAAAACTTCCTGGACTATAACGGCTTTTGTCACAAACAGAATTTTACATTTTATTGTGAATGTATGCTTACAATCGTACATTTAAAAGTGTCCTATATCTATATACTGATATAAATAATTTTATTTTTATCAAAGTTTTGTCAACTTAAAAGCAACTATCCACGAACTTGATGTCCTAAACACGTTGATCCACATGGCAGCGGCCTATTTAACGTTAACGCTATCTGTCGGGATGCAGTGAAATATAGATAATATATATATATATATATATATATATATATATTTTCACGAATCCAGAAATATAGATCTGTTTTGATCGGCTTATTCTGTTGTCTCTCATCGAATTATAGGTCTGGAAGTTTTATATATACATTTTCACTCTTTTCAGTTCTTTTCTGTAACTGAAATGTTTTGAGACTGCCTGAGTGTGCCTCAACTCACCTCATGTTGCCTATTTCCTCTTCAGAAATGTAGCAACTCTTTTTATCACATTTACTTCAATAGTTGATATAATGCATATTATATTCCCCTTTACTGCAGATAAACATTCTCCTGTATTACATTTACACGGCTTGTCCAAACCTGTCGATCAGCCGGGCATCTATGAATCAACTGCTATGGGTCTGCTGGATGACCAGACAGATTGACTATTACAATAGCAAGGAACAGAGAAAGATTCCCACACAGCAGTGGATGAAAGAGAAAATGGCAGGAGGATTACTGGGAAAAAGGCACCCAGTCAGCAAGAGCAAAGAGAGCAGTGGTTTAATGTGAACGTCGACATTCTGATGAAACGGATGAGACACAATGAATCAGGTTAGGAACACTGATACATTTAACCTTCAAATACATATCTTTATGAACATTTTTTTTTTATTTTGTTACATCTGACTCTCAAACATTTTATTTTGTGGTCTATTTCAGATGTTCATGTTCTTCAGTGGAGACATGGTTGTGAAATTGAGAAAAAGGGAAGTGAAGTGAATTTTTCCAAAGGCATTGATGAGTACAGCTATGATGGAGAGAACTTCCTGTCTTTTGATGATAGGAGTCTCAGTGGGTTGCTCCTGTTGACGCAGCTCTTCCAACCAAGAGGAAGTGGGATACGATGTGCCATCCTAACCAGTACACCAAGGGCTACCTGGAGAAAGAGTGTGTGGGACTGGCTTAACAAATTCAGAGAATACGGAGATGAGGAGATCAGAAAGGGCTGTGAGTAAATGTACAGTATTTGTATTTGTTGATGATCTGCAGTTGTCATAGAGATATATCTCACTTGTAAATTGTTTTCTTTGTTCTCAGCTCCTCCAAAAAGTTTTATGTATTTGCAAATAGGTCTTCTAAGAACAAAACCAAACTGCAACTCACCTGTCTGGCCACTGGTTTCTACCCCAAAGATGTGATGTTGACCATAAGGAAATATCGCACATCCCTGCCTGCAGATGAGATTGAATCCACAGGAATCAGACCAAACCATGATGGAACCTACCAGCTGAGGAACAGTGTGATTATCGAGGAGGATGAAAAAAGCAGAATATGATTGTTCTGTGTTTCACAGAACCCTCGAAGGACAAATTACTGTCAGATGGGGTAAGCAAGTGAAAGCATTAAATGAAGTTCCAAAACATGTTCGGGAGGAGCCTGTCAGTCAAATATTCAGTCCTGTCAGTCGCACTACAAGTGTATATAAACAGCAGTCACTGCACCGTCCCAACCACTATTTCTTCCGGAATCCTTCCACCTCCCCGTTCCTCCTCCTTTATTTCCTTCTTTTGTTCCTTCACACATACAATCATAGGGGGGTTCTTACTCGGAGCTCGAGCCAAGCGTCAAGCCAAGTTTGTTTATTCATTAATCCAGCAGGACTGAAGGGGAAGGTGCACACTCGTGAAATTCAATTCATTAAAGCAGGGGTGTGTTTGCTCAGAGGAAGCAAGCGTGGCAGTGCCTCCTTAAAAAACTGGATGAGAAAATCTACAGTAGAAAAATAAAAACACAAATTTTTTCTAAAATATGATATTAAAAAGTGTATAAAGTTTTCCAACAGCGACACCCAGCAATTAAAGTTAGAGATTAAAGCTACAGCATCTCTATTGAATTGACTCTCTATAGAGTTTTAACAGATCTCAGAACATGTCATGGGTTTGGTGGAGGGTGATTGTGAATGAATGGGGAAAAGTGATGTTGGAAAAGTCTATTTCATTGTTCACTCAATAAATCCTGCCTCGTTTCAGTGCTAGGTTCACACACACATATTGATCTGGAAAAGAAAAAAAATGTTAATGGCAAGACTAATTTAAAAGTAGTATAAGGCACCCACTCATCCACCATATTATCGCTTTATGTCACATGAAAATCAAACTTGTAATAGGCTTGAAAACATCTTTTGTTATGATGAGCAGTCAGCTTGATGAAATTATACGTGTAGGTACCTCTTCATGTCTGTGACCATCACAACACCGGTGCAGTTTTTATTGAGCTTTGATGACTGAAGATCTGCAAATTAAGTTTGACTATTAAAAAGAACAGCTGAACATCAGTTCACAAACAACACAATAATACTAACAGTGATTGAAATCTGAAATTTTGTAACCGCATTCTTATAATTATTTTGGAATTAAAGTTAAAAAGCTTAAAAACACTACTAGTTTTTAATGAAGACAAAATATAATTGTTATTGCGTGTGTTTTTTTTTGTTGTTGTATCTTGATAGAAATTACATTTGATTAAAAAACACTGAGGACTTTGTCTTGTTAAAGGGTAAGCATATGCATTGCACCACCTATTTTTAGCATACGGAAAAATTATCAACTCAGTTTTAAAACAATTCTGTGAAATGGAGGGGAAGCAGGGGAGACAGACAACAAAATAACGGCTCCCAGGCAGTTTTATTTTACTCTCATTGAGGTTAAAAGCATCAAAGTTTCCCTCAAATTCATGCTGAATCTGTATTGTGAATTGAATATGATTCAAATAAGCAGACGCACAATCTCGTGAATAATTATGAGACACTGATGAGTCATCAGTATACTTTAATGTGAGAAAAAGCCACAACCTGTGACAGTGACACTATGAAGATTTTAAATCTGTGAGACAAATAGCACTTAAGGTTAAAATGAACCATTTTCAAATACAGTTTATTTTAATGCTTGCTAACATTGTTTTCGATAATGTGCAACACAAACACTTCTGTTAAAATCTATGGATAAATGTATGACCCCTTAAAAATGACTCTAGATTAAAGGCTTAACAAAGGAATTTTCAGTTCATTTTAAGTGATTGCACACTTTACAAGTGTTACTGACTTTACACTTCACTTTTTTTGCAGATGGGAAATGCATAGACTGTTACAAAGGCTCTACCCCAGCTATTCTGGTTGGAGTTGTGATTGGAGCTGTGATTGGAGTTGTGATTGCAATACTTCTTGTTGCAGCACTCCTTTACCTTTATAAGGCTAAAGACTCGGTGAGTATTACAACATTATAACTGATCCTGGCCATACTCTTTTTAATATTTTTCTATAATAAAGGTGCATCAACTATCAGAATTGACAAGGCTGATTTTTGTTTTAAAAACCTATTGTTTTACTTAGGGTTGGGTGGTATGAATGACCGAACTCTTGTAATAGTCAGAAATATCTATTAATGTGGTTAAGCTGCAAGCAACTAAACTCTCCTTAACATTATACACCTTTATACACTTTACACCAAAAATTTTTGTTGTGCTATCTTGACTTGTTCACTTGCTTGTCTGTGTTCCTGACAGCAGCGCATGTAGTCTGTAATGGTATTTTATGATCTTTATTTGTAAATAATCTCTAGTTATCCCATGGAGTAACACCAGTGGAGCAGCACAAAGTGATCATGCTAATGGAGTAGCTCAAAATCTTCTCCAAGGTAAACTGAAAGTGTAATGAATCTGTAATTCCCTTTAGATAAGTGTTTTGGGGTGTTCATGCATACAACAATTTTATCGCTAGTGCTTGGGTGGGTGTATATGCTCCCACTGCTGGATGAGTTTAATGGGCTACACAATGGTTTATTAATTTTCTAATAATAATAATAATAATAAAATCACCACAAATTTGATGGATTACTTTTAAAATACATAGGGAGTATGTTTTGACAGGGAATCAGTTTTCCGCTACTAATAATTAACCTTCTGGAGTGCGGTTCCCAAAAAGCATTGTTAGCAAGTTTGCAGCATAGATTAACAATTTTGTTGGTGTTTCTCAAAATCATAGTTCTAGCAACATTCACAAAGAGCATCGCAAGTTATCTTAACCTGTGTTAAGAAGCATAGTTACTTGTTTAGTATTACCTGTGGACTTGCATAGATCCAAATAAGCAAGCTAACATGCAGTACATGAAGTTTATATCACGAGAATGAAAGTGAAGTGAACCCCAGAGTATAAACACAAGAGTCAGCGCTAGTGCGTCACTGAAGAGGGGTCATCTGAAGCGGCGAAAGGGGACTACAACATAGTGAAAAGTTGTTCAGCTACAGAACAACTTACAATTGGTAGAGTTTTAGTATAGTATTATTAATAATTTAGTAATAGTATTACTAAATAAAACTGAAGGAAAATGAAAGGCCAAATCATTCAAAAATGTGACCCGAAATCTATTATATAAACACATTTTAGACCACCAGAAATAAATGGCTTAGATAAACAATTTCAGCGGAGTTACCAGTAATACAGACAAGTTTCCATGATACTTCCACCAACAAATATAATTGTTTATTACGCGGCTCTGTGGAATACTTGATTCTGATTGGTCAGTCGTGATTTTCCGAGGTACTTTATACAACAAAAACAAACAGTAAAAGCTGATAACAGAGGCTCATCCGGGTAACAGCAGTCGACGCTGTACTCTTGCTAGGAACAGTTTTTCTTGGTGGAAGCTTGGCGTTTGTTTAGCTAATAAAATATTTAAACTCAACTCAAAATGGTGAACATTTATTTATTTATGTCATCCTGGTATTGTGGCTCTCTCGCGTTCATACAAACACCATTGTTGCCTTTTTGCTACGATTGTTTTGTACGCTGTAATAGATTATAAGAGAACTAACAAACGGGTAAGGTTTTAAAACATTTGTCTTAAATCTTTTATTGCCTTAATTATGTATGTGATGAAATGTTGTGTAATAAATGGTTTGACTGCAACGTTTCCCTTAAATGTCCGTCTAGTTTGAACTTGCCACTTGCTCACAACTGCTGTGCTCACGGAAGCTTTGCGTTCAAATATTTAAACTCAAATCAATATTTCATGTCTAATTATTTACTTATGTGGCAAGTAGCTGTGTTCCACTTCGCGTCGGGGTCTTGATCACCCTGTCGCGGGTTATTCTGCGATAACAACCAAACCGCTGGGATGTACATTATCCCTTACTTATTATTATCGTTTGTTTGTATAATTAATTGCCTGCTAACACACGCTTATTGTGGCCACTTTACTAATATAACACTCACTTAATTTAACAGATGTATAATTTTGTGATAAATTAAAATTGATAAGTGTTCTGTGTTTATCTTATTTTCTATTCCTCATTGGATTTTCCCAGGGGATAATTATAGCAATGGGCATGCACAAACAGCAGCCAATGGAGGTAAGCAGTTAATTGTGCAGGTACAGCAGAAACATCTGCTGGTGTTTTTGAAATAATATGCAATGAGGGCTGTGTAGTGATTACATAATAACAAAACAAAATATAATAACTGCACATTATTAATATATTAAAATGTTCAGAATTGAATTTTTTTTGTTGGTATGGGTTGCTATTAGTGATTCATAGGGTCAACAAAATCTGCATTAACTGTGCTATGACTTTAAAGGATTAGTTCACTTCCAGAATAAAAATTACTGATAATTTACTCACCTCCGTGTCATCCAAGATGTTCATGTCTTTCTTTCTTCAGTCGAACAGAAATTAAGGTTTTTGAGGAAATCATTCCAGGGTTTTTCTCCATAATATAATGACGTAAATGGGAACCGAGTTGTTGAAGGTACAAATTGCAGTTTGTGCAGCTTCAAAGAGCTCTACACGATCCCAGCCGAGGAATAAGTGTCTTATCTTATTCCACAAAAACCTTAATTTAATCTTTGCCAATAGCCTAGTGGTTAGCTTCGTCGACATACAGCGCAACTGTGCTCACGGCGACCCGAGTTCGATTTCCGTCTTGAGGTCCTTTGCTGATCCCGCCCTATTCTCTTTCCACCCAGTGCTTTCCTGTCAGCTCTCTACTGTCCTGTCCCAATAAAGGCAGAAAAACATCCATAAATATAACTTAAAAAAATATATATATATATTTTTGACTGAAGAAAGAAAGACATGAACATGGATGACATGGGGTTGAGTAAACGGTAAATTTTTATTCTGGAATTGAACTAATCCTTTAAGTCAAGTCAAGTCACCTTTATTTGTATAGAGCTTTTATACAATACTTGTGTCAAAGCAGCTTTACAGTGTCAAACAGGAAAATAGTTAATCAATAATGCAAAGTCATTTTTTTTTCCAGCTAAGAGTCAGTTCATTGATGAATAAGTGATGTCATCATCCAGTTCAGCTCTCTTCCAGTAGTCTCTGTGCAATCCCCAACTAAGTGAGATGCCGTTAATGTGTTATCGTGTTAACGTCCAACAGCCCTAAATTCAACAAGACATTTTCTTCACAAAGTAGTTTATAGTTTGAAATGTTAATGAACTTAAAATATAAAAATGCATACAAATTAAAATTAATAAGCATTCTGTGTTTATCTTATTTTCTATTCCTCATTGGATTTCCCAGGGGAGAATTATAGCAATGGACATACACAAACAGCAGCCAATGGAGGTAAGCAGTTAACAGTGCAAGTACAGCAGAAAAATCTGCTGGTGTTTTTGAAATAACATGCCATAAGGGCTGTGTAGTGATTACAAAATAACAAAACAAAAATGTAATAGCTGCAAAAAAGTATGTCAATAATGCAAGAAGACATCAACAAAGAGACATTTTTCCAGCTAAAGTCAGTCCATTGATGATTCAGTGATGTCATCATCCAGTTCAGCTCTCTTCCAGTAGTCTCTGTGCAATCAGTCAAGCATCCTCAACTAAGTGAGATGCCATTAATGTGTTATCGTGTTAACTTCCAACAGCCCTAAATTCAACAAGACATTTTCTTCACACAGAAGTTGTAGTTTGGCATGTTTTCTGCCCCCTTTTGATTGACAGGATATAACCAGATCATGGTTGTTTTTAAAGAATCAGCAGATGGCTGATGGTGCAGATAATTGATCTATCGGTAAGCCCCTCCCCTCGAATGCAGTTGAGCCAATGGCAGTCTAGTATCAGTTGCAGGGGAGTGTAACTCGGACATCTGAAGGTTTCAGCGCCATATAGAAACATTGGAAGATCCGAAGCTTGCATCATTTTTATGGGGTTTATGCTACAAAAATTTAAAAACAATGTGCATAGGGTACTTGTAAGACTAATTTCAGTTATCCTGAGAGGATATGCAATGTAATTTATTTCATTACATTTCCTAAATCCAACCAAAACAGAGCAAAATGTCCCTAAGCATTCAACCCTAATCACCATGAAGATGAAAACATTCATTTTCTGGTTGTAATACTCTCATTAAGTTACACTTTTCATCTGCTCAAGCAGAATGTTAATGTCAATTTGTGCTATAGCAAGGTATCTCTGGCTAAAATTAGCTAACGTTAGCATTAAGGTAGGTGAGTCCATACGTTAGTACCAAAACCTAAATGGCGAACTGTTCTCATGTCATGTACTGTGCAGTTTAAGTCAAAAACACATAAACGAAGGTCTATATGAAACTTCCACATATTACAAATATTGCAAAATGAAAATTAATTTAACATAACTATTCAAAAAACTAACGCTGTTGAACAGCGATGTCATAATTAAGACCCATATGAATGTAAAACAATGTCCAAAATTGCATTGTGATCTGTAATTTTACATATTTATTTTAAAATCTTTTATATATTCCTCCATGGCATATTTAAGTCCCATTTGAAGGTCCATCTGTGTCCAAAATTTTTTCAGAAACACCTCAGAAGAAGGTTTTTCACTGACAGCTGTCATTGTAAGACAGTGAGCAACAGTAACTAAGGCGGGCAGGGCTTAACGATAGGTCAATTGCCTTTATTAACTGATACTGATTATAAGCAAATAGTACAGTTATATGTGAAGTTTACTAAAATATTCTTCTATTTTTCCCAGTTGTTTGTCCAATTGAAGAAAGCAGTGAAATGGAAGCCAACGTCTAACTGTAAAATAGTGTATGTATTCCAGAATTATGCTAAAGAAATGAAACTTATGGTCATCTTTTACTGCAATATTGATTACGGTTTCTTTTTGTGCCACAGGAAGCAGGAAAAGTAGTGACTGAAGATGTAGATGGCCTTTCTGTTTTTTTTTTCTTACTTTCATCATATCTACCATGTGCTTTGCTTTCCTGAATTCAGGTGTGTAAGATCTGGACAGCGTCAGACATAGGTAACTTAATTTCAAAAAGTCAAATTCAAGTACTTTAAGCACCTTGTACGAACGCTGCTCTCAGTTTAAGTCCTGGAAAACAGCTATATTTTGAATAAGGTACCTGAAAAATACTTTAATTTCATATATACTGCCCTTTATAAATGTTTTTTTTTTTTTTTCTCGATAAAACAATCTTGCAGCACATCTGATATAAATATGGAGCTGTTTCACTGGGCTTTTATAATGTACAGCCAGCCGGTTGTTATCTCAGAATAAACCCAGACAGGGTGATCAGGACCCCTGCGCGAAGCTTATTACACAGCTACTTTGCCACATAAAACCATGTCTGCCACGTAAACATAAAACAATGTCTGCATTTGCAGAGAAAGGACAAACAAAGAGCACAACACCAGCGATTCTCACTTACAGTCCTCGCGCCCCTCAGCTCTGCATATTTTGCATGTTTTCTCTTTGTTAACACACCTGATTCAGATAAGCTCATTGGAAGTGAGCTCCAAGCATGAACTGTGTTCCCACTGACATGGTCCCTACACAGTGTTCATTGCTCCCTACTACTAAGCAAATAGTACAGTTATATGTGAAGTTTTACTAAAATATTCTTCTATTTTTCCCAGTTGTTTGTCCAATTAAAAGAAAGCAGTGAAATGGAAGCCAACGTCTAACTGTAAAATAGCGTATGTATTCCAGAATTATGCTAAGGAAATGAAACTTATGGTCATCTTTTACTGCAATATTGATTACGGTTTCTTTTTTGTGCCACAGGAAGCAGGAAAAGTAGTGACTGAAGATGGAGATGGCCTTTTTGATTTTTTTTTTTCTTACTTTCATCATATCTACCATGTGCTTTGCTTTTCCTGAATTCAGGTGTGTAAGATCTGGACAGCGTCAGACATAGGTAACTTAATTTTCAAAAAGTCAAATTCAAGTTCTTAAACTGAGAGCAGCGTTCATACAAGGTGTTAAAGTCCTGGAAAACCCTTGAAAACAGCTATATTTTGAAGAAGGTACCTGAAAAATACTTTAATTTCATATATACTGCCCTTTATAAATTTGTGTTATTTATTTATTTTTCCTCGATAAAACAATCTTTTTTACGCAAAATGAACGATGCAGCGCATCTAATATAAATATGGAGATGTTTTCACTGGGCTTTTATAATGTACATCCAGCCGATTGTTATCTCAGAATAAACCCAGACCGGGTGATCAGGACCCCTGCGCGAAGCTTATTACACAGCTACTTGCCACATAAAACCATGTCTGCCATGTAAACATAAAACAATGTCTGCATTTGTGATCAGAGAAATGACAAACAAAGAGCACAACACCAGCGATTCTCACTTACAGTCCTCGCGCCCCCCCCAGCTCTGCATATTTTGCATGTTTCTCTTTGTTAACACACCTGATTCAGATAAGCTCATTGGAAGTGAGCTCCAAGCATGAACTGTGTGTTCCCACTGACATGGTCCCTACACAGTGTTCATTGCTCCCTACTCCCTGAGCAGGGGAAATCTGCTGAAGTTACCTCACTTCGGAATGTTCATTCACGGATTTGCACTGAGGAATGTCTTCACACACGGAAAAGTGTGACATCATACATCTCTGTAAATAAATACAATTTCAATTCATGTCTCGCACACTTCTATTCACTTTGAATTGAACATATACATTCACTTTGAACTGGAATCATGGCAGAATATCCTGTGATGTCGACTTTGCAGGGCACTTACGTTCGAATAGAACAAACGTCTGAAGCCATAAGAGAGACATACAAAATGTGAAGAGCAAGGGGGCGCGAGGACTGGAATTGAGAACCGCTGCTCTACACTGCTCAGAACTCGAGTTTGAATCATCAGTGGCAAATCCTTTACGTATGTAAAACGTACTTCCAGACTGAGTCAGGAACAGCCGGCATTGTAGACTACTCTTTCAGGATCAGGAAACAGTCCTCCATAAAATGTGCTGCACACATCTGTATATTTTGGTTTCATTGTTCCAGATCAGTGTTGTAAATACAAGATTTTCTAGTTATGTCCTCTTTTGTAAGGCCAAACAAAGTATTTTCGCTTTCACAATGAAACGGCATGTCCATGACATGGCGCCTGCGGCAACAGCGAAAATCAAAGGTTACGCCTTCTTTCTTTGAACTGCGTGAACATTTGGGCGGTGTTATGCAGATCTTCCCACATAGTGACGTAGGGGGCGTTTTAGGAGGTGCTTGGACACTAACATGGCCCCAATTTTATAAAGAACATCTCTTTGGGGTTGAGACTTTAGTCTTTGCAAATTAACAGATCTTCTTTATGCACCAAGAGCTTGTAACACTAAAGACACTCCAAAGAGAAAGGAAAACTTGAAATTGCATCATATGGACCCCGTTAATCACTTACCCCCATGTCGTTCCAAACCCGTAAAACCTTTGTCCTTCTTTGGAATACAGTTAAAAGATATTTTGGATGAAAACCGGGAGGCTTGTGACTGTTCCATAGACTGCCAAGTAAATTACACTTAGGTCCAGAAAAGAATGAAAGATATCATCAGAATAGTCAATCTGCCATCAGTGGTTCAACCATAATTTTATGAAATGATGAGAATAATTTTTGTACACAAAGAAAATATAAATAATGACTTCATTCAACAATTTGTCTCCTCTGTGTCTCTCCGCATCACAGTAGAACCATTTTGGAGAATATGAGCTGATTGCAAGCAGCGTACGTTCTTCTGTGTCAGCCGCGCTGCATGGATGCACTGTTTTCGTTCAAATAAAAGTGTAAATACATGTAAAAACCATATCCTTGTGTCACAGCTGACACAGAATAGCATACGCAGTTTGCGTTCAGCAGATATTCTCCAAAGTGGTGCTACGGTGATGCAGAGAGAGACCGAGGAGATAAATTGTTAAATAAAGTCGTTGTTTTCTTTGCTTACAAAAAGTATTCTCATCGTTAATAAAATTCAGATTGAACCACTGATGGCAGATGGACTATTCTGACGATGTCTTTCGTACTTATCTGGACCTTGACAGTGTAACTTGTCAGTCTATGGAACACATCCTGGTCACAAACCTCCTGGTTTTCATCCAAAATATCTTAACTTGTGCTCTGAAGAGAACGAAGCCTTTACGGTTTTGGAATAACATGGGGGTAAGTGATTAATGACAACATTTTCATTTTGGGGTGGAGTAACCCTTTAAAATGACATGGATTTAAACATCCTTGAATCAGAGGTAAAGTGAAGCATGGCCAGGTCATTGGCACCCTCTGCAGGTATTTGTTAAATACATAATATACTTAAATTGGTTATGTTCATATTTTGTGTAGGCATATTACATTATGTAGGCCTATTTTATCAGTGTTCTATAAAACCATGTAATAAAGTGGTTTTGATACTTTATTTAAACCAATTATTATTGCCTCATCATTAGCTTATATACAAATAGTCATTCTAAAGCCCGTTTTTCACTTAGTTCTATTTGTATTACTAAAAAATATCAGATTACTCAATTGTCAAAATAATCAGTATAGATTACTTGATTACCAAAATTATCATTAGTTTACAGCCCTATATTGGTTAAAATATTTCAAAATACAACTGCATTGTTTAGATTTGTGATTAAAAGACAAATATTTTTGTCTATTAAAAAAAAAAAAAAAATAAAAAAAAAAGTATTAAAATATTGTCTGATTCTAGTGAACCCAGTATCTGTACATCTCATGAGCCAAGCGTAGACACACACCCTAGTGTTGATAAGCGGTGACATAGCTCATAATTTCCCAAGTGTATGATACAGCTTTCATTCTTTAGGTCAATCATATATTTATAAAAAAATAATTTAAAAAAAATGCGATAACTTTGCTATAATATCCTTTAAAACATTAAAGTTGCCACATGCATTGCATGCTTTTGTGCTGCAGTTTATCTGTACCATTTTGTTTTATTAGCTGTTGTAGTTGTTTTTCGTTTATTAGGCTAGAATTTGAAAGATAACAATATTGTTTGATAAGTGAGATCTCTGATTTTAGTCCTTGAAAACCCAAAAAAGTAGTGCTTGAAAAGTCCTTTCAAAAGTTTCTGTACAAACCCTATGAGAGATTGTAATGACTTGCTGCCATGCTACCTTCAGACTGTGTAAAGTGTTATGATGCACGTTCATGTGTAATGAAGAAGGACATAGAATATGGGGGATTTCTAACTTTTACCATCAAGCTCAAGAAAAATGAAGAATATCTGGAAATAACATATATAATAATGTCCAAACAAATTAAGATAGTTGTAGTCATCCACTGTTATGGGCAAAAATGTTTATTTAAATTAGGTCAAACATTTCAGTTGATAGCCATGTTTTTTTTTTTTTTTTTTTTTTTTTTACATTAATGCATTTGAGAAATGCTTTTATCAAAAGTGACTTGCATTCAAGCTATACATTTCATATACGTTTCCTGGGTCTCAAACTCATGACCCATTGCTGATTTGCTCTCTCGCTCTCTCTTTCTCTCCTCTCCACCTGTTGCTGGTGTGTGGTGAGCACACTGGCTGCTGTCGCATCATCCAAGTGGATTCTGCACACTGGTGGTGGTGGAGGAGAGACCCCCGCATGATTGTAAAGTGCTTCTTGGTGTACAACAATACACAAAGAGCTATATAAATGCATCATTCATTCATTCTATTTCAGCAGTTTCCTGGGTATCGAACTCATGACACCATTGCTAGCGCTTGCTCTACTGTTTGAGCTACAACAATGTCATTTGAGGTCAAAGTATGAACTTATCAAAATAAGCATGATGTGCTTAAGCTTTGAATAAATGTTACAAAGTTATTTTGACTGTGGTTGTTTTTTTTTTTAAGAGTTGGCCTAGTTGACTGCAAATTAGCTTTATTTTATTTTTTCATTACTAATAGCATAATTTCACAATGCAGATTTCAAGCATGGGACACTGGAGATCATTTCATAAATAAAAGTTAGAAGAACTTAAGATTCATTGTTAACTAAAAATTTATAAACGGATTTGCATGTAACAAAAATAATTGAAAGATGTTCGAAAGCAATATTTTAAGTTACAGGATATAATAAAATGTGCCCTCTAGAAGCTTGCGTTCTGCAAGTGAACGTCGCTTGATTCTGCCATCCCAAAGAAGCACAAAGTCACGTTTACGGACTTGTTAAATTAAATGTTCCCTCCTGATGGAATGAGCCTGCCCAACTCAATCCGAGCAGCTGAGTCCTTAGCCATCTTCAAGAATCGGCTTAAAACACATCTCTTCCATCTTTATTTGACCCTCTAACCCTTTGCACTCACTATTCTAATTTCTATTCTATTTTTGTATTCTATCTATTTTCTTTTCATTTATTATACAATTATAAAAAAAAAGACCTCTAACACTAGCTTGCTCTATTCTTTTTCTATTCTATCTGTTTTCTTTTTATTATATTATTTAAAAGCCCTTGCTACGTACACTACGTTTAGGCTAACTGAGACTTGTTATAGCACTTATATATCATTGCTCTTTTGAAAGTCGTGACATTTGTCAAGTATGGTAACCCATACTCGAAATTGGTGCTCTGCATTTAACCCATCCAAGTGCACACACACAGCAGTGAGAAGTGAACACACCGTGAACACACACCCGGAGCAGTGGGCTGTATATCCAGTGCCCGGGGAGCAACTGGGGGTTCAGTGCCTTGCTCAAGGGCACTCCAGCCATGGGTATTGAGGGTGGAAGAGAGAGCTGTTCATTCACTCCCTCCCCACCTACAACTCCTGCCAGCACCGAGACTCGAACCTGCAACCCACACTATACAATCACAACACCCTAACCAAAAGTCAAACTATATGGTCAGGGTTTTTTTTTTCACTACTGGAACACTTGAACAAGCAGGGAAATGCTACATACCAGTGTATTTATAATTAAGACAATACTTTACAAATAATATTTTGTTGTTTTTGATTGCCTCCATTGTCCTCATTTGTAAGTCGCTTTGGATAAAAGCGTCTGCTAAATGACTAAATGTAAAGTAAATTATAATCGTTTCATAATATCTACCTTATTTTTCCTGCAAATTTTTTTGTTTCTGGTAACATGTCTGTGTCATCCACTTCCACCTATTTTTAAATATAAAAACAGCTCCTTTTTCTGCTTGATATTGCAAACAGGTGTTTCACACCATATTATTTGTAAAGTATTGTCTTAATTATAAATACACTGGTTTGTAGCATTTCCCTGCTTGTTCAAGTGTTCCAGTAGTGACAAAAAAAAAAAAAAAAAAAAACCTGCTTTTGACATAATATTTAAACTATGGTAAGGGGCATGACATTTCCCGACCAGCCTCCCTGTATAGCCGAGTGCTGTCAATCACAACACACACTGGCCCAGCTAACCAATCACAGCACATCTCTTATTTCAGAAGACAGGCCTTCACTTGATACAGGAAATATTCAAGCTGTTCATGCCAGTGTGGGAGAGGTGTTGTAAAAATGTAAAATATTTGAAAATGAATGTGTTTTTCAAACAACCCAGTATGAGAGCCTGTTCTAGTACACCCCCAAAACAAAATCAAGACCTTGTAAAAGAGCTTAATAGGACGCCTTTGAGTGCTTGCCAAAATATACATTGTGCAAAGATTGAGCTAAAATTTTATTCAACGTAAGACAACACCAACACAAGAGGATTCACACACTCCCGTTGCCAGTGGTTCACCTGCATCTCATTCAGGGAAACTACAAGAATATTGACACCAAATCACATCAGCTGGCAGACAATAGCAATGAATCATTGTAATAGATCAACGACATTTGAGTGAATTAATGTATACAAATTCTGAACACTCACCTTTCCATCAAAGCAGGTCTCTGTGCAAGGCGACCCAGAGGGCAAGCACACTTCAGTAGAGCACATGAAGTAAATCTGTTTGCAAGGAGAAACACGTGAACCACCGGCTTTTCTTTCCAAATCATGCTTCTGATCATGTGTTTGTGTAGTTACCTCCTCATTCAGGTATTTTCTGGTGGACAAATCCATGAACTGAAAGGCTTTAATCTCAAAGCGACGCTGGTGCCGATTTTGAGGAAGATGTTTCATATAAAGGATGGAGGTGCTGCCAGAGTCGAGAGGATTAGGGCATCTGCAGAATAAGTGTTAAACAAAAATTAATGCTGAATAAGACATTTGAGAAAAGCAAAAACTTGTAAGTGTATGCAAATAGACTTTATTGAATAAACTGAACAAACTAAAGGTTTTGATGTGCAATAGGTAATAATGGAAACAAATGTTAATGAACTTAAAATCTAAAAATGCATACAAATCAAATACCCCTGATGCCATGGTCTCTTACCCATCAAACAGCAGAATCAGGGCACTCTTGGCGGAGCGTGGATAGGCCACACAGTAGTGCACTATGAGAGTAGCTGCAAGTTTTCGAGACATCAGACGCAACTCCAGATATACAGACTTCCCCAAAAGAACGTGTAGGGGCTGATGACACTGTGGATAAAACTTAGTGAAAGTCGCATCTACAAGAAAAAGAAATTGGGGTAAATTAAGCATCTCAAATAGTAAAGGCTATGACAGTATGGCATGTGCCAGTTTAACATGGCTACTGAACCCATAGAAATTAAAAGCTGAACTCCAAAACGTCCTTCAGACACCAGGAATGGAGGCAGACTGGGACTCATAACCATGTATCCTGCACTCGCAAGCACAGGTCCTGCAAACATGGGAGGAGCTGACACCCTCGGGTAGCGGCACTCAACCATCAGTCTAAGAGACAATAAAAGACAAAGGAGGAAAAATAAGCAGTATATAGGCACACAAGCATACAATGCCAGCCTGTGAGATTACGAAGACTTGGAACAATATGCACTGTCAGACCAGGAACATGCCTTGAAGACAGCAAAAGAACAGGCTAGACCCTTTTCAAAGAACATTTTTAAAAACCTGATTGGATTATCCCTGGAGATCATGCCGTACTTCAGGTTGCGAACTTTAATTATGGTCTGTACTTCAGCCAGGTAAATTACCGTCTCACCAATGACCTGTAGAATTACAGCAAACGTCCTCTTGTTTCAATGAACTGACTGAATCAGTGTACAATACAAACTGCCTTCTCTACTACAAAATACTTACGAAAGAACGTGTTCCACACTCAGAGATAGAAAATTTGAAGATGGCGAAGTCTTTGTTGGAGATAACAGGCTTGCAACCAGTCTTTCCAGCAACCATCAGGCTCATGGGGTTCACAGGGATGTTTGTGAAATCATTATAAACAGCGAAGACAAAGTTCTTATCAGCAGTGCATTCTGGGAAGACAAGAAGGTTGAGCCAAATTAAACTAAATTTGAAAACAAGACGTTAAAAAACTGATAAAAAAAATAAAAAAAATAATCCACTCCTCCCTGGATTTTTTTTAAAGAATAAAGTAGGTTTTTTAAAATGTCTAGTACCACTAGAGACGTCTTGTATGTACAAAAAAAAAAAAATAATAAATAAATAAAAAATAATAAATAATAAATAAATAATGCAGTAAAACATCACATCCATGAAAAGCTAACGTGTTATTTTTTTGCATAGACCAACATGACAGTATGCCTGTGCACAACGTAAGTAAAGAAATTCTCTACTGAGCCTGGTCTAAAAGGACTATAATAATAATAATAATAATAATAATAATAATAATAATAATAATAATAATAATAATAATAATAAATTATACCTGAACTCACAGATGACAAAACAGGTACAGCAGCAAAAAGAGTGAATAATGGATGTGCGAAGAGGCTTGCCTCACTGTCACTTTGCATTATCATTTTCATTTTTAAGAGGTACTCTTAAAAAAAGGCATGTAATACAATTAATTTAACATATAATGTTCATTTAAACACTTCTTTGAGACTTTTAACATTTAAACAATTGATCATTCTCATCAAAACATGGCTCATGCATTTAAGTTTATCACTGATTTTATTTGCACTCAATGTTGTGGATTCAGCCAATATATTACTGAAATGTTGTGTTAAGAGAAATCTCATTGGTTCTCACACATCAAAAGCGAACGTTGGAGCTTCTATTTAATGTATGCAAGTACTTTTCAAAATGAAACAAATTTAACAAGTACTGTTTTTTTCTTCAGAAATGTAATCAATTAAAAATACAAGTACCATACTTGAATAAAGTACAAATCCCCCAAAATGACTCAAGTATTTTACACCCCTAAGAATGTATTTAAGTGGACAGACCTAAAAATCTGCAGGATTTGAGGTCCTTATGATAACACTGTGTGAACTGACTTGCCTTAATAGACTTAAGTTTCTTGAATATGCACAGTTTCAGTGGTGAAGTACATAACAACATACCGTCCATGGGATAGTAGCAGACTGAGGTCCTCTCATCAAAACAGCATCCTGTGGCCAGACACTCGTCTTGCGTTATACCCGAGGTGCCACACGACACTCTCTGATTGTCAGAGATGCTGCAGCCTAAAATAAAACCCCATGAAAAAGCAGAATTAGTTTGAGAAAGACCAACACATCATGGCAATTTGTAGCCATTTTTGGTTCAATTCGTATAAATTCACGACCTCATTTGTACATTCCTACAATATGCTCTCTAAAATTAAAATTATATTATACCTTAACTCACAGATGACCTTATATCTGATTTGGAAAGAAGGTTAAAGAAGTGAAAGAAGTTACAGCAGCAAAAAATGATTAATGGATGTGTGAAGAGGCTTGGCTCACTGTGCCAATTCATCCCCAAAGTCTTTGGGTTTAAGATCTGGGCTTTTCGGACATTTTTCCACACCAGATTCATTACATAATTTTTATATGGACCTCACTTTGCCCATAGAGTCAAATTTTATTTTCAAAAGTTCCTACTCAAACTATTGCAACAATGTTAGAAGCATTCTAGCAAGTCAATCTGTGAAAACAGTTCTCTAGAATATTGTATGGTGTATCAGCAATAATAATAATAATAATAATAATAATAATAATAATAATAATGTTACATAAATATAATGCTTTTCTAAGCACTTAAATCGCTTCACATTGTGTGTGCAATAACTCGTTTACTGAGCCAAACCTTTAATCAAATCATGTCAAAATCAGATGATCTGAGGAACAAACATCTATTTGTTTTGTAAGGATGAAAGAACCTCAGATACGTTGATCTCCTGTGAAAACAGACAATAAAAAACCATACACGGGCATCTTGCAGGACACTTCCTTTACTTCTGTCCATTCGTTTCTTTTGAAATCCCTTCACCCATCTTCCTTCTAATCAGTCTGCTAAAGATGATTACATGAAAATGCCAATGCAAGTGAACTAACAGTCATGTCTGATATCATTTGAAATGTCTCAGTGCGACTGGTACAATGGTCTCACTTCTACAGAAGTAAACTAAAAGGTAATAAAGATTTAGAGATATTTTGCTTACTGTAATGGGTGTGCCCTCTCCCAGGGTCTTTCATGCATATTACCTCCTGTTCCCACTGAGGTGTAAACTACCCAGGTACCTTCATTTGGGGGATGTTTTATCTTGGTTGTGAATTTAAGGATTGCAGCAAAAGGATTGGGGCAATTCTGCAGCCATGAATGAGCCCATAGTTAGTTCTCTTAGATTCATCTTTGAGAATTTGATGCCATGTATTGATTTGATATCTTTGATTTGGCTATATAAGTGGCATAATACATATTTACCTGACTGATAATAAATGGTTACATTTGATTTTGCGCTGTAGTAGATTAAGTTGTATCCTTGTTACCACAGTAACATACTAAAATTCAGTTAAGGTGGAGCATAGGGCACACTAACTGTATCTTTAGAGATCCGGCTAACACTTGGTATTGGTTCATGTGCACTTAGATTGTAAGGCTTATAGGGAATTTCCGTTTAGGTCAACTGGATGTTGTTCAACCAACCTAAATAGGGTGAGCCTAAGATATGCAAAATACGTTAATGGCTGAAGCGATATCTTTGAGCAACATGAGCACCTAAATGAACGAATATAATAATATTAAAGAATAAATAATCAGATGTCTAGGTCAATTACCCTATAAATGATAGATAATAATAATAATAATTGACATTCCAACTCAAATGCGAGGTCATAATAAAATGGAGTCAGATTACAATTTAACTTAACTTAAATAACTTTGTGCGCCGAAAAGTCAGAACACGCAAGAAACCTTCATCCACCACTGGATAACTTCCTTTGGCCAAGTGCGTGGACCTTACAGTTTGAAACTGTGCAGAAAGTTGTGTTTGGAAACCTGTTTGACTAGCTACTTTCACCGCACAGGTCCTTCATTTCCGAAAATTTCACATTTTGAAATTTTTTGCTTCGTCGGAATGGGATAACACTTGATGACTTTTGTCGCATTAGCTATGTGAACACACACAAAAATCATGGACATGATGCAGAATTTAAATGGTCGAAAAATAACAAGCAACACTTGGTACCTTCATGTTCAAAAATGACCAACATAAGAAACTAATAAAAAAAGTAAATGGAAAAAATAGCTAATAAAAATGGTATAAATAATCGCATAGCATCATAAAATATTATTCAACAAAAATATATTTGATTGATTTTACTGAAGAAAAAAAAACGTTTTAAGGCTTTGGTCACTTTTGACCACCGAAGGTTCCAAGTGTGACCCACAAGTGAAGAGGCCCAGAATACAACGCCAATTCAACAGTTAAAGCATCTCTAGTATCAGCCAAACTGAAAAATATTAGCCAATGCTTATGGCTATTACAGCTTCATTTCATGGGATGCTTTTTTATTAAATCTGTCAGAAAACTTTTCAAAAGGCAGTAAAAATACTCTTCACAATAACATACACACTTAAGAGGCACTCTTAAAAAAAGGTACGTAATACAATTAATTTAACATATAATGTTCATTTAAACACTTTTTGGAGACTTTTAACAATTAAAACAATTAATCATTCTCATTGAAACATGGGTCATGCATTTAAATTTTCATCACTGATTTTATTTGCACTAAATGTTGTGTAATATATTGGCTGAATCCACAACTAATGGCTATATCAAAACAGACAAACATGGATAAACTTTTGAGGGAAAAGGACCATTGGTACATCAATATGCTTTCTCAGATTTGATGGCAAACTTTTGAAGCCAGACATTTACCTGATGAAAGTTTTAACTGAAGCTGAACTGTTGCCGTGTGAACAGAAATCTCATTGGTTCTCACACATCAACAGCGGATGTTTAAGCTTTTGTTTACCATATTTAATGTATGCAAGTACTTTTCAAAATTAAATAAATTTAAGGAGTAACAAATGCTGTTTTTCTTCAGAAATGTAATCAATTAAAAATACAACACCATACTTGAATAAAGTACAAATCCCCCAAAAACGACTCAAGTATTTTACACCCCTAAGAATGTATTTAAGTGGACAGACCTAAAAACTGCAGGATTTGAGGTCCTTATGATAACACTGTGTGAACTGACTTGCCTTAATAGACTTAAGCTTCTTGAATATGCACAGTTTCAGTGGTGAAGTACATAACATACCGTCCATGGGATAGTAGCAGACTGAGGTCCTCTCATCAAAACAGCATCCTGTGGCCAGACACTCATCTTGCGTTATACCCGAGGTGCCACACGACACTCTCTGATTGTCAGAGATGCTGCAGCCTTAAAATAAAACCCCATGAAAAAGCAGAATTAGTTTGAGAAAGACCAACACATGGCAATTTGTAGCCATTTTTGGTCAATTCGTATGAATTCACATGATCTCATTTGTATATTACTGTACAATAGGCTCTCTAAAAATCATACATTTTCATATAATTCACGCAGTATGAATTAATAGAAATTTGCCACCAATCGGGTTGAATAGGCACATCAGCTTTAGATCAACAGTTGACCTGTACACAAGAGTTTCACGTTCACCTCCCGGTCTGCTGTTCAGCAGCAGTGGATATGCTGGGGAAAGGGGAGGTGATGACTGGGAAGGTTGTGCCAGGGGTAGTTTTGCACAAACTGGCATCTGATCTAACTGCACACTCCGATGTTTTAGGGAAGCAGTGAGACTTTGTTTTGCATCACAAGACACCGTAGCGACATCCAACTGTCCGGCTTCATCTGGATAGAGGACGCTCAGAGTGTAACGGCCGTCCTAAAGACAGAACAATGGTAAAAAAAAAAAAAAAAGCTGTGCAGCTCTTTTGTTTGACAGAGCCTGGGGGAGAAAGGTTAAAATAAGTGGGCTTGGGAAATCAAATGAATCAAAAAAGGTCTCAGAGGTGGAACAAGACATTACATTCTGATGAAACAAACATTTTTCTTTGGAATAACATGCACTGATCCATATCCCAATAGGACCATGATTGTGTATATAAACAGATTGTTCACCCTTAAGTCACCCTTTTGCTATTCTAAACCTGTAAGCACACACTCTTAAAAATAAAGGTGCTTCACGATGCCATAGAAGAACCTCTTTGTCTAAATGATTCCATAAAGAACCTTTAACATCTGAAGAACCTTTCTGTTTCACAAAAGCTTCTTTGTGGCGAAAGAAGATTCTTCAGGTTATAAAAAGCTAAGAAATGTTTTTTTAAAAAAACCTTTGACTGAATGTTTCTTTACGGAACCAAAAATTGTTCTTCTATGGGCATCGCTGTGAAGAACCTTTGGAAGCACCTTTATTTTTAAGAGTGTATCTTTCTTCTGTGGAAACAGATTTTGATGGTCAGTAGGGTTCAAACAACATTGACTTTTACTGAATAGACTTTTTGTACAGGTTTGGAAAGACATAAGGGTGAGTAAATAAATATTTCTTTAATAAATGACTTGATGTGAACTTTAAGAGCATAAATACTTCCATAACTTAATACCTTCAAGATGACATGACAGCCAGCGTAGTCAACAACCAAAATATTATGGCCATGGCCTTGTGTCAGCGAGTATTCACAGGACGCTGGGGCCCCAAGCACAGATTCAATTACTGAATCATCTGAAAATATTTATAAACATTTTGATGGCAGAAATGGAAATGTTAATTAAATGTACATGTATGAAAACATAAACTGCTGTACTAGTACTTACCCAAAATCTTAACTTGACTGAGAGAACCAGCTGGCAAAATTACTTTCATAGTATCATTGTTACAGTAAACTGCCAGCTTTGATTCCATCATCTGTACACTGTCTTGAGTTGTCACTTCTGAGTGATCAGCTTCAACACCAGAATAATCATCATCTATGCTTGAAAAGGGATCTAAAGTACCCTGTGATAGAGCTAAATCAATGCAACACAAAACCAGAATTACTGGTTTCACACCCTGCCAAGCCATGTGTGCCTAAAACTTAGCAAAGGATGGAACGGAGAACAAAGAGTAGCGCTGCAAAAATCAGATCATAGAGAACTTCATTCATAACACCTGCCCCCAGCAGTTTCGGCATAATTACCGTACGCTGAATATCAATTAGGTCACGTGACGCTTTTCTCCACTAAAGCCAGAGACGTTGAAAAAAAAACCTTTTGTAGGCTAGGAAACCGTATACACGTTTGAGTGTGTTGTAGTAGAAGAGTAGGCAAGCTTTGGGACAGTTTCACGCACCCTGACACTATAACTGGCCTGACAATCATCCTGTCACAGTTAACATCCTTCACATCTTATTTAATTTAACTTCCTACCGTTTTAGGGAGAGAATAAGTAGCACGCTGATCTACCAGCCGTGGTTCTTAATGCAGATAACTCGATTTTTTTGCATTAGGATGCTGCTGCTATTAAAAGTTAATGGCCAAACGAATGTTTATAAACGTTCACATTGTTGTTGCAGATGAAATATAACACAGATAATATTGAATCATTTTTTACCAGGTTAAATGTTGATTATTAGTCATTAGAACGCCTTCATCGAAACCTTTATTTAACCGTCGCGCACATCCCCCATGTTTGTAGTTTTTTTTAACGCATTTTTGTTCGTGTTTGTAGTTCTGAAGCAAATCCTTCGCTAAAGAAACACTAGGGGTCTAAGAGATTCTGTTAGAAGGAAATCTATTTTTCTTTTTTGTAAAAATTAAAAGGCGCAATGTATTCTTCTCCATGAAACTCATTCTGTTGACTTTGATGAAAAATTATTAGACCCCTTAAAAGTTTGTAAACATTGCAACGTCTCCGGGTGGGCGGGGCTTAGCTGGAGGCAAAAAGAGGCGCGGACGCAAATGTAGACAAGCGTAAACTAGCACGTTTTAGGAGGGATTTATTAAACATGGATGCAGAAGAAGGTTCGGAACTGTCCGAATATGCACAGTCACTGACTCTGCGGGACCGTGACAAAAAAAATAATAAAAAAAAAAGTGGGAGTTAGCATACATTTATCAATTAATTCAGTTGATCACTCAGTTCACTAACCAAACTGGTTATCTGACCAAAATATAATGACGAGTGGATAAACATTACAGTAGCCTAATTTATTTATTTATTTATTTTAGCTAAGCCTGGTGTAGTTCTTGTATCTTGTTCTCATTGGAAACATTTTAACCAGGTTTTGGATATTTCCTTAGACAAACAACATATGAATTACTTTCGGGTGGTTTGGGGAATTTTGTCAAGGCTTATTGTCTAATGTAACCTATCGCTGGGCTAACTATGATTAGCAATGTGGATTATTTTAAGAGACCATTCAAAGGATGGCACACACATCTATCGCTGTATGTTTATTTAACATTTAAGCTAGCTAGTGCGCTGAAAGTTGGCGACTTTTCACATATAAAAACATAAACTTGCTGATTTGTACTAGATTAAACCAACACACCCAGTACACATGCATAGATTATTTTACCTAATATGAAGTGTGCACTGCAAAACACGAGCATTATTTATGATCGTCTCTGTCTAGTCTGTACGCCGTATTGCATTCAACCACAATTGTCTTCTTGATTTCTGTGAAGGAATGTCGGCCGGGACCCGGTGAAACTTTAGTTTTGAACCAAAAGTGCTGTTCCTTATATTCTGGCAGCCAAAAACACAAGAAGACGACATTTTAAAGTCAAAACCTCAAACTTTTAGCGTGCCTGCTATGAGCTCTTCCTTATGTTTTGCCTCCAGCTAGAGCGGTGACGTCACAGTGACGTAGGCAATTAAGACAAACTAGGGGAGACAGAATACTTTTTTCTCATGGTTCTAGGTCAGCGGGTGTTGCCGTACTTTTAAATAATTTCCCTGGGAAGATTTTAACCACTGTTAGGTATACTTGTGGTCACTGGATAATGGTGTGTTTTAGAAATAAATGAAAATCTTTTGATTTTGGGAAATATATATTGATTTAATAATCATAACCAAAACAAAATTTTAATTACCGCAGTTACAACAGTTGTTAAGGATCTTTGCCAAAGGTATCCTACTGAAGATTTTATTTTTGGAGGGGATTTTAATATGGTGATAGACAAATGGCATGATAGATCTCCTTCAAAATAGCCGAGACACCATTACAATCCCATATTGTTTGACTTTTGTAGTGTGTTTAAATTGATAGATGTATGGCACACTAAAAACCCTGGTAAGTTTTCATGTGGTTTAAACCTGATGGTTCAGTCAAATCCAGGTTAGATTTCTGGTTAGTCTCTGAATTTAGATCTGGTCTGGAGTTAGACTCTATAGTTTCTGCTGCACCATTAACTGACCATTGTATGGTTAAGCTTATTCTTAGGCCTACAAACATCTATCAAAGGAGAAAAGGTTATTGGAAATTCAATTCAAACCTTCTACACAGTTAGGAAATTATAGCTACAATTAATAATATAAATGGAGATTCAAATTTTAAATCTTATAGAGAGAAATGGGAATATTTAAAGTATAAAGTAGGCCTACATCAGATCTCTATTTCTTACGGTAAATTATTAAGCAGGAATAGTAAATTAATTATTATATTTATTTGCTATTATTAAAACATTATTAATGAATTTATTAAAGAAATAAACAGTATTTTGTATGAAATCCTTCTTAAGTGAAAATGATAACAGAAACCTCTACTCCTTCAATTCTTCGTTAGACAACTTTATGTTGATAATGCCAAAGGAGCATACTGTATATAAGATTGAGAGCAAAGTGGATAGAGGAGGAAGAAAGGAGTTCAGCATATTTTTGTAGACTGGAACAAAAGAGACAAGAACGTAATAGTGTTAAAGCTTTAATGATGAAGAATGTACAGATCCTGAAAAAAATTCTAAGGAAATGTATTGTTTCTAAAGTAATTCATACTCCTTCTCTTATTCACATACAGATGCTGATGCTTTCTTTGATCACTTCTAAATTATCTAAGCTAACAGAGTGTGTTAAAAATGTAAAAGATTGGATGACCAATCATTTTCTCCTATTAAATTCAGATAGACAGGGATATTACTTATTGGACCAAAAAACATTACACAGAATCTCGTAGATTAAAATTTGCAATTAGACGGATGTACTGTTACTTCCTCTACTGTCAAAAATTCTGGGTGTTATATTAGACGGTAACTTGTCTTTTGAAAATCATATTTCCCATGTTACAAAAAAAACGACACGCATTCTTACCATCTTAGAATGAGCATTGCCAAGCTATGAAACATGTTACCTGTTTCTGATGTAGAAAATCTAGTTCATGCATTCATGACCTCTAGACTGGACTATTGTAATGCACTGCTAGGTGGTTGTCCTGCATCCTCAATAAACAAGCTACAGGTGGTCCAAAATGCAGCGGGCTAGAGTCCTTACCAGGTCAAGAAAAATATGATCATATTGACCCAAATTCTACAGTCTCTGCACGGGCTACCTATTAACTTCCGTATCAGTTACAAAATATTACTTACTTACTTATAAGACCCTTAATGGTTTAGCTCCTGCGTACCTAACTAGTCTTCTACCACGCTACAATCCATCACGCTCCCTAAGGTCACAAAACGCTGGACTTTTGATAGTAACTAGGATAGCAAAGTCCACTAAAGGAGGTAGGAGCTTTTTCGCATTTGGCTCCCAAACTCTGGAATAGCCTTCCTGATAATGTTCAGGGTTCAGACACACTTTTTCTGTTTAAATCTAGATTAAAAACACACCTCTTTGGCCAAGCATTCAAATAATGCATCTCAATAATCTTGGACTGCAGTTATATCTGATCAAATGCGCATTATTATTCTTTAGCTTGGGTTAAACTAATTAATTTTACTTGGCTGGAACAGCAGCTACGCTAATTATGTCTCTATTTGTTTCTCTGTTTTGCCACAGGATTTACACCCCGTGGTAACTAGGATTTACACAAGCTCCAGTCTGGATCCAGAACACCTGAAAAGATGAGATGAGATGAGATGATGCCAACCCCTCAGAGGACCTCAGATGATGCTAACCCTGATACAACATACAGAACTACCACATTTTGCTATCCAGATGGTTTCTAAAAAGCTGGTTTCTCACTGCTGTCATTTCTGTTGTGTGTTTATTTTGTTTTTTAGAGGAAAGCATAGTCAAGTCAAGTCATCTTTATTTATATAGCGCTGATAAAGCTACTACTAAATATTGTAGAAACTTAATTTTCTGTAAAGTTGCTTTGCAATGATTTGTATCGTAAAAAGCGCTATACAAATAAACTAGAATTGAATTGAATTGAATTAAGGATTGGATTCCAACAGTAGATGAGAGTTTTAAAAATGTTTGTGATGCAGATATTAGTATGGAGGAAGTGGAAAAAGCAGTGAATTGTTTATCGTTAGACAAATCCCCTGGTTCAGATGGATTAACGAGTAATTTCTACAGGCATTTTTGGAAATATATTAAAGACCTTGTTTTTCATATGCTGAAAAAAAAATATCTAATTCCCATATTCTTCCAGCTACTATGAAGCAAGGGGTTAACACTCTTATCCCTAAACCTGGAAAAAAATCCTAAATTAATAGACAAGCTTAGGCCCATAACCCTGCTTAATAGATTTTAACTCATATTTTTGCTAACAGATTAAAAACCGGAGTTTCACAGATTATTTCAGAGACACAGTCAGGTTTTTGAAAGGCCCGATCAATTCACAAATCATATCCGACTTGCACTTGATTTACTGAATTATAATTATTTAACTGAAGATGGTGTCATTTTATTTCTATACTTTTTTTAAAGCTTTTGACATGATTGAACACAAATTTATGTTTCGTACTTTAGAGTTATTTGGTTTTGGAGAAGATTTTATTAATTTAGTTAAATTAATTTAGAAAGATACAAAGAGCACCGTTATATTGCCCCATGGTATATCTCCAAGATTCTCACTTGACAAAGAAATCAAACAAGGTTGCCCCATCTCTCCCCTGCTCTTTACTGCTGCTGCAAGAAATGCCTTCCATTCTTATAAAAAAAAAAAAATTCTGATTTTGAAAACATTGACAGTATTTGGCAAACAGTTATTCATCAGCCAATTGGCAGATGATAAAACCGTATTCATGAAAAACATTGATCCAGTTCCAAAAAATTCTCCAAACCATAGAGTGTTTCTCAAAAACATCTGGCTTAAAGTTAAATATCAAAAAATGTGAATTACTACTGATTCATAACTTTCCTCTTTCAACCGTATACAATATTCCTGTTAAAGACACTATTAAATACCTAGGCATACACATTACATAGGATAATAATTCACTTAATAATCTCAACATTTGGAATATTAGATAAGTGTAAGTCCTACTTAAACTTGATGTCTCAAAGAGACATTTCTATTATTGGCAGAATTTTTCTTACAAAAATGTAATGTATTTCTAGACTCATTTACCCAGCCTACTCGATCTCTTTTCCTAAAAATGCAATAAAAGCTATAAACCAAGCTAACTTTAATTTTATCTGGAAAAGAAAAACAAACTACATTAGAAAAGGAATGTTGGTTAAAGAATATGAAGAATGAGGACTTAAAGTCCTTGACATTGAATGTATTAATGGTACGATTAAAACAAATTGACTAAAATACTTTTTGAAAAATCAAAATATTTTTTGGTTTCATATCCCCAGCCAAATATTTATGAAATTAGGAGGTATCCATTGTTTCCTTAGATGTGATTATGACCTTAAAAAACTCTCTAAGTCAGTGTTTCATTAACAGGTTTTACTTTATTGGAAAATGATCTATAAGCATAATTTCAGTCCCCATAATGTCCCTTTATGGAACTGTAGATATGTTGTATCCAGGAACAAATCCCAGTTCTACAAAAAAGTGGTGGGGAGAAAGGAATATGGTCTGTCATGCAAATTTTAGACATACCGGAGTAATGTCTTTTGAAATTTTTAGTTCCAAATTTAATTCATTTGACAGAAAACAATATGATAACATCATCAAAGCTATCCCACAATCTATAATTCAGATGTCTTGTAATTTATCTCAAAATAATGTAACACCTCTGTCTTCCTCAGCTTTTGGTGAATGGAGTTTTTCTATTACTAAACATAAATTTAACCAATATTGTAATCCAGAATGTTTTTGGTTAATGAAATATATCCCTTTTCTTCAAATAAAAATTTAATATCCCAATATCAGTGCCAAGTAGGGGTAAAAAAACGTCCCAAAAAAAAGACACACCCTAGAAAAATGCGCGCCAAAAAATGGGTGCGTGCCTAAAGAATGGTGTGGGGCGTGCCAAAAGGTTTCTCATTGGTGAAACGAAAGGTAGTGGGGGCGTTGCCAAAAGGTAATACGAAAGATGGGCACTGATGCTATTGGGTATATGTGATATTCGATCAGTGGAAAGATGGCTGTGTAAAACAAAGGAAAAAAACCTGGCGAGGCCTATACTCTTAATCGCAGATTAAAAGGAAGCCATAAATTCAAACATAATCCGCTATAAAACCAATTGAATTCTTCCAAGGTACAAAACGACGTTAATGATATTAAGAATATTATTTTAAATTACTTTGAAAGTACCTTCAAAACTTCTGCATGGCGCGGGTTACTGACGTCAGTCACCAGCGCAAGTTTAGGCCTGATTTATCAATAATCAAAAACAAAATTACAATTATTTTTTCGAGAAATACAAACGTCTCTTAACACGGTTAGTCACACTAGCTTGTTCGTTAAATCAAAGTCAAAAGTTGTATTTGTTTACCATTAGTTAATGCACTGTGAAGTTGAATACTAACAAGAAAAAAAACGAACCAGCTGAATATTTTTATTAACTAACAAAGTTTAATAAATACTGTATCAAATGTATTGCTCATAGTTAATGTTAGTTAATACATCAGTGCCAACAAATGAAACCTTATTGTAAAGTGTTATCCTCGAAAAATATGCTTTGCCTGATAGAGAAAAATACATAGTTGACAAAACCACTAAATTATAAAATTTAAAAATTAGTCAGAAGAGTTTAGTAACCTTATGTTATGTGACATAATCAAACAGACCACAGCTTTATCCACTAAAACATTTATTTAGCTTTCAGTTTCAGAAAAAAACAACATATATATATAAAAAAAAACAAAAAAAAAAACAAAATAAATATATATATATATATGATATATATATATATATCATATATATATATATATAGATAGATAGATAGATAGATAGATAGATAAACCACGCATTCATTCATTCAGTAGTAGCAGGTCCATAGAACAAAATCCAGCAAACTCTTTGTCTGAATAGAAAGTTGTGAATACCCCCTTCTTTCCATGGCTACAGTATCCAGTGGTGTTTTTGTAGATGCATCCACAGCCATCACACCTGCTGACTCCACAGCCATCCAAACTCCACTCTGTATGTCTTCCCTCACATCTGGACTGACAGACTTCCAGTCAACCGTACCTACACAAGAAAAAACACAAATGTTGAGAGATTCAAACAAAAAGCAACCAATAAGTAGAACTAAATATAAAATAAAAAAATACCGCAAGTGTTGTCACTAGCAGAAGCGCAAGTGTCTGAGAGTGCAAGTGCAAGTCTGCAGCCAGACCCTTCTCCATTATATTATAAGACAACTGTACTGCTGACTCTTCACTGAGACAGTCATTTCTGTTACCAAAAGTACATATGATTCCTGTGCATGTTTTCTAAAAGAATGGAATCACAAAAAAGGTGACTGGCACTCATGTATACCATAGGTTATACTAATTTTTTGGTTCAACATGTTGGATTAACTTCAAAAGAGTGAATGTCCTTCGAGTGCACTTTGTGTAATGGTACCCAGTTGAGGCATTAGGATCTAATACAAAAGTTACTGGCAGTGCTTGTGTCCAATCTTCTAATGTTGACAATGTACCTCTGAAGGAAAGTCAGTGTCTTTCTCAGGTAGGTTGGATATGCAATGTTGAAAGCAGAATACATACAGAAGGCTGTTATAGAGGCTTCACCAAGGCTGGGTGCACTGGCACACGTCTATTCCCTCTTCTGTCACCACACTGAACCCTCCGCCTATGATAGCCATTTTCCAGTCAGTATCCATCAGTTGTATGGTAAGAAAGGGTGTAGTAGGGGTCCCCCTTCATAAATTTTTTTAATAAAAAATAATAATTTAAAAAAAAAGAAACACTTTTCAAATTCATCAGATTATGTCCCATCCTCTTTGACTCAGACAGTGTAGCTACATACAGTGCAGAACTGCAAAAACTATTAGAAGGCTAATGTATAAGGGTCATAATATACGATGCATTTCATGTTCTTGTATACACTGATAAATCTTACAATTGTTTTTCTAAAACTATTGTTTTAAAAATTTTTACAGATGGGCTAAAAGGGTACAGAAGAATAAAATATAATTACATGAAAAAGATTTGAAACAAGATATTTTACAATTGATGATTTGTTTTACTATACTCACTCCAGCAGGTGTCCTTAAGTATGGGTGTTTTTTGAGTCCATCCCTCCACAGACATTCCTTCCGTGCTTTCTCAGCATCTCCAGGAGAATGTTCCTGCCGTGTGGTCTTTGACAGTCCAGGGGTCTGGAGGTGTTTTCTGATACTCACTTTGTAGCACATTCACATGGTTCTCAACAGAATGAATCCTCCCCCAACACACGTTTCTTCATCAGAACAACAGAAACAGATCATGCTTAGACCCTGACAGATATGAGAAACATCTATAATTCTTATTGAACAAGGTACTTTAGATATAAAAAATAATAAAAACATTGAACTGCATAAAACATTAAAATGATGGTCAGGCAGTGAAAAAGTGGGAGTAGATACAAAAAAAAGATTTAAATATCTGTAGTACAGTATTCTTCCTTACAATTGAAGTGAAAATGTCAAATTGATTAACGGTGCTGCAAAAATAAATTATGCATATGGCAGTGTTTACATAATGCTACAATAACCTGCAAGTGGTGCACGTTCTGCTTTAAATTTACGGTTTAGGGATGTGTCAGGTGTGCTTAAAACACAAATTTGACTGATTGTCATTTTCCAGCAAAATAAAGATTACAATATATTGTTACTACAATACTGTGTGTGATTATGTTTTGATAGAGATAAATCAATGGATTAAAAAAAAACAATGCAACTTACACAGTCATTTTCCCTTTAATTTCTCTGGAAAGGGTACTTCACAATCGTGTGTTGGCAACTTGAATATATACTCTGCATTAGTTGGGACACCTAGCAGAAAAAGTAGAAACAACTCTACATTCGTTTTTTTGATTTTGTGTAAAATCGTCTTCATAGATTGTGAATTGGTTCCCTCATTGGGGGCTGTGCCCTCCCTAAAATGAAAAACCTGGGAATTGCCCCTGGTGTTAATTGTCTGCTTGTTTTTACGTCTTTTATTGATTTTTCTGAACATTTCCTGCCGTATGTACATAAACTGACAGTCATCCACTGATAAACTACTACTAAATATATGTAGAAACTTAATTTTCAGAATCAGTGTGTTCTCTCAGCAGCGTATTTATGGGTATTAATGGCACAGTGGTTAACCAGAAAAATTTAAAATTGCGGCACAGTGGTTAACCAGAAAAATTTAAAATTGCCTGTGATGGCTGAAAAGGTTGCCGACCCCTGCTCCAGGGAATCAAAGGCTTTATAAATAGTCTAAAAAGAGAATAAAAGTTATCATTAGAAAAAAAGTTGGAATAATCTAGAATGTCCAAAACCAGACGTATATTATTAAAAATGTGCCTTTTTTGTAGAAAGCCACATTGACATTCATCAATTAGATTACTCAAAACACATTTTAATCTTTTTGATAAAACCAAAGCAATAATTTTATAATCGTTATTTAGCAATGTAACTGGCCTCCAACTATCAGTTAACAAGGGATCTTTATGATCCCTTGACACAAAGTCGGAGGAAGCAAGGCTCTTTCTGTACTTTCTGTAAAAACTTCAAACAAAAAAAGGAGCTACAAGTTTGTTAAAGGGTTAGTTCACCCAAATATTAAAATTATGTCATTAATGACTCACCCTCATGTCGTTCCAAACCTGTAAGACCTCCGTTCATCTTCGGAACACAGTTTAAGATATTTTAGATTTAGTCCGAGAGCTTTCTGTCCCGTCCATTGAGAATGTATGTACGGTATACTGTCCACGTCCAGAAAGGTAATAAAAACATCTTCAAAGTAGTCCATGTGACATCAGAGGGTCAGTTTAGAATTTTTTGAAGCATCGAAAATACATTTTCGTCAAAAAAGATACCAAAAACTACGACTTTATTCAGCATTGTCTTCTCTCCCGGGTCTGTTGTGAGCGCGTTCACAACACTGCAGTTTAGTGATATCCGGTTCGCGAAACGAATCACACTCGATGTAAAGGATCTTCTTGAACCAGTTCACCAAATCGAACTGAAATCATTTGAAACGGTTCAACCTCTACAATAAGCATTAATCCCAAATGACTTAAGCTGTTAAACTTTTTTAACATGGGTTGACACTCCCTCTGAGTTCAAATTAAACCAATATCCCGGGAGTAATTCATTAACTCAAACAGTACACTGACTGAAAACTGCTGTGAAGAGAGAACTGAAGATGAACACCGGAGCCGAGCCAGATAACGCAATGAAAGATTGAACTCGTTCTCGAGTCAAGAACCGGTTGCATAGGTTTTCGGATCACCAGTAGTGATGGGAAGTTCTGTTCTTTCCTCGAACCGGTTCTTTCGGACAGTTCGATTTATAAACGGGAATTGAAGAAACGGTTCAACCAGTTTCTTTTGCGCTCGACGTAATGACTTCATTGGCGATGATGCCTTGATTCAAGCCTTCGGTTTACCCGCGCTCATAACATTAGCACAGAATCAGTTCAGAATCAATCACCAAAAGAACCAGCTCGGTTCAGACGCGCTGTGTGTCAGTCTGCTTCACGCTGAATCTTACTGAGCACTTCTAGCTGACCTTCATCAACAGTCAATCACCTCTGCACTACTAATACCACACACACGCACTCAGTCAGAGTCCGGTCTCGTTCGCAACAAGGTCTTACCTTTATGCTTACTCTAAGGAATAACTCTATCTCTACTTAACTCCTCTCTCCAGCGATCTCCAGAAGTTCCCAGCCATCTCCGTGCGTGTGTGTGGTACACCCTCCCTACCTTGACGTGCTCTACCCCTCTACTACGTATCCATTCATCACTGCCAGTCTCCATATCACTTTTTCCCAGCACTACCCGCTCCTCTGCTTGTGCCTGAATAAAAACTGTCTTTCTGTTATCCTCAGCCTCCTGGGTATTCCGTAACAGAAGACCGGACCAACACCGATCGGCACAAGCATGAGCCTCACGGATCCCTTCCAAGACCTGGTTGACGCATTACGTCGGACACTCACCACTCTACCCACATCCCCGACACCAGCAAGCACTTCCGCCAACAACGCCAGCACTTCCTCACCTGCCGTGCACGCCAGTCCCATGGACAGGCTGGCGCCCTACTCTGGTTCGGCGGAGGATTGCAGCGGTTTTCTTCAATGCTCACTGGTCCTGGAGATGCAACCGCACTTGTACCCAACCGAGAGATCCAAGGTAGCATTCGTGATTTCTCAACTGCAAGGTAAAGCACTTCTGTGGGCAAATTCAATTTGGACTCAGAATAACCAAGTTATCCAGTCTTATTCCAGCTTCATCTACCATTTCCGAGAAGTTTTTGGCAGACCAGCTTGGGACTCGTCTATTGGTGAGAAGCTGTATAACCTTAAACAGGGAAAAATGTCTGTCAATGAATATGCTGTTCAGTTCAGGACTCTAGCGGCCACCAGTGGATGGAACGAACAGGCCTTGCTGACTACCTACCGTCAGGGATTGGAACCTCGAGTGCGGTTGCATCTCGCTGCATACGAGGATACAATCTCTCTTAAACCATCCACCAAACTCTCCATCCGCTTCGCCACCCGTATGCAGGCGTGCCTAGAAGAGCACCAGGGCCAAGCGTATCCCAACTCGCCACTCTGCTGACCAGAGGCCGTCAGCTCCCCAGAACCAGCCAACGAACCTATGCTAGTCGACTCCTATCGACTCACTGCGGCTGAAAGACAAAGACGGCCGGCCCAGAATCTATGCCTCTACTGTGCATCCCCGGGGCATATCATCTCTGCATACCCCGTCCGTCCTCCTCATCCCATGGTGAGTGCCATTCTCCCTTCGGAGTATCAACTGAAACCACTCACCACTGTTGTGACACTTACTGCCACTGACATCTCTCTTCCAGTTTCCGCCCTCCTCGATTCTGGGTCAGCCGGCAACTTTATCTCAGGTGCCCTCTGCCGTCACCTCAAACTCGCTACCATGGCAACGCTGCCAGCCTACAAGGTCCACACAATAACCGGAAGGCCGTTGAGTAGAAGATGTGAGCGTCATAGTGTGGGTCCCATTACCCTCCAAACCGGACTACTCCACCAAGAGGAGATCCACCTGCTGGTTCTGGAGGAATCCACCGCTAACGTCATCCTAGGGCGCCCATGGTTGGAGCAGCATAACCCTGTCATCTCGTGGAAGACAGGTGAAGTCCTGAAGTGGGGCGACTCCTGTTTCCAGAGCTGCATCACCGGTTGTCCTGTCCCAGCCAAACCTACCCCTGCACCTCTTGCAGTTTGTACTACCTCAATTGAGAGAATTTCCTCCTTGAAGACGGTGCTGCCTACGAAGTAAGAGACATCCTGGACTCCCGGCGGCGTGGTGGACAACTTGAATACCTAGTGGACTGGGAGGGATATGGTCCAGAGGAACGTTCATGGGTCCCACGCAACGACATCCTGGATCCGAACTTACTAAACACCTTCCACTCCAGTCATCCTAACAGGCCAGCTCCCAGAGGAAGAGGACGTCCACCACGTCATCGGGGTCCTCGGCCTTCAGGAGCGCGGCCGTGGGGGGGGGGGTACTGTTACAGACACGCCAGGTTCCACCTCCATTCAATCACAGCGCACGCCCTCACCTGAGTACTGAGCACTTCCACCTGACCCTCATCAACAGTCAATCACCTCTGCACTACTAATACCACACACACGCACTCAGTCAGCGTCCGGTCTCGTTCGCAACAAGGTCTTACCTTTATGCTTACTCTAAGGACTAACTCTCTCTACTTACCTCTCTCCAGCGATCTCCAGAAGTTCCCAGCCATCTCCGTGCATGCGTGTGGTACACCTCCCTACCTTGACATCTCTACCCCTCTACTATGGATCCATTCATCACTGCCAGTCTCCATATCATTTTCCCAGCACTACCGACCCCGCTCCTCTGCTTGTGCCCGAATAAAACTGTCTTTCTGTTATCCTCAGCCTCCTGGGTATTCCGTAACAGATGTAGACTGTTGACAGAAATTAGAAGCATACAAATTACTATAAAACTCAGAACAAAAATTTGCAATAATTTTAGGGTCCTTCACAATATAATCTTTAAATCCTCAATTTTTCAATATGATTATTTTAGCTTTGTTGCCTCTCGCAAAAAAAAAAAAAAAAAAAGAGCTCGTTTCGCCCTCTTCAAGCCATTTCCTTCGAGACCTAATAAAAGCTCCTTCAGCCTTTTGTTTGTAAATTTCCTCAAGTTTAAGTTTCTGTTCAGTGAGTTCTACTTTATTTGAATTCTGATAATTCTTCTACGCTTTTAGATAATAAAGTAGATATTTTCTATAATAAAGTACAGCTTTCCTTCCTCTTTTTTGCAAACTCGATACAGTACTTCCTAAAAAAATTCCTACTTTTTAAATATGAGAAGTTCCCAATTGCTACAATATAATATATATTTATTATTATTATTTTTTGCTTTATTCCAGTAAGTCAAAATTACTTTTTCTATGCCAGTAATAACTTCATTATGTTGAAGTACTGAATTATTTAATTTCCGATATCCAGACTTTTGAGTTAAATTCACAGAAGATCTTAAGGGAACACTTATTGAAATAGCCTTATGATCCGAGAATGGGGATGGGTATTATATCAGTAACAATCCTTTAATAATCCTTAGATGTAAGCAAATAATCAATCCTGAACTGACTAGATAAAGAATTATTACTCCAAGTAAAGCATTCTTGTGTTGGGTGAGATTTCCTCCATGTATCAATAAAAGAAAATGTCTCCATAACATAATTACATAACCTGTTGTCCAGGGCGACACTGAAATCACCTCCAAAGATCAGAGAAGAGTTAGGATATATGGCTAACATACCAGTCACACCCCATCACCTAACCTGTCAAAGGCATTATTTTCTCTTTGTAAGGTGAAACCATAAACATTAATAATAATACAGGTTGAATTTAAAATTTCAAGGGCAAGTAAAATGTAATGTCCAGACGTATCACACTCATAACTTAATATTTTCACTTTAAATCAATTTTTCAAGAATACAAACCCCAGCAGAATGAGCAGTGCCATGAGATAGCCATAAATCTAGTCCCCCTATTGCGACCTCTCCAAAATGTACATCTTGAATATCAGAATTGTACTCTTGTAGGAAAAAAAAAATCTGTATTAAAGAGCTTCAAGTAAAAAAAAGCTTTCCTCTTAACAATGTTATGCAACCCTCTACAATTAAGAGAAACAATAGATAAAGACCATAAAACAAAACCTATAGAAAACACAAAGAGCTTAACCCAGAAGATATTCCTATAAAAAGTTATAACACATTTTAATCGATTGAAACAGGATGAGAACTGTAATCCCTTTTTAATGCAAAGAAAAAAAATGTATTGTATTATTGCCTCTTATAAATTTATAAATCAAAACATTTGAACTGGAGTCTCAGTCTCATTCAAAGTCTTTAAACAAAGTAAAAAGGATGAGTACCTTTGCACTGAAAGAGGCTGTAAACATATTTCTTTTCTTCACAGTTCCAGTCACCTTAATTATGGTAAGGCATCCTTCGTAGTTTAAGTGGATGGAGAAATCCTCAACGCCGTCTACAAAAGCACGGGCCACCGACGAAGAAAGCTTTTCTTGTTTTCCTTATGTGCTTTTTCAACGGCCATAATTTCAGCCTCCTTTCTCTGTTGACAGGAGACAAGTCCTTGATCCTCAAGTGGCTGTTCTTCAGAAATTTTGCATCTTTGGCAGCACACCAGACAGCATCCCGGAAGAAAAATTAAGTGAACTGAAATATTATTTCTCTGGCAGTGCTGCTTCCAGGTTTGTTACGACCAAGACGGTGTGTAACATTCACGACGTCAGGCAGTTTTATCTTTATGTTGCTGCAATAGACACTGGCATATTTTGATGACCTCATGAACGAACATGTTCTCCATTTTTCTCTTGAAGCCCCTGCAATTCTTAGAGGGATACTCCACCCTAAAATGAAAATTTTGTCATGAATCACTTATCCCCCATAGCGTTCCAAACCCGTAAAAGCTTCATTCTATTCAACCGAGCTCAATTTCAAATCAAGTTCTGAGCAGCAAAATGGGTGCGTTTTAACTTCATTTTCTTATTATTATTTTAAAATATATTATGTTTAATTGATAATAGCTGTGAGTTTTGAATGTTAATTAATAAAAAGAATCTGTGTTATGATAAGTCTTTTATTGTTTTTGGTTGTATCTGTTGTCTAGGCAACTATGTTACATAGTAGCAATATTGTTTAGTTAACGTTAGCAAGCCAGCCTGAGTGAAAATGTAACCAAACATACATACATTCGATTCTCTGTATGTATGTACTGTACATGTGGAAGAATTGACAATAAAGCAGACTTGACTTGACTTGACTTGAAACACCTTTTAAACAAATGTACAGTATTTTCGTTTAGGTTTCAGTTCATAATATCTATTTTTTTTATATATACATTTTTAATTTTGATTGAATGAATCTGATTAAGAAAATCATAGATAATACCCTAGTGTGGCCATTGACATGTTTGTATATATAAATATATACAGGGCTGTGTCTTCCCTAGTTGCCAAGACGAATGTCATAAATGTGGGTGTATAATTAACTTATGTAAAAATATTAAGGTTATTTTTATGAATGCCCTGTTTTTTCCTGTTCTTCCCAAACAGATAAAATTTTGTCTGACAACAAAAAACTACTGCACTGCTACTTTTACGTTGAAGAATAAAAAATAAAAAAAAGAGTCATTCGCATTTGGGTACACCCTCTAAATGAAAAAAGGACACAATTTGGCGTTTACCACCACCTTTTTCAGGAGCTGCAAATAAGCCTGGAAAAGCACCTGCAGTACTTCAGAATGAGAACACAGCTAATGGAGGACCTGCTGTCTATTATTGGACCTGACATCACAGGAATGTCTATAAATTAACTATAGACACCAATTGGGCCAAAGGAAAAAATTGCAGTGACATTGAGGTAAGCAATTTTCTATTTAACCTATTTGTATATCTGATTTACACTGTGTTTTTCATGCTTGGGGACAAGCGGCCACATATGACACAAACAAAGCTAACTACTACACTATATAGAAAAAGATAATAATTTCCAGAAGCACATATGTGATTCTGCAAACTGAGCCGGTCCAAACGCACTTTATGCCCCAAGTCGTGTGTCCTGGCACCGGCCTGCTCGCAAGTACAGATTTGGCTGCTGATCCATATACCACACTCCCATAAATCTATTCTTGACCTTATTAAACTTACATTTACATATTTCAGTGACTGATATCCGCTCCCCATTCTAACCCTGATAAACATCTCATTATATTTATTACCTTTTTACCTGTACCGCCTCCACATTCCTTAACCTTGGATCAAAATGTACTCCTAGAAAGCAAAATTTATGACCTCTCTCCAAATTACTTCCGTATAGTTTTAAATTAAAGCCTTCATTGATTTTCCTCCTTGTAAAAAAACATTACTTTAGTTTTTTCAACAGAAAATTTAAAACCCCATTTTATTCCCCACTTCTCAACCTGCTGAATACCATCTTGCACTTTCTTAACTATATGTTCTACATTTCTTCCTCTTTTCCATATTGCTCCAATCATCCGCAAATAAGATCTTCCCGTGTCTGCTGGTACATTAACATATGTCATTTATTATTACTGAGAATAATGTGGGACGGATAAATTAATAAATTATTTGAACTGTGCATATTAACAAATGTATTTACCAACATTTTCAGCCTTTTCCTTATTTGTTAAACTGTAATCTCGTTTCCATTACACAAAACTGGGTACAATTCCAATCTCTCCTCTCCCCACCCACTCTTTTAAATCATTGTCCACACTTCTCCTATCTGAGTTGTGTTCCCAGTTGAGCTGCATTAATTCCTCCAATACATGCTTTTTGCTTGTCTTACTGTTTTCCTTACTGTTGCTTTTGCATACTTATACTGAATCATATGCATGAAATTACACATTCTTTTCATTACTTTAAATGCTTTATTTCGGCTTCTGACTGCTTTTTTACATTCTTCATCCCACCATGGCACTTCTTTTTCTTTTATATTACCTTGACTCTGATTCAGATATTTGTCACTTTCCCTGTGGAATTTTCCCACAGTCAGCACCTTCTCAAATACCCATCTTCCCCCCTCTTCCTTCAGTAATTTCAGATACATTTGTTTGATTTTTACACCAATACTGGCTAGTGATCATTTCCCCTACCGTTCCTTCTTTATACACACGTACCAACTACCATATTACTGCCATACTATTGGACACCAGTGTAAGATCAAGTGCACAGACTCCCTTCCAGTATAAATCCTCTATACTTATGTTAGTTCCATCATGTAAACATACTAAGTTTTTCTCACTCTAATAGCCCTTCTATCACGTTCTACCTCTTTTTCACCTCCCCCCACAATGTATTATGCGCACTGAAGTCCCCACACCATACAATATTACTGCTATCTTGTCCCTCTATTTCCTCAAGCTGGTTGTAATTGCAGTCTTCTACATGGATTATAAATAATTTATGATACACAAAATTCTTCCCCACACCCCCATACCCTCCACTAATACATATTCATGTTCACTCCCAGCTAACACCGTTGAAATCCCCTGTTTCACAAATGTAACAACAACCCCTCCACCACCATTTACCCCTATCTCGTCTGAATGCTACAAACCAATATATAACAATTCCAGATTAGCTTTAGTCAGGATTACTGAAAAATATTATGTCTGGTTTTTCTCCTCCTGTTTTAATCTCTGTTAAATTTATTGTTAAACTCTTGTCCATTTGTAATCGAGGCTCCATGCATTCCAGTGAAGGAGTAACATTGACCTAAAATTATTTTTAACCCACACATGCTGTCTCTTGACTCGACTGTACACTTAGTTCATCCCTCACCGCGCCTTCCCATTTCAAACTGTCATATCTAGAATGATGTATTGCTGCTTTTATTAATAATCTGAATTCTTTAACATTTTGGATCTGATTTCAGCTGTAAGATTGTTATCCAACTACTCTGCTATAAATGTCACCAAGTTTTCTTCTTGTCCTCCCACGAGTCGGTGTTACTTCTGCTCTTGTTGACTTCTCTTGTCCCCCTATTCATATGTTCCCCTGGTTCTGACCCTATAGAGTTGGTGTCTCTTTCAGATTTTTGAACAGCCACAGATAAGAAATGTTTTCCTTCACTCTTATCTTTCGTTTTCACTTTCACTTCTTTTTCAATCACTTCACACCCCCAAAATGCGACAACTTTGATTCCCTCCACAACTGCAACACTTTGGCCTGGACTTCTTCCCCACATTTTCCAGTAATCATGATCCCCACTGCACCTGGTCACAGACTTCTTTTCCTTTGCAGCACCTTAGCCACATGTCCAAATTCTTGGCATTTATACCATCTCATTGGCTTAGATATGTATTACTCTTATGCTATTATCTCATAAATCTATAATGTATACCTCTTTGGATGTTTGGCACATCCTTTGATTCAAAACTCAACCAAAACAGATTCTGTTCCATTTTTTTGCAATTCCCCTTGTCATTCTATGGCATTTTAACTGAGCTGTTTTTTGTACCCTCATGTTCTCCACTAGTCCTTTTCACATATTTACAGTAAGGTGGAATTCCGTTATATCACTCCCTTACTACCACCAGTTCTTCTCTCTCCACTCTTATACTTTGCCAACTTTAAGTTTTTCCCAACGCAGTTCATCTCTTGCCTGTTTCAGCTGGCCCCTCATTTTTGTACATCCTATAAGTAGATGTCCATCTATCAATAGGCATTGCAGATTTCACTTCTCATACTTGCCCTCTATTATTTTTGGTCTAACTAATTCCCTCCCTCCTTACAAAATGTACCAACTACTTGGCCTTAATGTTTAGAGAGTCACACTTATAATCCAAAGGTTGTGAGTATCAAGTCTTGGGCCGGAAGGAATTGTAGGTCGGGGGAGTGAATGTACAGCGCTCTCCTCCCACCCATCAATACCACGACTGCGGTGCCCTGACAATGGAACTGAACCCCAACTGCCTGCTCCCCAGAGGCTGCAGCATAAATGGCTGCCCACTGCTCCGGGTGTGTGTTCACGGTGTGTTCCAGTGGGGTGTGTTGCACTTTGGATGGGTTAAATGCAGAGTAGCACAAATTCAGAGTATGGGTTGCCACATGTCACGAGTCACTTTCCCTTTTCACTTACACTACGTGCACTTTAAGATCATATCTTCCTTCACTTCCGTTATACAGCTGAGCTAGCCCCATTTTTTTTTCTTTCTCTTTAGGGCGGTATGGGGGAGTTGGGACCATTCTAAGGGCCCACACACTTTTGTTATATTAGTAGTAACAGTAGTAGTAATGTAATAGAAATTATAAATGTATCTACCAAAGAGTTACAAATAAAACAATATTATGGCTTACTTCTGCATTTCCAGCAAAATGATCTCCCCCGATGTACTGCATGGTTACGTGCCGTCCTATTTAGCCAACAGGATAATTAAGATCTGGATAAACTGAAATTTCCTTTTGTTTCTGTTTGTTTTTTTTTTTTCAGAATTGTCTTTGTGTTTATCAAATAGGGTCTGTTTTTT
Organism: Cyprinus carpio; assembly: GCF_018340385.1. Taxonomy (NCBI): domain Eukaryota; kingdom Metazoa; phylum Chordata; class Actinopteri; order Cypriniformes; family Cyprinidae; genus Cyprinus; species Cyprinus carpio. The sequence goes on from NC_056611.1 coordinate 143,747, forward strand.
ATAAATGAATTCAAGGCAAAATTGTGGAAACATAACCCTATTGAATAACTGCTATCTACTGGTATTAATGTATATAATAAATAAAAAGTGTTAGATAGTTCAGCCTTTATTAAATTCTCTGTCATCTTTTTCTCACCCTCAAGTTGTTCCAAACCTGTATGAATTCCTTTCTTCTGCTGAACACAAAAGAAGGTATTTTTTTAAGAATCTGGGTAACACATTGACCTCCATAGTATTTTTTTTCCATACAGTCAATAGGGGCCATGCAGCAACTGTGCATAGTTAGCTTTTTTAGCTGCCAAAACTCTACAATATATTAGTATTAAAACTCTAGTTAAATAAGTATATAGATACACTTTCTTCATGTAAATCAAATTTAAATTCTGTTGGTACAAAACCCGTGTTTAGATAAGGATGTGTAAAATGTAATTTCACTTTTGTTCGTCTGATGCATGCAGCAAAAATTCATACCAGTTTATACTGGTACTTCAACATCTAAAAAACATTTCCCGTGTTCATCCTGGAGACACTATAGGCTCCAGAGCAGCATCCTGAGACCATGCAAAGGACAAGCGGGTATTTAAGAATAAATGGACAGAATGCAGGGAAACTGATTGCAGTAAATGGTGGAGGAGGTTCTAACTAAAACTAAAAAAGTGTATGACCATATTATCTGTGTCATGGCATAAGTTGATTGAGCAAGCCTATATCAAAACAATGTGGATCACTCAGTGAAAACCCTTCACCTAGAAGTGTAAAAAAAACAAACAAAAAAAACACCAATCATATTGTTAAAGAATTCTTTAATGATTATTAATTCACAGTAACCAATATTCCTATTGGTGATACAACAACTATAAATACTTTTTAATGATAGTATTAAACACAGCAAATATGATGACAAGGGTGTCCATTCTGGCCCATTTATAAGTAGCAATATAAAATAAGTCTGAAAAATCAGCCTTCTGTTCATATAAAAATATTTTTCTTTGGGTGCTTAATCTGGAAAACATCATTATTCCCAAGCAAAATTTATATTAAAAACCTGGGAGAGGAAAGACAGAGAGGATTTATCCAGGAGTCTCCAACATGTCACTCTACCAGTACCAGTCGCAGCCTGATGGGAGGCTAGCTCGCCAAGACACACTGACATATCGGCCGTGAGGTTATTGTAATGATCCCGTTATGGATTTTAATTATCACTAAACCCGCATTTGATTATAGCGATTTGAAAGACTCACAGTAAACTACAGTTCAGCTTTAATCAAAGTTATTAAGAGTCTCACGCAGGCGCAGCACGTAGAGTAGTTTTGTTTGCGTGTGAAAAAAATGACTGAAGGCAGACTGCTGAGGGAAATTATATGGAAAGAATATATGATTTCATTATTTTTGTGAAATGCATAAACAGGAAACCGAATTTTTTCTTCAGATAAAGTTAGCACATTAGCTAAATGTAGAACTGTTTATGGAGCAGATAAAACTTTCTGACTTATCCTTTTATAAAAAAAAAAAAAAAAAAGATTGAAAGGCTGATGTGTTATAATTTTATTTTTAAAAATGGGTCAAAAACTTCATTTTTAACATGTAGTACATGTAGTTAATAATAAGTTTATGAATATTTTTGTTAGTTTTAAAAATCTGGCATTTTGATTTTTTTTTATGTTTTATTTCACTGTTTAGGCAAATAAAAAAAGTGCATAGTGCTGCTAATTTTTATTTGTTGGCTTTGTCATAAAACTTGGTTTAAATTATTTCAGTTGTGTGTATCAGTAACTTTTTAATAATTCCAGCACATTTTACAACGCCGTGTATAACAGTTTGGATTGATACATAGATTGTAGAGGATTTATGTAGAGGAGAAAGGCAAAGGATTTGTAAACGTTACACTAATTAAATAAAAAAGTAGAAAAAATATTAACATGATTATATTATTACAAGCAAACCTCCAAAAACATAATGATTGTCAGGACTGTCAGCATTGACGATGACAAATACCACAGATCCGCCATTACAAATGTTCAGTGATGCTCTGACTCTGAATCATGGCTTGTCTGTTGTAGTAATGATTGTGCTTCTGCAGGCTGACTTTGACCACTGGAGTCCTCACACTGAAACACAGACATAACTATTTGTCACTGAATTTACTATTAGAAGTGGCTAAATATTAGAGAACCGATGTTTGATAATTTTCCATGTGAGTATATATCTAAGACACTTTTTATTCAGAGCTAGCTACAATACTCTACAGCATCCTATGTGAAATTAATGGATTTCCAGTATTCCCAAAGTAGAGTTCACTTCAATGTGTAGCGGACCCACAGCAAAAATAGCTATCCATATCCTTTACGGACCCTAAAGTCTGCTTTTGTCTGATAACTCTAAACTTGCTTTGGGTCGTATTTTATCCAGGTGTATGTAATCAAACATATGCAGTGCATCCCAGTATGCTGCAGTCTCTCAGCTGATTGTTCAGCCTGGGGGCCCAAATATTCACATGTAACTTATGTTCTCTGCAAACCTCCCATGGTTCCCTACCCCTGCTAGTTCAAACCCCTAACCCCATAACAAGGCTAATCTTACATTTTGTTAACCACATGATATTTTTCCTGTGCTACCCTAGCCTATGGAAAAACAGAAAAGTGTCAATGTGATCCCTTTGGCTGCACTGATATTACGTGTAAAATATAGTTACCACGTGGTTCACTGCCTCCCGAGAGTTAGTGAGAACCCCTTGTCTGGAGTTGAACCAGCACTCTCTCGTCCTATTGAGGAACAGTAAAATGTCAAAGTATTTCTCCAGTGCTGTGCATGAGATGCCCATAATAAACTAGGGATGCACCCAATCAATCAATAAAAAAAAAAAAGGGAAAAAGCAAAAAAAAGCAGCCAGCATGTACAGTGGTGATTAGCTCATGATGCTTTGCTGTGTCTGTGTTTGTGTTTGTGTGTGCAATGTTGATTTCACAATGAGACCCAGTTTAGATACAGGAAGTCAAATGCTGTATTAAATTATGCATTCCGGGTTTGGTGCATTATTTAAAGAAAAGCATGAATGGCATATTCACCAGAGTCAAGAGTCAGCACTGCACTCCTTTCCTGCGGTTACTGTATTGAGTCCATCATCTAGAGTAGTGTAACAATCATAAGTTCAAGTTAAGCAGCAATACAAGTCACATCAGAGATTTTTGAACTACGTAGTATAAAAGGTATCTCCACTGGACATGTTCACCAATGCCTGGGCATTTTCCTTACATTTACACTTTGATTCCACATTATTTTTAACAATGTTTACAGCGGACATTTAATGAACAATTTGTATGTACATATAATTGTATATGTAATCACCCTGGTAAAGGAATATCTTAAAACATAATTACCAGAAGGGGTTCCATCCACCTGAGATGACTTGCATTGCTGTTGGATCTATACTAGCATTTGCTGGACCTACTGAAGAAACAGTGAGATGGTTGTTAACAGTGTATTTTACATAGACTGTTGCATAAGACTGATTTAATAGTGGGAATGGGATAACTGGTACCTGCAGAGAGAAACATTCTCTTCATCATTGCTAGACGTTCCTGGCCATTCCTGCAGTTGAAAGCTGAAAGGGCATGACAGAAAAAAATAAATGTATTCTGAATACTCTTTGCACTGTAATACTAATGTAAAAAATAACACTGGTCCAAATCTCTGGGACAGAAACATGTTAAATAAACTTGGAATGACATCTTCCCACCTATACTCTTATCTCAAGTACACCCATCCAGTATTATTTGTTTGAACATCTCTATTGGGATCTTTTATTTGTTAAAGGAATAGTAACATGAAATGAATGAAAATGAAAATGTCATGTCATCATTCACTCACAATTTGTTATAAACCCTGTATCGTTTTGTTCAGCAGAACTCAAAAGCATTATATAATGACTACAAACAATGACAAATTATTATCTTGGGGAGGAAAACATATTTCCTTTGAAAACACACAAAACCGAATATATAAGACGCTGTGTGTGGATATTCATTTAATCAGTCACTACTCACCAATAATCTTTTTCTTTGTTAAGATGGAAAACCACTACTAAAACGAACTGCCCAGCACACATCACTGCTCCAATCACTTCATACCTACAATAGTCTCTGGTGGGCAGTCTTGGCATTTTCCATCTATACAAAATAAATATTATAAATATTCTGAACTAATCAAGGATATGACAAACAAAAAAAAAGGAAAAACAGAAGTAAAAAAAAGAAAAAAGAAGTTCAAACTTAAGAGCCTTTTTGTTTTGAATAGTATGTGTGATATTTCTCTTCTATATGTTTTATTTTACCCCATCATGACGATGACTGGTTCTTTGAGGGGTTCTGTGAGACACAAAAACAAATCATATTCTGCTTTTTTACATCCTCCTGGATAATCACACTGTTCCTCAGCTGGAAGGTTGTCATCATGGTTTGGTCTGATTCCTGTGGATTCAATCTCTTCTGCAGACAGGGATGTGCGATATTTCCTTATGGTAAACATTCACATCTTGGGGGTAGAAGCCAGTGGCCAGACAGGTGAGTTTCAGTTTGGTTTTGTCACTGATACACCTTTTTGCAAACACATGAATCTTTTGGAGGAGCTGAGAACAAAAGAAAACAATTTACAGGTGAGTTATATCTCTATGATAGCTGCAGAATATCAACAAATACAAATACTGTACATTTACTCACAGCCCTTTTTGAGCACCTCATCTCCGTATTCTCCTGAATTTGTTACAAGCCAGTCCACACACACTCTTTCTCCAGGTAGCCCTTGGTGTACTGGTTTAGGATGGGCACATTTCATCCCACTTCCTCTTGGTTGGAAGAGCTGCTTGTTCAACAGGAGCAACCCCACTGAGACTCCTTATCATCAAAAGACAGGAAGTTTCTCACTTCCCTCATAGCTGTACTCATCACCATGCCTTTGGAAAACTTCACTTCATCTCCCATTTTTCTCAATTCACAACCATGGTCTCCACTGAAAGACACAGCATGAACATCTGAAACTAGACACAAACATTAAAAAGTTTTGAGATGAGTCAGATGATAATAAAATAATAAAAAATGTTCATAAAGATAGTATTTGAAGGTTAAAATGTATCAGTGGTCCTAAACCTGATTCATTGTGTGTCTCATCCGTTTCATCAGAATGTCGACGTTCACATTAAAACCACTGCTCTTTGCTCTTTCTTGACTGGGTGCCTTTTTCCCAGAAATTTCCTCCTGCATTTTCCCTCTTTCATCCACTGCTGTGTAGGAATCTTTCTCTGTGCTCACTATTGTAATAGTCAATCTGTCTGTCCGATCCAGCAGGACCCATAGCAGTGAATTGCATAGATGCCTCAGGCTGTTCGACAGGTTTGGACAAGGCCGTGTAAATGTAATACAGGGAATGTTTATCTTGTAATGGTATCTGTAATAAGAAATAACATTATTTATATTTACTATTTACTAAGTTTGGTATTAGCTGGTAGCCTATAGTTTTAAGCAAGGCCAAAATGGTGTTAGGTCCTGTGCGCAAACCAGCTAGGACCAGCCAAAGCAACTAAGCTCGGTTGTCAGTTTTTGATCGATTGCTTATTTGTTTGTAATAAAAACACTTTTTATTCATTTGAACTGTATATAACACAAATTTAACTTGCAAATTGCAGTCTAGCTGATATGTGGAACAACAATAGTCTTTCTCTATATTGTATTTCAAGACTAGAAACACTAACTCCGATTTTTTGCTATTAAACTCTCTCAAAATTACTCCAAAAAAAGACCAGCGTGTAAAGTATTACTGTAGACAGAAAAAGTCTATTTACGATAGCCTATTTAACAAGAAAATGGGTAGGCCTTTTAAAATGGAATAATAATTTTAAATAATTCTACATTAGATATAATTATTATTATTGTTATTATTATTTAGAGCAATAGTAATTTCACAATAAAATATTCTTTATTTGTATTATATTGTAACAACTGGCGGTTTTTTCCTAAAAGAACGTGGGCTGTAACCGGAGCTAAGCTAGGTTTACTGTTATACTGGTGATAAACTAACGAAACTATACTCCATTCCCACTCCCGAACCACTCACGGTTTATTTGGGTGTGCGGGTTCGTGACACAGAGCGAGCACTCGCTTCATACACGCGCACAACCATGAAGCGTCCTCTATGATTAACAGAAGAAATGACCAAAACAAACCAGCAGCAGGAAACAGTGCAGGTCTTCTTTGCCTCTTTTTAATTCTGAACCCCACAACCGATAAAAAACACCTGTACTGACCTAGTTAAGGCAGGGGACATATCACAAGTATATTGCTACCTATACACACACTTCTCCATGGACGGTGACATTCACCCTTTTTATATAACAGGGCAGAAAAATGAAACGCAAATCAACCCAAACCTATCTAAAAAACATAAAACACACATAACATGCTAACGCAACTCAAGAACACTAAAACCCAATCATCATGCGTTAAATTAACACAAAAATAAAACTCTGCCGGGTCATTAACAAAATGAAATATCACGAATCAACGGCAGTAAAATTATTTAACCGTATTATTAACCGTCAGGTATTCATTTTAAGTTAAGGTTTAGTATGACTAGTTAAAAGACCAGTGGAATTGATCTGACTCATACAACAAGGGTATTTTTTTTTTTTTTATTTCACAATGACGTTCTACAGGCTCCTGAAATCGAAAGTATTCTGTACTTGTTTACCTGAGCCAACTTAAATGACACAGACACAGCTGGACAACAAAAATCAGACCTGAACTAATCACTCGGAAATATTTAAGTTTTAGTATCTTTTTAACAACTCATTTATGTTTAGTATAGAAACAGCTTGTTGAGAAAACCGGATAAAAAAATGATGATAACACTTTGTTTTACTTTTTTAGTGTACGAAAGAAATAAACGTTAGCCCAGTTCTTTTTTCGTTTCAAACGTTTAACTCACCACTCCAGGCAGGTACAGCAGCACCGAGCAGAACTAACGAACACAAAACAGTGAAAAATGCCATTTTTAATGCCTTTAGTGCCTCCGTGCGTCTTACCTACTCCGCTGACTTTCTGTTAACCTGCATACTAGTCCACAGGGTTACGGTTGGTGTGTTAAAATTCACTCATCCACACCAGCCTCACACGAGATCTTGATCCAACAGCTTTTAAACAGACAGGCGCAGCGTCACTAAAATGCCCCAAGCGCAGTGGGATCCCGGAGTTTTTCTGTTCCTGTTGATAAACAGTATTAAAATACTAATTTCCGTTCCATTACGACCTTTTTCTGTTTAATGTAATTTCACATATTGTAGGCTATGCCGCAACAAAATATGCTAAATTAAACCAGATTAAAGTAAATAGATTTTATTTAAAGACATCTAGACGTTGTTAGGCTTTTCGGTGTCTTCCTATGAGACAAGATATACAGTATAGACGTCCAGCCACATACCATTAGGGTACATTGAACATCTCGGACGAGAGACCTGCTTCAGGCAGTGTAAATGTTAGATTTAAGTAAAAAAAAGACGTACAGGAAACTGTTAAAAAGAATTAAACACTATATTATATATATTATATTATCTTACATTATATATATATTTGTACAATCAATTGTGAATCGAAGAATCTGAATTAATGGTATGTAAATATTAAAAAGTGTGAAAAACGGAAAAAAAAACACTTAGACTATTTCAGTTGATTTCGCTTTTAGCTTAAGACCGAGTTTCATCCAAATTTATTAATATCGTATTCAAGCCCTTATTTGTGGTTGGGTTTTAGATGCAGGTCCAGTGTGTTTACCGCAAAAAGCTTCCTTCCAACTATAGGCTAGATGTCCGGAATAGCAAGAGCTGTAGCAAGCGTTCTAGTTTGGCAATACAACATTGTTTCATGCTCACATTGCCCTTTCAGATTTCGTGGGTACTATTTTCATTTCCTGTCATGAAGAACATCCCATGCGGTATGATTGAGAGTTGTGTACAAACAACCATGAAAATGTAATAAGTTTGGCCTCAGAAATGGCAGTTTCGTACCTACTTACTATTTCATTTTTCGGTGGTATTTGATTAAAATATTTTTCCAAGGAGCTGCTCTGTAGTTTTTAATGAGTAACAGATTTAGTAATTAGCTCGATTGACTTTTCCTCCTGCGGCTTAGCAAGTTTAGTTTTAATGATATTTGCGTGGTCATGTTGAGGTTGTCAAGCAGCTTGATGGCAACAAGCGTACCATCAAGTTGAGCTTAGTCAGGGCACAGTGTACACATCCATAAAACTTTAAGGTGCGTAAAGATGTTTTGTGGAAAAAATAGGTGGGACCACAGAAGTATTTGTTGAACAATTTTTAAATAAATGTCATATAATCTGCATTTCCCCCATGAAATAAAACATTATTATGTAACCCACCCCCACAAGAGTTTCAAAAGCACAGTTCTCAAAGGGTGGTTTTCTTCAGACTTAGCGTCACTTTTAGGGGGACAAATTTGTCCCAAGGTATGATCTACATAAATCCGCACATACCACACACACACATACTGTATATACACACTCCTTCCCCTTCACTTTCTGCCAAATCGAAAGCCAAATCCTCCTTTCTGTCTGTTGAAGGCTTGTAAACCTCCTGCAATGGAAGTGACCGCCTCGTTTGCCGCTTCTCTCCACCCACTTCTTCAACCTGCTCTCCCCCTTGTGGATGGATGGCACAGCCACTATATGGTTGTCTGGGAATGTCCCCATGGGTTGCCATCCCAGCCCTCTCCTCTTTTGGGCCCCTTCACAATGCCCCGCTGTCCCCCATCCCATTCTGCCTTCACGTTTTTCCAGAAGCTCCTCGGGGTCCCGGCTCCTGATATCAGAGCCCAGGGCTGGAGCTCCGCCACTGTGTCCGCCTGCGTGCCGCGCCTGGAGCTCACCAAGGAAGTCTGAAAGCTGGAACAGTGCAGCCGCCCTTCAGGGTTGTCCAGCGTAGGCAGGTAAACCATGGGAGGGTGTGGCCAGCATTAGACCTCTTGGAGGCTGGACCCGCAGCACCAGCAAGAAAACGGGACTGTGGTGTGAAGAGTGGAAGAGAGATGAAAAAACCTGGAATTTTCATCTGAAATTAAAGGAATAAATAAGAGTTGAGAAAATTTCATCCAAAAAGACAACAAACAAATCCTTAACTAAGTTTTCACATTGAGCTGATTTTAAGGACTTACCTTGCAGAGTGTTCAGAATCTCCATGAAGTCATCTCTTTGCAGCTTCTTTAAATACCCTACCCCATGCTAGATTTGTCCATTGGTCAATAACTACAGCTGTTCGTTAATTGGTTAAATCATCCTTGTGACGCACAAAGACCATCTCCACAATGTCATCAAAATTCTTTTAACAAGGATACACAGTCAGCTTAACTGGCAGAGGTGAATCGTGGACAATTACTGAAAAACACACACACACACAATCTAAACACACAAACACACACACACAAACACAAAAACAAAAACACACACACAAACTCTCAAACTGAGCAAAAATTTGTTTTGAGTTTTGCGGCTCACCAGGAGAGCTCAGAAACATCCCCCAAAGAATGTCGCAGTTGTCTCCTCAACGGACCAGTGTAAAATGCAGAGCATTAGGCCATGTTATCACCCATCCATCCCATCACTGAATCTGTCCGAATTACACTCCTCAAAAAAAAAAAAAAAAACCCTTTCGGATGGTACAGGTTTGTCACTAGGTTCATAGTAGTAAAATATGGGTATAGAAGTTGTCCCTTTTAATGGTACTGTCACATTGCAAAGCTTCTGTAAACCTGTAAAGGGTTTTTGACATTTGTTTTCTGACAGTGTATATCCAGCTGCAATAGGCAGCATCAAGAAAATGCTTAGAACACACTGATAACCACTTAGCAACATCCTCACAACAACTACTCCTATACTATAAAGTATGCAAAAAGCAAACTGTTCAAATACTTATCACTTACTCTAATATTTGCTCTAATCAAACAAATACATTCTGATTCTTCCAATGATTCTCCCCATGCACATCAGATGGACACTTCCCATGAAGCCATGGAAGAGGAGTCATCAGTTTCATAAATAGTGGGAAACAGTGACACTGCTGATGTCTAAATTGTATTTATACTACACACATACATTTTTAATAGGCAAAGTTAAGTCTCTATATCTATCTATCTATCTACTCTATCTATCTATCTATCTGTCTGTCTGTATCTAAAGATTCAAACTATAAGCCTTTGTTAACTTTCAGGCAACGCTTTAAGTTTGACAGTCCTTTTAAAATTGGGCAGATTGGCTCAGCTCACTGATTCCACAGAAGTTGACCCAACAGTATTCCTGTTTCAGGACATACTCTCAAAATAGCACTTAGCAATGTAGCTAAACATTAAAACATCAGGAAATGTAATAAATTATTATTTATTTTTTGTCTGCGTAAATAATTTTATATAATGTTTATGTACATATTACATATACATATACATATATGTACATAAGGGCATAGAAACATTGACATCAACAAGTTACAAAACAACTTGAAGAATGTTATGCAAAAAAATGTTTAAGATGTTTACCTGAGCACTGATGAGAGCTCTCTGTCACATGCCTTCACTTCCTTCTTCATGCGGCGCTAATCCAAGAGCAGCATGACATGAGTGCAGTGAACATTCATCTAATACAAAAAGCACGACAGGCATGGTGTTCTATATTATTTTGTGAACAATAAACCCAAATATCTATATCTGAATTCAAAAACTATGAAAAATATCATGTATATCACTTCACATTTTATTACAACTCATTTTGAAGCAACCGCATGAAAGTTAAAAGATTAATACCATTCACTATACAAATTTGCTGTATAATGATCACTTATCTCTACATATGTGCAGCTCAGAAACATTAAGGGAAACACTTATGATGACATTACACACTATACACTATCAAAATACCATAACACCAAGTCAGTCCTTCAGGGGATTCGAGTACAGCGGTCTGACTTGCACTTGCACTCTCAGGACTGCACACGTCCAGACTTGCACCATTCAGACACTTGCGCTCCGCTATAGTGACATCACTTGCCAGTCTTTATGCTTTATATTTTGTTCATTTAATTATTATTTTTTGTTGAATCTCGCAACATTTGACAACACAGCCACGGGTTGAAGACAAGAAAAACAAAAAAAACTAATTAACAAAGTCACTTGCACTCGCGCCACCTATGCACACTATGCAGCTACCTGCGAGTCACTTGCAGTCGACCAAATTCATGGCGTGTTGCCAGTGGAGGAAAAGACACTGTGGGATTAAACAGCGTTAAACAATAATTTAGTACAGTAACGTAGTAGGGAGTCCTGCCAAGAAAAAGACAAGACCCTCAAATTCCCGGATGTACCGGGTCCATCACAGGCCACAAAACAGCAAAATCTGAATGCAGTGGGCAAAGTCTCTCATTAATCGTTTACTCGCCGTAGACAACATGAAACACTTATATGGAGCTAATGTATTAAGATGCTATTGAAGATATCAGAATTTCAAATATTAGTTTATTAATATAAATGAATATTTTTATAAAACATGGCTATACTGTAGGTCATAAGAATAGACCTAAGATGATAAAGAACAAACTCACTATGCTCGTATCTTCATTATTCTAAACAAGTGAAAATTGGGTACCGTGGGTTTTTGGTCTTCTTTTAAGTGGAAAAAAATTTAAATATGCATAAAACTAATATGTACACATGCAAGCAGGTGCTTCAGCCCAGAATAAATGCAGCACGCACACGTTTTCGCGTAAGAGTTTTTCTAGACAAAACTGTCTACAAAATCGTTTATATCGCTGTCTTTGTCCCTTAAGCTACATTACATGTTTTAGTTATAATGAATTTTCTCATGGGAGGAAAATGTTAACTAAACGGTATAACGAATAACGCATGAGCTTTTAATATTCACTTACATTGCCCATTTCCTAATGCATATACAGACCAACATATTTGTTGGTCTGTAGTATACTTAAGGTCAAAAGAAAGACATATAGGCTCCGGACAATTGTCTTTATAGTCCCATTATTATGTACATTAAGCGTTTATGCTCTGTTATGGGAGGAAACTAATGTGAAAGTTTGCGCATTGTGGTTATGGCACATCTGCTTGCCTTGTAGTCAATTAAATAATACTAATATATTGAATTGGATCCTTTTCAAGTTCACTTTATGTAGGCCTATCTTAATCGATTAATCCATATTACGTGTTTGTTTTTTTTCTATGGGAGTGAAATTAAAACACTAATGAGAGGACTTTGGGGGGCCTCGCATTCATATTATGCTGTTTTGTGGCCGTGGAATTTGCCGGGTCTTGTCATATTTTACACTTGCAGATTTTTTTTTTGTTTCTCAGGTGTACGTTATGGACTAAATTAGTTTTAATCGTGTAATCACACCTGACAGTATTTTAATGCTTGTCTCCATTGGCTTGTCTCCAATTGATTTGTGATCGACTGCAAGTTGACGTCGCAGGTAGCTGAGATGTGCAAGTGCGCGCATTGCAAAGTGACTTTGTAATTTGAGTGTTTATATTTTTCTTGTCTCAAAACACCTGCTGCTGTTGTAAAAATGTTGAGATATTCAAACAAAGTGTTATCCCTAAATAGAAACAAAAAAAACAAAAAACAAAAAAAGACTGCGAAGTGATTGTCACGAGCGGAAGCGCAAGTGGTCTGAGAGTGCAAGTCTGAGAGTGCAAGTCTGAAGAGTGCAAGTGCAAGTCTGCAGCCAGACCCTCTTGGGGATATTTTCAGTCTGTCGGTTAGGAAGCACAAGTGATTGTGAATCACTTTCTCCTGCTTTGGTTCAAATGAAAGTGACAACAGGTGCGTTGGAGAGGCTACAGAAAGTACAGTTTAGCAGGTGGTGGACGCAGACAATTGCTTTTTCCTAATCCTTTCTGGCTAATTTGTTTCTAGTTTTTTTTTTTTCTAGTGTGAGGTGTAAGCGTCCTTCTCACTATTAGCATGACGCAGTGACTGCAACCCAGTCAGGTTGCACAGTCAGTCCAGCTTCTCCAGAATGGCACATCCATATGTGCTGTCGTAAGGAGGTTTGGGTTGTATCTCAAGAAATAGGTACCAGGCCATTACATGAGGAGAATTGGACAGCCAGACATAGAAAGGGCAACAACCCAGCAGCAAAACCGGTATCTGCTCCTTTGTGTAAGAAGGAACAGGAGGAGCACTGCCAGAGCCCTCTAAAAAGGACCTCTAGCCGGCTACTGGTGTGCATGTTTCTGACCAAAACTGTCAGAAACAGACTCCATGAGGGCAGCATGAGGGCTTGACATCCTGTAGTGGGACCTGTGCTCACAACTCAGCACCGGTGCAGCTTGACTGGTAACTTGCCAGAAAACACCAGAATTGGCAAGTACATCATTTGCGCCCCGTTCTCCATCACGGATGATGAGAGCATCACAATGCCCCGCTTCCTGTGCCCATAGAGTGTAGGCAGTTTTCTGGAAAAAATTGATGCCATTGACTGGCCCTCACGTTCCCCCAGACCTGAATCCAATTGAGATTCTGTGTGTCTCATTAAAAGAAAATCCATAATCTTGAGTGTAAAATGGAGAAAAAAAACTTACTTGGAAGTTTTTAGAATTGAGTGGAAAAACAGTATGTCCAGCTATAGACAGGCTCTAAAAACTCATAGAAAATAACTGAAATAATCCAAGGATTTTATTTAGGACAGTGGCTAGATTAACAAATATTCAGACGTCACCCAAACAAAAAATTCCCTCACAATTTAGTAGTAATGACTTTATGGATTCTTCAGTAATAAATTAAATAGCATCGAAAACTTTCCTGAACAAATGAACAATCTAAAGCATCTTGAAATTCAGCTTCATTCATCTCACCCAAAGAAAAACTGCAGTGCTTTACAACTATAGGACAGGAAGATCTAAATAAACTTATCACTGCATCTAAACCAACAACATGTTAATAAAATCCTGTACTTACTAAATTATTGAAAGAGTTGCTACCTGTAGCAGAACTGCTACAGGTAACAAGAAAACGCTTCTCAATATTAATAACTTGTTATCTCTAAGTCACGTGCCAAAACCCTTCAAGCTGGCGGTTATTAATCCTCTTATTAAGAAACCACAACTAGATCCTAGTGAACTGGCAAATTACAGATTCATTTCATATCTTCTGTTTATGTCTAAAATTTTTGAAAAAAAGTTGTGTGAAATTGCACTTGTTAAATTTGTATAACGTCTTGCTTCTTGTATCAGGCCAAGGCTGCTTCTCATTACTAGTTTTACTTGATCTTAGTGCTGCATTCGACACTATAGATTATGACATACTCATAAGATCGATTACAAAATATGGTATTCAAGGGCAGGCTTTAAGATGGTTTCTAGATCTACCTGTCGACCGTTTTCAATTTGTTTACTTAAATGGGGAATCATCAGTAAACGTATGGAGAGTGTCACAAGTATAGGTCTTAGGCCCTCTGCTATTTTCAATGTACATGTTGCCCCTTGGTAAAATTATTAGAAAAATATGAGATTAGTTTTCCATTCTTATGCGAATGATGGACTCCTAACGATTATACAGGTCCTTCTCAAAAAACGTTAGCATATTGTGAAAAAGTTCCGTATTTTCCATTAATGTAATGATAAAAATTAAACTTTCATATATTTTTAGATTCAATTGCACACCAACTGAAATATTTCAGGTCTTTTATTGTTTTAAATACTGATGATTTTGGCATACAGCTCATGAAAACCCAAAATTCCTATCTCAAAAAATTTGCCTATTTCATCCGACCAATAAAAGGAAAAATGGTTGATTAATACCAAAAAAAAGTCAACCTTCAAAATACTTATGTTCAGGTGATGGCAGTATGTCAAATAATGTGGCTCGTGGATTTAAACTTTGTTGACCGAAATGACTGATTCAATGCGGCGCTGGCATGGAGGCAATCAGCCTGTGCGCATGTGAGGAGTGTCCGAGTGTATGGAAGGCCAGGATGCGTCGAGGTAGTGGCCGTAAAGTACGCATCACAGAAGGTGGGGTCTTTGGGTCTCTCTAGCGTTGCTCTCTCACAATATCCCAACAGCTATTCTCTACCTGGGTTCATGTGTGTCAGCGAGACGTTGGCTAGACCAAGTGAGCCACAGGAAGTACCATAGCGTCAGATAACCATTTACCAGTGGGTATTTGGCACGGTGAGCAGGCTGCCGGTTACGTGCTGAAAACAGAGAATAGGTAGTTTTACACTCTCCTCAATAAGCTTTTCAGCCGCATGGGAGCCTGAAGTGCTCCAAAATCTCTCCTGATAGCTAGCTGCATTGGACCTTCATGCCCTTGATAAACCACAGTGGACCAACACCAGCAGCTGACATGGCACCCCCAGACCCATCACTGATCTGTGGGTATCTAGACACTGGGGACTTCAGGCATTTTGGCATTTCCTTCTCCCCAGTCTTTCCTCCATACTCCGAGAGCACCTTGATTTCCGATGACATGAGCATGCAAAAAGGTGCTTTCATCCGAAAAAAACGTCCTTTGGACCACTGAGCACAGGTCCGTGTGGCATATCTTCTCTGTAGCCCAGGTCAGGCGCTTCTGCCGCTGTTTCTGGTTCAAAAAGCACACGCCTGTGCACGGGGTCTCTGAATGTTTCTACTCCAGATCCAAGTCCACTGCTTATGCAGGTCCCCACAAGGTCTGGATCGGGCGATTCTACAAGATCTGTTCCTCAGGGGTTTCCGCGTCACCCTTTCTCGTTGGCTTGTGCAGCAGCGTTTTGCCACAAATTTTTCATTCGCACCAGAATCCCATGAGTGCCTTTGATACAGACACGTCTGGGAACAGAAATGTTAGTTTTCAGGTAACTTTCTTTACCGCTGTGTTTGTCGCCTCTCGATTTGGGGTGTCAGGGATGGCCCTGTCTGAAACAGCAGTCAGGTCGGCAGTCTTGAGCTCAGGAATTGCGGTTTTGAGTAGGAACCAGGCTGGGCGTGTTTTAACAAAGCGACTCAGGAATGCTTTTGCAGGTGTTGAAGAGTTAATTCGTTGATTCAGATGATGAGGTTACTATGTCGTTTTAGATAACCATTTTCATGATCTGCTAATTTTTGAGATAGGGAAATTATTTGAGTTTTTCATGAGCTGTACTGCCAAAATCATCAGTATTAAAAACAATAAAAAGAACCTGAAAAATTCAGTTGGTGGTGCAATGAATGTCTAAAAATATAGGAAAGTTTCATTTTATTCACTTAATGTAGGGAAAATAATGAAACTTTATCCCCATATGCTAATTTTTTGAGAAGGACCTGTATGTCAACACACGCCTAGATGAAACTTCTAAATTATCTAAAGCTACAGAGTGGTGTTAAAAATGTAAAAGATGGGATGACCAATAAATGTACTCCTATTAAAATTACGTTCTCTAGTAATTAACAAAATAATACTACTTCATTAAGGCCCTACATGGTTTAGATCCTGCATACTAACTCGAATTCTATCATGCTTTGGAATCCATCACGCTCCATAAGGTAAGCAAAACTCTGGAAATGTTTGTAATAGCTTAGAAAAAGTATATATGTGTCAGTTAAAGGAGCTATGATATTTGTTAATTGCTTTTTAAATCTCTGGAATAGCCTTCCGGATAATGTTCAGGGTTCAGACAAAACTCTCTGTTTAAACAGAGATTAAAGACACATCTCTTTAGACCCCAATGCATTCTCATAATGCAGTGGTTCTCAGAGTGGTGGACATCACCGGCTATTTGCTATCAGGGTCGTGAGGACCGGAATTGCGAACCACTGGCATGATGAAAGGGAAAGTGAATTGGGTGTGGCGGACACCCCTATGACCAGATAAGTTTTGTTCTCTGCAATTACCATCCGTAGTGCACACACACAGTAGTCCAACCAACACCCAGACTCACGTGGGCAGCCAGTATTGCTCAAGGATCTCACTCCGTCCATGGTATTGAAGGTGGTAAAGAGTGTTGGTCATTGCACTCCCCCTACCGGTAAAATCCCTGCCATGACCTGAGACTCAACTCACAAAACCTTCGGGTTACAAGGTACAGACTATTCAAACCAGTAGGCCATGGATTGCCCGCATGGTAGCTCATGAGCTTCTTGTACTTCAGTGATTCGATCACAAATGCACATTATAATTCTTAGCTTGGTTTGAACAGCGCTACACTAATTTTTTGCTATGTTTCTGCACGGGGAAGATGGCATCCCGAGGAACTAAGGAAGTACACAAGTCTGGATCCAACATTACGCTGATCTCTTATTTGAGAGGGACCTGAACACATGAGAAGACGAATATACCAAACCGCAGAGGACTCAGATGACGACCACAATGTGAGACGACCAACTTATCCATACAACTCATAATTTCCTAAAAGGTTTGATTGCTAAAATAAACGGTTTAATCATTGCTGTGTATTTGCGTGAATCAGTTGTTTCTTGACTACAATGTCATTAACTGTAATTGGCATGAGGTTTTTAGTTACATTTCTGCCATCTGTTTTATGGCATTCACCTGGACATAGTCACCACTGACTCAGCTAATTGTTAAATAGACTGAAGAGACTGTAATATACTGTGAAGTGGCTTTACAACAATTGTAGTGGTAAAAAACGCTATACAAATAAAACATGCCTTAAAGTGAATAGAATTCTCTGGGATGTTATGTATCGTTGGAGGGATCCAAAGTCATCAAGTAGGCACCACAGGAATGGCAAGCTCACTGATGCCCGTGATACAGGTATGGCAGGGAGTTTTTTTTTTTCCCAAAGGACCCCAATATGCATCAAAATCAGGCGCATGGTTTTATGACCTCAAGTATTTAGATTATTGTAATGCGTTATTGGTGGTTGCAGCAGCTATAGTTTTGCCTAGACAACCAGGGAAGTATGCTCCGATTAGCCTCGGTTCTGCCATACACTGCACTGGCTGTGAGATCCTTTTTATATTTAGCGCTAAAAACTCTGGAATAAGCTTGTTCGGGAGGCAAGACTACACTCTCGCAGTTTAAAATCTATTTAAAGGACAATCTCTTTAACCTGCTTGCAAGTAACAACCACGCATACGCTCTAATATCCAATCCGTTTTGAAAGATTTTTAGGCGTCATGACATTAGTAAAAGTGGAACATTCCCATTACACTCCGAGTACGTGATACAGCGTAGAAGAATGATCTACCTAATATTGTCTGTTTCTCTCTATCCGAGGTCACCGTAGCCACCAGATCTGGTAGTATCCAGATAGATGGTCACTGCAGTCACCCGGATCCAGTATGTATCCAGACCAGATGGTGGATCAGCAACTTAGGAAAAGGAATTCTACAGGCCCGGAAGACAGCGGAGACCAGGAAAATAGATGAGCCACCGATACAGTCCCCGTATAAAGACTGGTTCTCAGACGACCACAGGACAAGACCACAGGGAATCAGATGATTATTCTGCACAGTTGACTTTGCTGTAGTTTGGGAATTGAAATGCTGGTTTCGTCTGGTCAGAGGAGAACTGGCCCCCCCGACTGAGCCTGGTTTCTCCCAAGGTTTTTTCTCCATTTCTGTCACCGATAGAGTTTAGGTTCCTTGCCGCTGTCGCCTCTGGCTTAAACTGAACTGAGCTGCATGATGACTTCAGATATCGTTGACCTGATTTCAAATTATTGCACAGATACTATTTAAACTGAAACTGAGCTGCATGATGACTTCACTGAATTCACTGATGAACTTGCCTTTAACTTTCATTTGCATTATTGACACACTGTTTTCCTAATTAATGTTGATTCAGTTGCTTTGACACAATCTGTTTTATTTAAACGCGCTATATAAAAAATAAAGGTGACTTGACTGGACTTGTAGGGAGGCGGAGGCCATACACCATACTGACTTACATTATGAGTGGTTTGATGAAATTCATGCGTTTATTCAATCAGCCAATAATTTCATTTTTTACTTTAATTTTCAGTGTGATTTTGAATCCAGTACTCCAAGGGCTTGATGATTTCAGTTTTCCACTGACCATTATCAAATCATTTTTGTTCTCAATGAATTACACACATGTATATAAGTACGATTTTCAACTTGAATTGATTTACAACCCAAAATCAGAAAAAAGTGCAATAAAATCAAGAAGTCTGTGATTTGTTAGTTCTATTTAATCTTTATTTAATTGACAAAAAAATACAAAGAAAAGATCTCCATTGTTTCTCTGACTAAATAAATAGAATTCTGCAATATAAACAAATTTTTGCTTGGCTGCAACATACTCCAAAATAGTTGCAACGGAGGCATGTTGGCAGGGCAACTTGGATATTCTGTAACCTGTAACACGTATTTTTGCCTCAGTCCAGTATTTTGCAGCCATCAAAATCAAAAATTGTTTATATTTACAAAAATACAGTGAAACCATGGAAATATTTCTTTGTACTTTTGTCAATTAAAAAGTTAAAGATAATTAACAAATAATGATTCTTTATTTCACTTGCATTTTACAAAAACGTCCCTCCCAACTTTTTCTGATTTGGGGTGTAGTTCATTGAGATCGAATGTGTGAATTTAAGTGTTCTCATATTATCTATTGATTTTTCTTTTGAGCAGTTGTAGACTATAGATAATATAAAATGCTATTATCTATTATAATGGATCATGATTTCCATCATGTTTCAAATCAGCACAAACCTTCAAATGTCAAAAACTCTGGATCATCTAGAATTTCAGAGGCTGTCCCAGAGTTTGTCCTTAATTGTAATTGAAATAGTGATGGATTAGATCAAGTGTGTGAATTGACAATTTTTGGTATAATTCCTCACCTCCCATATCTAAATATGTAACAATTTAGCAGTAAATCCTTATTGCTCTTGACGGGACATCTTCCCCGATATTTTATTCAATACATTTGAGAGATATGTCTTAATGGAAATAATTTATTTCTCTTAAAACCACAGCAAATGGTGAATTACAGGTTGAATGTATTATGAAAAACTACATAATTACAAAAAAAAAAAGTATAAAATCAATAAAATAGACAAATGTTTTGACATACTACTTTAAGATGCCATTAAACTGTTTATGCAATTTGATCTGTACATAACAACTGTAATTACGCAGTTTCTGTGGTGTGTGGCGTTTGAAGGCTGAAAGATGTTGAGATGTTGATTCTTGTTGACATCATCCGAGATCAAGACAGGACTTTGAAGGGTAATAAAGATTAAGGTCATAAATCAGGACCGTTCTGAAGACGGGAAGTTCTGTTTTTTTGTTTTTTCCGTGTTAAAAGCTTTCATGATGTACTTTGGATGCTCAGACTTGTGGCACATTCCGCACATTTAACAAATGCCTGGTATACTAATATTGGACTAATTTTTTAGGTGTATATATAGTCTATGCAGATGCGAATTTTTATTTATTAAAATTATCCAAAATTATCGATTTATGTAGAACACACATTTTTGTTAGGCTGCTTAGTTGGGACATTACATTTACACGCGATATCGTTGACTTGATTGCAATTCTCGCACGATACTATTTAAAACTGAACTGAGCTGCATGATGACTTCACTGAATTCATGATGAACTGCCTTTAACTTTCTTTTGCATTATTGACACACACTGTTTTTCCTACTTTAATGTTGTTCAGTTGCTTTGACACAATCTGTTTTATTTAAAGCGCATATATAATAAAGGTGACTTTGACTTGACGTTGTAGGGAGTGCGGAGGCCATACACACTACTGACTTACATTATGAGTTGGTTTGATGAAATTCATGCGTTTTATTCAATCAGCCAATAATTTCATTTTTTACTTTAATTTTCAGTGTGATTTTGAATCCAGTACTCCAAGGGCTTGATGATTTCAGTTTCCACTGACCATTATCAAATAATTTTGTTCTCAATGAATTACACAATGTATATAAGTACCGATTTTCAACTTGAATATTTACAACCCAAATCAGAAAAGTGCAATAAAATCAAGAATCTGTGATTTGTTAGTTCTATTTAATCTTTATTTAATTGACAAAAGTACAAAGAAAAGATCTCCATTGTTTTCTCTGACTAAATAAATAGAATTCTGCAAATATAAACAAATTTTGATGGCTGCAACATACTCCAAAATAGTTGCAACGGAGGCATGTTGGAGGCAACTTGGATATTCTGTAACCTTTACACTTATTTTTGCCTCAGTCCATGTATTTTGCAGCCATCAAAATCAAAAATTGTTTATCGAGGGTATAGCTCTCGATGGCGCCGCAGACGGCTGCTTCAGTGCTTCCCAACCCATTCTGATAAAGATAATTAACAAATAACTGATTCTTTATTTCACTGCATTTTACAAAACGTCCCAACTTTTTCTGATTTGGGGTTGTAGTTCATTGAGATCGAATGGGTGATTTAAGTGTTCTCTTATTTTATCTATTTATTTTTCTTTTGAGCAGTGTAGACTATAGATAATATAACATGCTATTATCTATATAATGGATCATGATTCCATCATGTTTCAAATCAGCACAAACCTTCAAATGTCAAAACTCTGGATCATCTAGAATTCAGAGTTTCCCAGAGTTTTGTCCTTAATTGTAATTGAAATAGTGATGGATTAGATCAAGTGTGTGAATTTGACAATTTTTGTATAATTCCTCACCTCCATATCTAACTATGTAACAATTTAGCAGTAAATCCTTATTGCTCTTGACGGGACATCTTCCCCTATATTTTATTCAATACATTTGAGAGATGTTCTTAAATGAAATAATTTATTCTCTTAAAAACAGCAATGTTGAATACAGGTTGAATGTATTATGAAAAAATACATTAATACAAAAAAAAAAAAAAAAAATGTATAAATCAATAAAATATTATAATATGTTTTGACATTAATACTTTTAATAAATAATAAAATGAGGGAATTTTTGTGTAGAGCTTTGCAGAAAACATTGGTGTGAGATGTATTTATAGATTTGAGAAATGTGAAGATATAGTTTGGGAAAATTGGGAAAAAATGAATCATTTATAGTGTGTTAGCAATCAATAAAACTTTATGTATAGAAGTTAGACATAAGTTCTTACATTTTACTACCTCAGTTGTATTTTAATCAGCTGACCAGAATGGAACTGTTCCAAAAGCAGGCTATAAAAATGCAAGCTACATGAAATGTGTTTTTGAGTTCCATTGCTCATTTAATTTATGTATACAGGTGCATCTCAATAAATTAGAATGTCGTGGAAAAGTTCATTTATTTCAGTAATTCAACTCAAATTGTGAAACTTGTGTATTAAATAAATTCAATGCACACAGACTGAAGTAGTTTAAGTCTTTGGTTCTTTTAACTGTGATGATTTTTGCTCACATTTAACTAAAACCCACCAAATTAGAATACTTAAAAGACCAATTAAAAAAAAAAAAAAAAATAAATAAATAAAAACATTTAGTGGATTGTTGGCCTTCTGGAAAGTATGTTCATTTACTGTACATGTACTCAATACTTGGTAGGGGCTCCTTTTGCTGCCTCAGTTTGGCGTAGCATGGAGGTGATCAGTTTGTGGCACTGCTGAGGTGGTATGGAAGCCCAGGTTTCTTTGACAGTGGCCTTCAGCGCATCTGCATTTTTTGGTCTCGTTTCTCATTTTCCTCTTGACAATACCCCATAGATTCAGGTCTGGTGAGTTTGCTGGCCAGTCAAGCACACCAGCACCATGGTCATTTAACCAACTTTTGGCAGTGTGGGCAGGTGCCAAATCCTGCTGGAAAATTAAATCAGCATCTTCAAAAAGCTGGTCAGCAGAAAGAAGCATGAAGTGATCCAAAATTTCTTGGTAAACGGGTGCAGTGACTTTGCTTTACAAAAAACACAATAGACCAACACCAGCAGATGACATTGCACCGCAAATCATCACAGACTGTGGAAACTTAACTCTGGACTTCAAGCAGCTTGGGCTATGAGCTTCTCCACCCTTCCTCCAGACTCTAGGACCTTGGTTTCCAAAAGAAATACAAAACTTGCTCTCATCTGAAAAGAGGACTTTGGACCACTGGGCAACAGTCCAGATCTTCTTCTCCTCCTTAGCCAAGGTAAGATGCCTCTGACATTGTCTGTGATTCAGGAGTGGCTTAACAAGAGGAATATGACAACTGTAGCCAAATTTCTTGACACGTCTGTGTGTGGTGGCTCTTGATGCCTTGACCCCCAGCCTCGGTCCATTCCCTGTGAAGTTCACTCAAATTCTTGAATCGATTTTGCTTGACAATCCTCATAAGGCTGCGGTTCTCTCGGTTGGTTGTGCATCTTTTTCCTTCCACTCAACTTTCTGTTAACATGCTTGGATACAGCACTCTCTGAACAGACAGCTTCTTTGGCAATGAATGTTTGTGGCTTACCCTCCTTGTGAAGGGAGTCAATGATTGTCTTAAAGGACAACTGTCAGATCAGCAGTCTTCCCTTGTTTGTGTAGCCTAGTGAATCAAACCGAGAGACCATTCTGAAGGCTCAGGAAACCTTTTGCAGGTGTTTTGAGTTGATTAGCTGATTGGCATGTCACCATATTCTATTTTGTTGAGATAGTGAATAGGTGGGTTTTTGTTAAATGTGAGCCAAAACCATCACATTTAAAAGAACCAAAGACTTAAACTACTTCAGTCTGTGCACTGAATTTATCTAATACAGAAGTTTTCACAATTTGAGTTGAATTACTGAAATAAAAATAACTTTTCCATGGCATTCTAATTTATTGAGATGCACCTGTATATAAACATGCTAGACTGGGGTGGTGCTTTTCAGGAGGGCCACATCCCTGTAGAGTTTAGATGGATCAAGTGTTTTTTTCCAAACACTGGTGTGGGAAGTCGTGGCCTAATGGTTAGAGAGTCGGACTCCCAATCGAGTTCGAGTCTCGGGCCGGCAGGAATTGTGGGTGGGGGGAGTGCATGTACAGTTCTCTCTCCACCTTCAATATCACGACTGAGGTGCCCTTGAGCAAGGCATCGAACCCCCAACTGCTCCCCGGGTGCCGCAGCATAAAATGGCTGCCCACTGCTCCGGGTGTGTGTTCACAGTGTGTGTGTGTGTTCACTGCTCTGTTTGTGTGCACTTCGGATGGGTTAAATGCAGAGCAACGAACGAATTCGAGTATGGGTCACCATACTTGGCTGAATGTCACGTCACTTTCACTTTCACTTTCAAGTAGGACTGAAGCTAACTTGGCAGGACTTTAGCCCTCCAGGAGTTTGACACCCCTGGTCAATATAATTGTCACCTACACTGATATCAGTCTCTTTGCTTTCCTTCCTACACATGTCCTGCTCGTTCTAGACCCTGCCAGCTAGATATTCAACAGCAAAAAAATAATAATATAATTCACAGTGCTGTATCTAATCAGATAAAATGACTGAAACTCTTATGTAATTAGCTTTTGATAATTTGGCACTTGGAAGTGCAAGGATATGCCACAATTAAGCAGGATGTTAGCAATCCATGTCCAAAATAAGAATATAGACTATACATTTACATTTAGTCATTTAGCAGATGCTTTTATCCAAAGCGACTTACAAATGATGACAATGGAAGCAATTAAAACAACAAAAGAGCAATGATATGTAAATGCTATAACAAGTCTCAGTTAGCTTAAACGCAGTACAGGTAGCAAGGGCTTTTAAATAATATAATAAAAAGAAAACAGAATAGAGCAAGCTAGCGTTAGAAGTCTTTTTTTTTATAATTGTATAATAAATGAAAAGAAAATAGATAGAATACAAAAAGATTAGAAAGGTAGTTAGTAGTAGTATTTTTTATTTTTTTTTAAGAATAAGAAGAGATGTGTTTTAAGCTGATTCTTGAAGATGGCTAAGGACTCAGCTGCTCGGATTGAGTTGGGCAGGTCATTCCACCAGGAGGGAACATTTAATTTAAAAGTCCGTAAAAGTGACTTTGTGACTATACTATATATTATCAATATAATGTAAAGAACCAAGCTGATTAAAAAACTTAAAGGGGTCCTATTATGCTATTTTCTCAGTCAAATTATGCTCAAAGTCTTGATTTTGTTTAGGGGGTGTACTAGAACAGGCTCTCATACTAGGTTGTTCGAAAAACGCATTTTTCACATATTTTACATTATTACAATACCTCTCTCCCCAGTCTGGCATGAGCGGCTCGAATAGTTCCTGTAACAAATGAAGGCCCACCTTCTGGAATACGAGATGTGCTGTGATTGGTTAGCTGGGCCAGTGTGTGTGTTGTGATTGACAGCACTCGGCGCTTGGTCGGGAATGTCCTGCCTCTTACCATAGCTGCCTGCTGCGAGCTTTGATTTAAATATTGCATTAAAATCAAATCAATTTGAGCGCGATTTAAACCACTCTAAGATTGTTTGTCTTGGGAACAATAGCGTGTCTCTGACATAGTGATAATAATCGTTGTCTTCTCTAGTGCAGCTCAACCAGGTCTTGTCCCATTCGTCGATCTTTGTGATATCACAAATCCCAGAAAATATTTTTTGTAGTCCAAACAAGTCATTCATTGTAGTTTTTGAAAAGTGATTTCTGTTAAAAAAAATATCTCATTTTGAATTGGACTTTGAGCTTTGTAACTTTGCAGATTTTTTTTTTTATGCTCAAACAGCAACATAACAGACTAACTAAAGTTGAAAAAGCATAATAGCACCCCTTTAAACATTCTGATGTGGACTGGCCAAAGAGCTGCCAACACAAAACTGCAATACTGCAACTATCAGTTTTATTTATCAACAAACATCACCAGAAACAAACATCTTCTTTGCAACTTTACAACACAAAATAAAATGCTTTATATTACAATTCCTAAAAAATGTTTAAAAATAAGTTCATATCAATACACTTCCATGCCATGGTTTCTTTGGCTGCATATGCAACTATTTTAACATTTGATTTGAGGAAAGTGTCCTTACAAGTGTCTGTAAGGAAATTCGTCAAATCGTACAAAAAAAAAAAAAAAAAAAAATTCCAACTTCACATGTTTTCGACACCTCTGATTCGCATGTCAAGACCAATTAAACGTGGAAACAATGTCACCCTCTTGGCATGAATGGCACAGAGGTTGGCATCAGAAAACAGACGGACCATGAATGCTTCTGCAGCCTAAAAGCACATGAAAGAGCAATAATTAAACAACTATAACATACTGTAAATTATTTCAATAAAAATTATATACTGCAATACAAAAATATGGCAATATGAACTGTGGATGAGACAAATAAATTGTAGTTAATCACAATGTAGCTTTAGTTTCTGTTTTTCAGTTAAGCAGTCTGTCTAGGTATAACTACTTCCACCTGGTAACCAATGTGAAGTCTTGAATGTCTAATCTGCAAAAAGCAATAAATTCATAAACCGTTCTTAGCTTGTTTTGTCTGTAGCAAGAAGGTAGCATGCTTTTCCCCCAGCTAACACCTTTCTAGTTGTTTAACAAAGAACTATTAGTTACTTTGTTACACTATTAATAATTAGTGTTAATAATTAATACACAACATTAATAATCATTACAATATCAAGTGCAATAGTGAAATGATTGTCATGATATTGCAGCTTCACCCTTTGAGTGCCTGTTTTTTTTTTTTTTTTTTTTTAAATAGGCTATTTACATTATGGATTTGTGTGTGTGTGTGTGTGTGTGAAAACATAGATGAGAATCATTATGTGTAAACAAACATAAATTCCATGTCAGATGCAGCACAGTGTGAAGATGGCTTTTGTTCATTTGGAAAAAAAAAACTGATTGGAAGCAGTCTATAATATTGTGATTGATTAAAATAAATGGTTAAATTGAAGTATTTGACAAAAAAAAAAAAAAAAAAAAAATACCCTACACAAACATTTAATAAGGCAATTATAAAAATCGCTGTTAAAAGGGCTAAAATTGAAAAGGTTTATTTCTGAGCCTGGTGGAAGTATTTAATGTTTAATGTAGAAGAGCTAAGATACCACAACAACAAACAAACCTATGAAAACATCTGTCCAGATGGCAAGCTGACACGATTAGCCCTTATGCCTTTTGTGATTCCGGACAGCATTCCTTCACATGACTAGATTCATGTGAAGGAAATTTTACTGGCTTCCTGTTCACTATAGTATTTATTATAAAATCTGCTGCTCACTTTTTAAAGCTCCTCATAGTTTGGCTCCTCCTCATCTTTCAGACGTTCTTCCATCATAAAATTCAGCACGTTCCTTAAGATCGTGTTTGAAGATCTACTGAGTCTACCAATATTTAAGTTAAGCTCTATGGGTGCCTAGGGATCTTAGTTGTTCAGTGCTAAACGTTTGGAATTTTTTTACCATTACGTATTCGTCAGCTGGACTCCATCTTCCAGTTTAAAACCAAAACTAAACATACTTGTTTGGATTAGCTGTATATATTTGACTTTTGGTTTCAGTATGATTATACTGATTATGTTTTGTAGCAATTATGTTGTAGTTTGTGTTTTGTATTGCTTTGATTTTACTGTCAATGCTGTAAGGTGCCCTGAAAGACGCCTATAAATAAAATAAAATAATTATTATTATGTTACAAATATATATATATATTATGTGTGTGTGTGTGTGTATACAGTATAATTAGTTTGTGAAAATGAAAAATATTAAATACAATTAAAAAGTCTTAAATTAAAAGTTTTATTTACAATATTACTCATTTTAGTTTTAATTAAATAATTAATTAATAAAGTTGTTTTTGTGAAGTCTTGATTTCGGTAGATTACAATGGTTGCTATTAACGGTTTTCAGTCTAAATTTTAATTATTTTAATAAAAGTATAGGGAACCCACAATTAAAAACAAAAAGAAAAAAAAAAAACAAATGTACTGTCCCCATTTTTAAAATTCATAAATAATAACAAATGAGATTTCAATTATATTTTGACCAATCCAATAGAATATGTCCCCGATTTCCAATGCAGAAATCTGGTCACCTAAACAGCAGATTTGGTGCGACCGACTTTGAGCAAAAACAACTAAAAACAAATTGGACCAGTGACTTGTAAATACCAAAAATAGAGTGATGGTAATATTGTTAAACCGTCACACTAAATTTGGTAATTATTAAGTATTTATATTTTAACATTTCCGTATAACTAACGCTGTCTACATGCGACACAAGCAGCGCAACACGACAAAAGACAATAAATCCCATTAATAATCAGTGATTCTGTCTAAACCAGATGTGACACGATGCAGCACGAAGTCCCCAACGGTACACTAATGCCGCATTCTATTTCTCACCTACATCACTTCTGACACGTTAGGGTGGCACAAGTGAAATTAGCATGAGAAGAGAATAAATAAGAAATTAGTCCTACACACAAACGCGTTTTAAGGACAAACTTCTTAAAGATCTCGAAATAAAACATCTGAAAAATGTGTGCTTGTAGTATAAATAGAATGATGGCTGTTGAATTATTAGAAAAATAATGCACAGCCAAGGAGGTGATGTTGCCATGACACTCGAGTCAATTATTCCAGATTTAATTAAATGATCTTTCTTTGTTCTCAAACAAGGGAACAACTACATTTGTTCCTCAA
The DNA here is from genome assembly GCF_018340385.1 of Cyprinus carpio. Classification (NCBI taxonomy): domain Eukaryota; kingdom Metazoa; phylum Chordata; class Actinopteri; order Cypriniformes; family Cyprinidae; genus Cyprinus; species Cyprinus carpio. The sequence goes on from NC_056611.1 coordinate 172,330, forward strand.
TGACTGAATGCAGGTTGAATGACTTTGCACTTTTTGCGATACAGAACACTGTAATGCTTTCCATGGATTCAGGAGAGGGCGGGGCTGTTTGGGGGTTAATACTATATATTAATAGGGGAGGGGTGGAGGGCAAAAACACTTCACAATAGAAAGTAAATCCGGCCCTGACTGTAATGAATATGAACATAAGGGTTTAATAAGCAGGGAAAAATATCTCTGTGTTCATGCTAAGAGAGTTGTTTTCAGTGCTATATTTTTTCATGCTATTCTCTGTCTGAATGTTTTAGCATTTTTGATTTCTTTAAAACCCACCTTCCAAAAAACCCAATCTGTTGTGATTGGTCTACTGATTGGCGTGTTTCAGAAAAACTGGTTTAGGTGAGTGGGTGATAAGTACAGGTAGGGCTGTTAAAACCCTCAGATGAATGCCAGTGCTCTATTATAACAGCATAGTGGTAAAACAAATTGGCTTACAAACCCAATACTCAAAATATAAATACACTCAACACTGCTCAAGTATGTATTCAGTGTGAGCTCCTGCAAGCTCGCGAATCCTCTCATTACAACCACCAAAGTCTAAACACAATCTAAATAAGTTAATTACGTGAAGTACAAGTTTTGAGAGTATCATCCACAACCATCATAGAAATACCAAAACAACAAATAGGACGAAAAACGTAAAAAAAAAAAAAAAAAAATGGTGCTGCAGTCTTGTTAATTAATAAATTAGTCTGCATTTACACTGCATTTTGAAAGCTGTTTGCAATCTGAAGGTTACATATTAATATTACTTATTATTAGCATGAAAATAGTTAAAATAAGTAAATAGTTAAAGGTGTGCTCCAATAGTTTTTTCTGTGGTGCTGCTGTTGGTACAGAACAAATTATGTAAAACTATTACCGACAACTTTGCTATTACAATCTTCAATTTTTCAGTTTTTACCTCAGAACACATTACAGTGACTTTTTAGCTTTGTCTTAATGGCCTAAAATATACTTCCTTTTCTGTAAATAAAAGGTTTTAATCTTTAAACCTTCTTTAATTTTTTGATTTTGGAGTGACTGCAAGTTTACTGACATTCACCTTCAAACATAATAAAAACACAGAAGACACGAATTTTAATAGTTAATTTAAAAGTTAACAGTTGGCCTTTGCGCAGTGATTTAAATATATTAGCTATTTCCATGGACCAGTCAGCATCCAGGGCCAGAACTCTCCATTTTATAATACAATATAAATTGAAAAATAAATTATTTCTAATTGTCACCTACCTCCTGTAATGCCATTAGAGCATATCCCTGCCACATCATGTGTTCTCGACTGAATGTCTGACACACCTCTCGCACCTGTCAGGAGGGAAAAAAAAAATTAACATTACTGTTACATCACTTGAAAACAGCTTGTTCGTGTTTTTGAATTATTAGGTGTCAAAAGGCTAATCATGGGATCTCAGGTGTTTGTTAAATGATGCACTCAATCAGTAGTACCAGTCGTGAAAACGGGGCCTTGCGCAGCAACAGATCAGTAGACTTCTGATATTTGCGGATCTCCATCAGAGCTCGGGTGCCAGGGCGAAACCGGTGTTTCTTGCGTGGGGACGCTTCTAGTACAGAAAGCACATTAAACAGTTCACATAATACAGTTCACTTTTTACACGTTCAGTTCACCAGAAAGTATTGTAACAAGACCCAGGGGCGTTGCACAAGATCCCGGGCCCTATGCATAGGCAGTCCTGATGGGCCCCCATGCCCCCCCCACCAGCTAACTATTTTTAATGGAAAGCACAGGAAAGACATTCTCAACAGAGCGCCGAATCCGTGAGTTAAAAAGATTTACATTCAGTGCGTGTCGCCACCTGCTGGATGTGAAATCATGTTTAAAACATTATTTTCTTATCTTTAATCTTTAAATCAGTTTTACTATTACAAAGAAACAATAATTATATTGCTTTTTGACTATTAATATAAATGAAATAAGTAAGACTGATAAGACTGATTAAACAAAAAATCTGCGATGTTTGCAATTTAAGTTTTCCCCCTTCAAATTTGTTGTAAGATTTATCACGTGTATTTTAATGATAGAAATTCGATATATAGAACAACCTGAAGCAAAATAAATAAATACATAAATAAATAAAGTCTACAAACCGAAGAACTCGCTTGCTATTGAAGAATCTTCAGTTATATTTTAGCCAAAGTAGACAAATATAAAATTGCAAGCTCTCTTGATTTGTTGAAATTTTCTCACGGCTGGTGTAAAGAACCACGTGATCAGGAAAGCAGTTTACATTATGCTAATGAAGATTATAATTGTGTATTTAACCATTACGTCACCCACCTGACCCATAAATCGCATGGAAACATTTTCGTGTAACGTTACTTGCATTACGCACACTGCTAAGAGAAGGAAGCCGACACGAAAGAGCTCACCGGAGGGTCCGCTGGTGCGCCGGGCTCTGGATGTCGAGGGTGGCGGTATCTGCTCTGGGGGAGATCGGCGCCTTGGGGTTGATGGTTTTCGCTTATGTGCCGATTTATTGTGCCGCATGGCCACACAATGTCAGATCAACAGCACCAGACTGCAACAGACCAAAAGCAACTGTTAGTCGCCGATGAAAGGATGCTGATCACAGTATTCTCTTATACTCTCGCTGGACAATACTGAACAGTTTTCACCTGTGGGATTAGTTCGTATCCGTTAATAATCCACGCCAGTACCTAAATTCAAAGCACTAATCTCACATTAAATATCGGAAAACAAAACGTATTCTTCAGTTCACATACAGAACTATTAATTTTAAACTATATAAAATTGGTAAATATAAAAACGACTGCGCGACGTCAGACACTTTATCTCTATTCTAGGCCCAATATTTCGCAAGGTCTACAAATTTCAAGCAATCAAAACACACAAAACCCACGCATTATTTACCAGCACTTAATATCGTAGTTTTGAGGTCTTCTATCACGCACGAATTCAAACAGTGCTACACGCTACCAACACAGTTCCCGGGCCAATGAGGAGCCAATACGCGCATGACGTCAAGAGGAGACATTTGATTGGGCCACCACGGGTGTTTTGCTACAACACAATTTTATTATGGTGTATACTACCAAGAACCAGTGATATATATATATCTTGGTTCCTTTTCAAAGAAATAGAGTCAGAGTTAGAAACAAGGAGCAGTAAACAAAGAGCGATGGAAATGGGTGGGATTTAGCGCGATGCGATTATCCATGTGGTTCTTGTTACTTTTATCAGCGCTGGTCCCGATGCACCAATCATAGTTGTCTCTAATTTGTTTGCTAAGTACGTTTAGTGAGGATTTCAGTCACGTACTGGTCCTTTGAGGACATTTTTTATGTATATAAAATATCAGTTAACAGTGCAATTTCAGTTTCTCTTACAATTTCTCCTATAACACAAAACAGTTTCATGTAAAACAATCGATATTAGTTCATATTCATTTGTTTTGTTGTCTAAATATATTATCATGTCATCTTTGGTTTAAAGTGCAGAGATATTTCATTTATGTGATTTTTTTTAAATGTTAATTTTATTGTGTGTGCGTGGGTGTTATTATTAATCCCAGAGGTTGAAATTCTGTTTCCCGTCAGAATTTAATTTGAATTTTGAAGGGTCTAAATTGGCTATATTTGACACCAAATTGCAGTTATATGGGTAAAAAAAATTATATGAACATCCTTAATTCATTAACATTATTACATGGGTGGTGAAAACATTTTTTCAATTTCATAATTTCGTCATCATCAAAATACTGAGTACAGATACCATATTTGATGCTGAAAAGTATATTATTGATTCTTTATTGCTCTTGATCACATGAAGTAAACATAGGTGGTTACAATTGCGAACAGTGGGAAAAACACAGAGCCTAATTTTTTGAATAGGTGACTGATTAAATCCTTTAATAAAATTGCAGATTTGTTGTTACCTTACATGAAACAAAAGCAAATACATATACATAATATTCTTAGTTCATGATGTCATTTTCCCTCATAACTGCTTGCATTCAAAATATAAAATTATGTTACTAATGTTAGATGAGACCTCCATGGCAGGAATCCTGGATACTAGAAGAAGACATCTTTTTCGTCTGGTATCCAAAATTATCAGCAGAATTTTGTCTGATAAACAATTTCTTGTCTGATAAAAACTGTATTTTGTCTAGTATCCAAATCTATTAAAGGGATCATATGATATGTTTTAAATTTTTCCTTTCTCTTCGGAGTGTTACAAAGAAGATCTGTAAAGTTGCAAAGACTAAAGTCTCAAACATAGTTGCCAACTCTCGCAAGACAAATAAGCAACCAAAGCTTCAAAAACAAGCCCAATATTTTTTGATAATTTATTATCATCAAAATTATTTATTATCAATTATTTATTTCCCAAAAGCTGAGCCCTGCAACATATTAAACTGAAACTACCCTTTTATCTGAAAAGTAAAAACATAAGTTATTTTACAAAAATCAACAAACCTGCAACAAAGCAGGAACAAAACTCATCTCCAATCACCTGTGAGCAGGAGTAGGATTGGAGAGATGGAAACAGGCCAAATATAAAAAAACAAATATACTCTTAGTATTAGTAGGGCGATAGGCCTACTACATACTATAGGCGTACTTGTTTTTAATTACAGTGATAACAAAACATTGATAACAAAACATTGTAAAAAAAAAAAAATAGGCTGCTTTATAAAGGAAAGAAAGTCATCCCACTCCTCTAAATCTACTACTATCATTGCTTGGATTACAGCGTCACGCACATTCTTTTTGAATGTGATTTTTCTCCAAATCCTCATTGAAGAAAAATCACGTTAAAAAAAGGCGTCTGAGAAGGGGGCAGAATATTTGGCAAATTATGCTTCAGCGCTTATATTTTTGCACTGATTGGCTATTAACTGTGAGCAGACAGAGTGTCAATCAATGCATTGGTGAATACAGTGAACATAAATGAAAAGAAACGAAGTTGCTTGTCAGGTTTTCCTAACAAGCAACCATATTTTATAAAATAAGACCAAAAAAAAACGCAACACGCGACCCAGGATTTTTTCACGCAACTTTACAAAAAAAGAAGCCCAAAGTTGCGTATAATACGCAGACTTGGCAACTATGGTTTCAAATAGATATTCTTTATAAAGGTTAAGAAGAGTCAACCACACCCTTCCTAAAATTGCTCGTTCTAACATTCCCCCACATCTCTACGTCACTATGCGGGAAGATTTGCATAACGCCACCCAAATGTTCACGGAAAGAAAGAAGGGGTAACTTTTATTCTCTCTGTTGCTGCCGCTGCCATGTTGTGGAGTCCGCTGTTGTGTGTTTTCCGTTGTGAAACCAAAACTACTTTGTTTTGCCTTCCAAAAGAGGACACGACTAGAAATCAGTGGTTAAGGTGTATTTCAACACTGTTCCAGAAGTGAACAGGTCGAACCAGTTCACCAAATCAAACTGAATCATTTGAAACGGTTCGCATCTCACGCACTAATCCACAATTTACTTAAGTTATTCGGTTTATTAATGTGCCTTACACTCCCTCTGATGCGAAAAAACCGAATAAACCAATATCCTGAGTTATTCATTTACTCCTAACAGTACATTGACTTCTGCTGGCCTGTAGATGGCATATTATGTTAAGGGGCATAACATTTCCGTCACACACACTTGAGGCATTCGGCCAAATCACAACGCACTGGATAGCTGGCCAATCAGAGCACACCTTGCTTTTTCAGAACGATGAGCTTTGTAAAAATCTACTACGGTTTCAGAAAGGTGGGGCATAGAGGAGAAACAATAATGTTCATTATGTAGAAAATAATGTGTTTTTGTGAACCTTAAACCACATAAAACACATTTCATTACAACCAAATTCACCAAATAATGTTTTCTTTTTAACAGCATCATATGACCCCCTTTAATAGTCTGTATTAACAGTCAGAGGTTGAAAGATGAAGCCAAGGAAGAGCATTAAGTAGGAGACAAAGTTATGATTATAAAAATGAACAGGGTTTATTGAATACTTAGTTGTGTATGTTTTAATGCTCAGGCTTCATCTGAACTTTGACTGGACTTCAAGTCCTGTTCTTCGTCTAACCAGCACATATCCAACAAGTGTACATACCAAAGAAAAGGCAATGCAAAATGACTGCTTTTACAACATTGTGATGTGACTTTAAAAACCTTAAAATGGAGACAATCTCTTACTTATGAAGACAAAAATCCATTGAAATAACACGATAGTAAGATTATTCACCAATACGAAGATACGTAGGTAAATAAGTTAATAAAGTAAATAAAAATTAATAAATTGTTATATGATTAACTGGAATAATTAATTGACTGAATATTATTAAATTAAAGAAAAAACAGATCATAGTCACTCACAGGGTTTGTTGAAAATCCTTAGATCCTTCATTATAAAAGTTTTCAATGTTATGAATCTTGGACTGAATTTTCAGCTTCTTGTTGGTAACAACTGTGACCAAAAATAAATGTCATACTTTCACTAACTTAAAAAAAAATACATATACTAATATGTATAGCCTTTTATTGGTTAATATTCATAAATATGGACTAATGATATAATTTTGAAAAAAATAAAATTAATAAAAAAAAAAAAAAAAAAACCAAAAAAAAATTAAACACAAAAGGGTGGGGGGAGTCGTGGGGCCTAGTGGTTAGAGAGTATGACTCCTAACCGTAAAGTTGTGGGTTTGAAGTCTCTGGCCGGCAATACCACGACAGTGAGGTGCCCTTGAGCAAGCAAAGAACCCCCAACTGCTCCCCGGTGCCGCTGCATAAATGGCTGCCCACTGCTCCGGGGTGTGTGTTTCACGGTGTGGTGTGTGTTCACTTTGGATGGGTTAAATGCAGAGCACAAATTCTGAGTATGGGTCACCATACTTGGCTGTATGTCACGTCACACTTCACACAAATTAATAATAGCTAAGTTTAAAAAATGTCGCTCTGACATAACAAAAATGACACACTTTTTTTCTTCCCCTTCATTTTATTAAATGAACTACAAAAATACACAAATCTCTCTTTTTGCAAAACTGTTTTGAGCAGATCAAATGCAAATGATTGAATACAGGGGAAAGGTACCAAAACATTTTTAACCAAAAAGGGAAAATATCTTTTCTCTTCCTTAATATAAAATTTTAAAACTACACACATCCATCAATATTTTCCAATGACTGAAGCAAAGAGTGTACAAATGTTCTTCATGTCTCATTCTGTGTCCATCACTTGGACAGATTCATCCACAACATCCAGTGTTAATGGAGTCACTGTTTTTGTGAGCACAGCAGTAGTGCCTGGCTTGTATCTGTATGTACCCTCCCTGTTTCATTGGAAGAAAGAGAGAATATTTAGTTGAGTCTTAAGATAAACTGTCAAACTTTCAGAGAAAGGGTTTTTATTTTATTTTATTTTTTTACTGAAATAATTGTTGGAAGCTTAGTGATGGTGATGCTGAAGTCTGCAGTGTGTAATAATTTAGTTAATTTATGTTTAGCTTTTTTTCGTCTACTGATTGTATTTAAGTCTTCAAAGTTTAAAGTTGTGTTTATTTGTGAAGATTATAATGATGAACAAAACATGTAAGAATCAGCTTTTCCTTATAATGAAAAAGCCAACAGAAAAAATACTATTTGTTTTTGTCAAGGGAACCAGGGTGATGCTAACATCAGCGATGGCCTACAAAAGTACAGTACATAATCACTGCAGAGTTCTATTGGGACCTGCCTTGTGTGTAAGGATTAAGAAAGACCAAGAGTTTGGGGTTTATGCAATGGCAAATTGACCCTGCTTTCTGGAGTGCCTCCTTCCCCCCAACCCCAGGACAATGTGTATACGGAAAAAAAATCAGATTTTAAAATTATTGAACACTAAAAAATGCTGTGCTGTTTCAACCCCACTTTTGGGTCAAATATGGACTACCCCAGCTGCTGGGTTTAAATTTGGTTTAGTCCATATTTGACCCTCAGTTTGGGTTGAAACAACCCTGCATTTTTAGAGTGAAGACATAGATAATGTTTACAGTGATATTCCACATTACACTGGTCTATATATCTCACCTCAATCCTTTCTGAACAGGCTGGTCATATCCTCTTAGATAATCCACAGTTTTCTCTGTGATCACACACAGGTCTACATTACTGCCAGAACCCAGATCACAGAAGATGCCTGCAGTGATGGCATCCCTCACCAGCTGCTTTGCTTCCTCCAGCTTTTCATTCCCAAAAGTTTATGTAGATGTGGGATTGTAAAGAAACAAAATACAGAACACGAATTTGTGAAGTAGGATTAAAAAAAAAAGAGCACATTCAGGACATTAGACATTCATATGAATGTTTTGGTGGGAAAAATTTATTTTTAAAATGTTTACATATACAATTTACTGTAAATCAATATAGTTTTATATTGTACTGTTCCATTACTTACAATTATTGATTGAATTGTTAATTTACATATAAAAATTGTTCTTTTACCTTTGTTGTTTTTTCAGATTTTTATATACTTCAGTTTCAAGTTCAAGATTTCTGAGATAGCTGGTTTGACTTTTGAATTTGTTTTAAAAAATATTAATTTAAAAATATTATTTTTTGCAAAAAGGAATAGGAAAATAACAGGCCACTAAAATAGAAAGTGATTACAGTATCACAGAAAGATTGCAGTATTTATAAAATGTGAGAATATTATTTGCTGTTTACATTACATTGTCACATTTGTTGTGTTTTCATAAATTTGTGAACAGACACATCATTCAATGGGTTACTGAATGCAACTGGTGTTCTCATGTGTCATGTATCTGGTCCATGTTGTGGTTTAGCTATATAGTGCAAATGAGTTTTTTTAAGGCTACCAGTAAGGCAGAGGGGAAGAGATTTTAGCGAATAACATAGTCTGTTCCTCACAACTAAGCTGCCTTCAGAATACTTATAATACGCACAGAATTCATATGGATTACTTTTTAGGATACTTTATGGTGTTTTTATTTTTTTTTTTTTTTTATGTTTATGTTATGTTATGTTATATCAGTCCTCAGAGACCCCCTTAAGCATAACTACGATTACAACAAATATGCAATACCACATTTGAAAATATCATTAAGAATGTCTATAAATAGTTGTCTGACCTCAATGTTTGGCTTGTAACGATCCTCAAATACAGAAACGGCAGAAAGCTGCTCCAGACCCTGAAATATACGTTTTTGATAAATAAGGGCAGGTGGCGAAAACAATGTTTTTAAACTGTGAAGATCAGCATTTTGCTCAGATTGTGTTCATTCAAAGAAAGGAGGTAAGGTAAGGTAACTGTACCACCATTGTCAGGGAAAGGAAGCTTATCATAGGAACCATGAGGATAGACACTATAGAGCTGTGGGCCGTTAACATCCACACCTCCAACAATTAGAGAAGAACCAATGTGCCCTCTGATTACCTACAAAAATGGGACACAAACCAGTCTTAAGGCCCCTGTTATACTTCAAAACGAAGTTCATTTTTCGGTTTTCTTCGTTTTTGGGGCAAAAAAAGAAGTTCGAAAAAGGCTGAGACCGACGGTATACTGTTTTATTAGGTTCACATTCAATTTTTGCATTTTCCATTTACTGTAGACCCTTTAAATTCGCTTACTGAATGAAAAACAGCAGCAGCAGTATTCGACACTTGCAATGTATTCATGTTGCTAGTGAGCTAGGCCGGAGATAAATTGTTCTCTCTTGCCTGGGACCTTCGTTGATGAGAAACAAACTGGAAAAAAATTTAATAAATCGCACATCAAAGAAGGTGGAGTTTCAGAACATACCCACCAATTACGTAACTGCCATGGACCAATGGAAGCTCAAAGGTGTTTAGGAGCCAAACGAACTAACCCAGAAAGTTTACTTTGGTCAGCTTTTTCGAACCGCCAATGCAAACTCAAAACGAACTTCGTTTCAGCCTGATTTTGTTCGAAATGACATCATATCAGTTTATCTTCATTTTCGTTTGAAGTATATCGGGGTCTTTAGTCCTAGGACTATTTTGAAATAGTCCTTCACGATAAACAAATATATTTGGTTAAAGGGTTACTCCACCGCAAAATGAAATATTTTGTCATTAATCACTTACCCCACCCATGTCGTTCCAAACCTGTAAAAAGCTTTGTTGCGTCTTCGGAACACAATTTAAGCTATTTTGGATGAAAACAGGGAGGATTGTGACTTGTCCCATAGACTTGCCAAATGAATAACAGTTGTCAAGGGTCCAGGAAAGTATGAAAAGCATCGTCAGAATAGTCCATCTGCCATCAGTGATTCAACCGTAACTTTATGAAGTGATGAGAAATACTTTTTGTACACGAAGAAAACAAAAAAACGACTTTTATTCAACAATTCCTCTCCCTATGTATCTCTCCCAAATCAGCGTAGTGCCATTTTGGCAATTCTGAGCAGCAGTACACAGGTGGCGTACGCTCTTCTGTGTCACCCATTCTGCACATTCAGGACATTATGATTTGATGAGGTAGTGTTTTTCCGGACCATAAACCAGTGTTTGTTCAATGTATGTTTTTTATAAGAATGTGAGAAAGTCACTGCCAGGCCAAAAAATATGGTCACGGAAAATCAGTTCCCCTCAACTGGTGCTGAGTTCTCTGCTCTGTACAAAGACTATGGTGATTCTATTTTATCTGAAAAACGGCTTTGATGAATTTAAAGTGTTGAGGAGTCTTTTGAACTGTTTAAATTTATTCTGTTTGTGCTGATATTTTAGATAATGTTGCTCCTCTCAAAAGCAAAAAAAGGGGTAAAATTAAACATTTGCCATGGGTTAACGAACCCCTACGGGCACTTAGACAACATGCTCGACAAGCCGGACAAGAGGACCCGGAAAAAACATAAACTGCAGGTCCATTATGAGATATTCAGAGAATCGTTACTGACATTTCCAGAAGGCCTCTAGAGATGCTAAACATAAGTATTACTCGAATGTTATCACGCAACATGTGAATGAACCTAAAATTTTATTTCAAGATTATAAATTCAGTTATTAACCCTAGGCAAAAATAGGTATCCAGAGCCCTCTATCCTTGAATTGTGAAGACTTTTTGAATTTTTTTATGATAAAATTGTTTGGTCTATATTCTACAATACCGAAACTACCGTGATGACTCCGTCTTTTGACCTGGCTGTGCCTTGTACACAGAATGGAGAGAAATCGATCTCATTACCCTTCCAGCTTTGGCGGATATTGTTGTACATCTTTAAGCCTTCATCATCTAAAATGTGATGTTTTGTCACCATCATCTTTTTAAGCAGATTTTTGCTAGTGTTGTTTTGGACTACGGTGTTGAATCTGACTAATAAATGCCTTAGCCTACAGTTCTGCCATTATTAAAGAGGCCTAATTTGGCAATAGAGGATCCAAATAACTTTAGACCGATCTCAAATTTACCTTTTTTAGCCATGGTTTTTAGCAAAATTGGGGTATTTAAGCAGCTACAAGCACATATCACTGTGAATTCAGTTAGTTGAGCCATTTCAGTCGGGCTTTAAGTCCTGCCCACAGCACTGAGACAGTGTTGGTCAAAGTGTAAATGACATCTTTTGTTTCACTGGATAATGGCGATAATGTTATTTTAATTCTGCTTGACCTTAGTGCAGCGTTTGATATGGGTGGACCATGAGATTTTGATCAACCGCCTAGAACCACTGGGTTTGCCCTAAAAGGTAATGTTCTCAAATTGTTAAATCGTATCTCACGGATAGATTTTTTCTGTTAATATTGGGGGCTGTAATTCTTCAAGATTACATCTTCCTTGGGGAGTCCCACAAGGTTCAATTCTTGCTCCAATTCTGTTCTCCCTTTATATGCTACCTTCAGGGGCTATTTTTCGCAAATATAAAGTGTCATTCCATTGCTACGCTGATGATACACAGATTTATTGCCTATGAGTGAGTTAAATTCAAACTCACATGACACTTTATTAGCATGCTTACACGATGTTAAGGATTGGATGGCTACAAATTTTTTATGTTATTGTTGTTTGGGCCCTAGAAAGAATGAGGTGCTGCAGTGCTTGAATTCAACTTCTTTGACTGGTTTTGTTAAATCTAATGTAAAAAATTTGGGATTTGTTCTGATAGTGATTTAAAAGTTGGACAGACAAATTAACACTGTGGTGAGATCTAGTTTTTTTAGGTGAGATCTTGTTTTTTTAATTTACGTCTGTTAGCTACAGACTAAACTAGACTAGACTAAGATTTTTGAGAGAGGCAACTTACGTCCCTTGTCGTCCTTTTCCTCGAATGGATTACTGTAATTCCCTTTATTATGGAGTTGATGTTAGCATGCACTTATGCGTTTACAGAAAATCCAAAATGCTGCTGCAAAATGATCACTGTCTCCAAAGAATTATGAATCTGTGACTCCGGTTATTATTTTCATTAAAGTGGCTGCCAGTACGACTTAGAATTATTTATAAAATCCTTGTACTGTGTCTTTAAGGCTTTGCACAATCTAGCTCCTGTGTATTTGTCCGGTTTGGTGTTGGCAATCTACACCCCCTCTAGATCCCTGAGATCAGAAAATCACACATCTGCTGTGCACTACTAGGACAAAATATAAACATAGAGGGTGACCAGAGCTTTTTTTGCTCGAGCAGGCCCTAAATTGTGGAATGACCTCCCTCAATCTATTAGATCTTGTCAAATCTTTACACATGTTCAAAGCTGTGTTAAAACAACATCTTTTAAATTCAAATGGAGAGCACTTTTAAATGGGTTTAATGTTTTTTTATGTATGTCTAATGTGAGGTGGATATGTCTATCTCTGTCGCATTTTCTTGTTATTTTTTTTTTTTTGTTTAGCTTGTGACTGTTAAGCACTTTGGCAACATGATTTGTATTAAACTGTGCTATATAAATAAATATAAACAAACAAACAAACATTCGGCGCTGTTGCGCTGTTTGCATTACACAACCTCAGCGTATCTACCTATATAACACCCTACAAAAATATCCTTGTGGCATGGCTGATACAGAAGACCGTTAGCCCCTTTCTGTGACGGCTTCAGAATTGTCAAAAATGCCGCTAACGCTGAATATGGCGAAGGATACAGAGGAGAGAATTTGATACATAAAGTCATTATTTTTTGTTTTCCTTCATTGTACACAAAGTATTCTCGTCGCTTCACATATACGTTTACGGTTAAATCACTGATTGGCAGATGGCACTATGCTGAATATGCTTTTCATACTTTTCCTGTACCTTGACACTGGTTATTTCTTCACAGCATTCTATGGGACAGTCTCAAGCCCCCCTTAGAAAAAATGATGTAATTTATGTTAGCAATCATTTTGGCATTATCAGACAGAAGCAAATTAATTTAACTATATGGCCAAACACGTCCTTCACCCCTAAACCAGCATCGGTTTTGAGCGGTCCGGTCCCCATAGCCCACAAGAGGGAGGTTAGGCCTGTGCTGAGTGAGTGCAGTCCCCCACGGTTTGATGACATCAATCTAGTAGTGACCTGCAGCAGCTGCCGTCAACACCTGCACCACAACAACGTTTTGTGTAGAGAGAGAGAGAAAAACACGACACCCACACAGAAAAGTTTATACAGAGCCTTGAACTTTAATTGACGAGCAACCAAGGAATTTTACTTACCTAGATTTTTGGGTGACTATGTATTTATTTTTTCATGCAGGTTCTTATCAGCTATCGACCATAAATTCATCTGCTGGCTCTGGTTCTGCACCTAAAATCACATTCATTCCTATAAGAATAAAGCAGGCATTTTATTGATATTTATTATTACAATTAAATATTTAACACAGTTTTACTTAATTTATATTTGCACGCCTATGGTTATTTCCCACCCAACCAGATCAAAAAAAAAACACAAAAATCACCGAAGTGTTAAATATTTTAATCAGTAATTAATCATCAAACAGCGATTTGATAAAACAGACTTTGAATATCATAGCCCCAGCGAATGGTGTGTGGGGCCCCCTGGCTTCCTGGCCGTTTTTGGCGCAGGACTGTAACCCCTTCTCTGATAAGTTTGCTTCAAGAACCAGCAATTGTTTCTAACATCACCAACCTGCAAAAACATAAACACAATGCCATATTTAGTTACTTCTCAACACCCGTAAATTTTATTTTTCTGTCTTGAGTCACATTGGTTTTATACCTAACGATTGTTCTCACCTGCGTGTTGTTTCTCAAAAGAGAATCCGCCTGTCCGGGGTGTCCTTTTCCGCTGTTGTTTTAGTCTCTTTTTAACCTCCACACTGTTAATGCATAATGTAAGTTTATTTGCTCTAACACATCATTTTCGGAGTAAGATGCTGGGATTTCCTAAACCCCCCGCTTTTAAATAAACGTTTTTACTCGTGTACGGCCTTTAACACAAAGGTGCGTCCGCGTGTTTTTTAAAGCCCAAAACTGCAGTATGTCCCTGCTTCACTTTCACTTCCTGACACATATTCGCTTCTCTGGGTCATTCAATAGAAATGAATCAATTACTGGAACGGTGGTTTAATATTTATTACTTCGTTTTTTAAAGTGTTTTTTTTCTACATTAGTGCTGGGTTTTTTCTCTGTATTTTTTTTAGCTTATTGTAATGTTTGAGCTAAATTAACCCTGTGGTTGCACCAATAACAGCAATTTGGCCAAGTATAAATAACCCCTTGATAAAAAAGAAATAATCAAAAAAAAAAAAACGGGTTGTTTTTCATGTTCTGGTTTTACAGTATTTGTTAAACAAATTTGAATCCTTATATTCCATTTGGCTTAACATAATTGGACAAACTGAATATCAAGAAATGTTATTTTACAATACTTGTACCACATAATGCATGACGAATCAATGACGAACGTCACAACACCAAACCGGAAGACTGGGGCTGTCTTCCTTGGCAACTGACATTTAAACGTGAATTTATGCCACCTACTTGCACTGGAGTGTAAAGGCCCCAAAGCTTTATCTCTCCGTTGTAGTTTGTTGTATTTTAGTTTTTTAGTGTAATTTTTGTTGTATATATTTCTTTTACTATTCTTTTATTTGTTTAACTTTTCCTTTGTTATTAATAATTAAAGCCCACATAAAATGTAATAATAAAGATATGTAATTATTCCTGAGTTTTTCACAGTCACACCAAATGTAAAATTGTTGTGTTTTTTACCACCGAGTGGCAGCCAATTTTGAAAAGATCAAAAAGGCAACTAAGTAAATAAAAATTAGTCACCAAAAATCTTAAAGAAAAACAAAAACCAAGCATTATTCTCTGCTCACTCAAAAGCTGGGGTCTTTGTCCGCTGGGGGTGAGTGGCGATTGCTAAACCACCTCCACGAATCGCTAGGAAGAACCTCCTCTCCTCAACTGTCAAATGATGCAAATAAATGTAAATAAGGATACTGAGCTTTTTTTGTTAAGTGAATCGCAAATACCAGGTATTAAATGCATGTTTACGTGAACTACGTGTAACCTCTCCAATACTCAAATAGGAAGACATCACACTTACCATAGATACCAGAATAGTTGTAAGAAACCTATGATTTCATGATTCATTTACTAGAATAGGCGAGGGGATTAAAAATCCACCCCTTCACCAAACCTTAATGTTTTAAAAAGATATAAGTGTTTGTGATTGTGTCTTTGCTTAGATGTTGTTTTTACCTCTACATCCTACAATCGACATCACAACCTACAAGCACACTTCCATATCACAACCCACCAACAAGAACCAGATGTAAGTGTTTAACACTCTTAAACAACCCCCACAACTGTTAGCAATTAGCCATTCCAAGAAATTAATACCCAAGTAAATAATAAAAAAAAATTTAGCTACATAACATAATATCACATTGAACACTTTCCAGCATTGCTTTCTGGAGAACCATGATGCCCTCCTTTCTTTCCTGTCTTCCCCACCTTTGATTTGACATGAGTGTTATTTTACCATTTTTCGACCCGACCTGATGAACACAAACACAATTTCTGTAAGTCTGAGTTTCAGTAGGGGCATAAATGGTGATAAAAAAAAAAGATGTTTTGATGAAGGAAACTGATATTCCTCCTGTCATTCCCTCCCATTGCCTCAAATTATAATATGGGGAGGGATAACAACGTAACTGTAGGTCTTCTCAAGACCTTATCTGTGTTGATAGTTGCATCCTTGGAAAACCTTAGGTTCACTGTATTTTTGAACCCCACAATTCTGCTCTAGGCAGACTGACTTTTAAGACAGAAAAGAGAGATGGCTGTCTATGCACAGAGTACTAGTACACACTCGATTTACAGACCTGAACAAAAAACAAAAAAAAACGCAGAATGCCTTTTTATTTTACAAGCTATGGTATTTATGTCTCCTCCGTCGACCAATCAGTGGTTCCCACCTCCTGCAAAAAAAATCTGTCCATCCTGTCTGTCATCAGTCCCCTGTGCCTAAGAACAAGAACCCTCTTGTCTGAATGAGCTCATTGTTCAGGTGCCCTCACATGCATCAATAGTCATGACAAATCTTCACGGGAATGGTTTACAACTACAACGCTTCCTGCCATCCCGGATACTTTAGGACCCTTTTCATTAGGCCTATCGCGCCCAACAGCTCCACTGAGGATGCCATCTGCTCACATCTCTGCACATCCTGCACTCTTCTCCTCATGCACATTGACAAGGCACATAACAGAAACTAATTTACGGTGCTATTTATCGACTATAGCCTCAGCTTTCAATACGAGAGTTCCCCCATAAAGCCTAGAGTCTAAAACTCATGGACCTCGGCCTGAATTCGTAACATCTTGCAGCT
The DNA here is from genome assembly GCF_018340385.1 of Cyprinus carpio. Taxonomy (NCBI): domain Eukaryota; kingdom Metazoa; phylum Chordata; class Actinopteri; order Cypriniformes; family Cyprinidae; genus Cyprinus; species Cyprinus carpio. The sequence continues at coordinate 189,153 of NC_056611.1, forward strand.
GGAGTCTTATTTTCATCACCGGCAGACCACAAGTGGTGAAAGTAGGGCCAGTACACCTCCAAACTCCATCAACCCTGAAACGGAGGAGCCCCACTGCGGGATGTTTCCTGGATCCCCCTGCTCTCATCTCTCTACACACATGACTGTGTGTCCTTCCAACAGGTCGACAGCCTATTAATCAAATTTGCTGAGGATAAGGTGCGTTTTGCGGCGCGATGAAATTTCCAACAATAATAAGCCACCGCTTTACTTGGGGGGGATGAGGTGGGGGTGTTGTTTGGGGTATAAAGGAAATGGCTTATCATCTTGGTAGCTGCGGGCATGGAAAGATTGTGTTCTTGCTGTACCTGAAGTGTTGTAGTTTGGCGTTGTAGGCAAAAACTAAAGAGCTGAGTTGTTGACCGTACAGGATAGGAGCGGGACGGGGGAGGCAGCGGAGGGCGCCTATATTCCTCTGATAATCAGCGGGACCCCTGTGGACTGAGGGTAGAGCCGCTGTCAAGTACCTTGGTGTAAACATCTCCGAGGACCTGACTTGGACTACCCACATTCAAACACAGGTTAATAAAGCCAGGCACAAGACGTGTACCCATCTGCAACAGCTGAGAAAATTCAAGGGTTTCACCAGCAAATCCTGAAAACTTTCTATTCAGGGGCCATAGAAAGTGTATTGACTCAGTGTATCTCAGTGTGGTATGGGAACAGCTCCAGTCAAGACTTCAAAGCGCTGCAGGGAGCTGTGCGCTTAGCAGAGCGCATCACAGGGTCTGCTCTCCCCTCTCTGCAGGACATCTACCTCAAAACGCTGCAAAAGCAAGAAGCTGTTAAAAAATCATCAAGGACTCCATCCACCCCAGTAACCATCTTTTCACTTTGCTGCCATCTGGTAAGCGCTTCCGTAGCCTGATGGCAAAAACTGAGAGACTTAGGAGACGTTTCTTCCCTTCCAGGCCATCAGGCTCCTAACTCAAAACCAGTCTCTTAACATCTTCATGTCTCCACTTAATATTCACTTTATCAGTAAGATATTCATCATTCTCTACCTCACATTGACATGTGATCATACGGACAGTGTCAACCTGTTTGCACATTTGCCTCTTGTACATTCCATGTGTATCTTAAAACTACAGTATAATGCACATATGCACATGCCTCTTGTACATCCCTGGGGTATCTTAATATTTAAAGACTACAGTGTACTTTCAATGCACATTATTTTTCATTCTATATTTAATTCTACAGTAAACATCTTTTTTTATATTTTATTCTTATATTTTTTGTATTGTTTACTTGTTATTTCATTCTTTCATAGCATATCTATGTAGCATTTTCATCTGTGTTGTTGTATGTCTTTAATAATTGCACTGTCCATGAAGCGGACCTGATTTCACTGCTGGTTATATATGCTGTATATAATTGTGTATGTGACGAATACAAATCTTGAATCTTGACTCTTATTTGCTCCAAATGACTGTAGTCTCCTTAAGAAATAAGCATATATGGAGTGGAAAGAAAAGGTGAACTCAGAACGACCCTGAGATGCTCCTGAATAAGTTACACAACAGAATTTGAAAAACTTCTGATTAACCTTAACTATCTGCAGTCTATCTGTCAAGTCAAGTCAAGTCAAGTCAAGTCAAGTCAATGTCAACCCAGTCACCTATATTTATAGGGTAGCGCTTTAAAAAAACCAGATTGTGTCAAAGCACTCTGAACAACATTAATTAGGAAAACAGTGTGTCAATAATGCAAAATTACAGTTAAGGCAGTTCATCATTGAATTCAGTGAAGTCATCATGCAGCTCAGTTCAGTTTTTAAATAGTATCTGTGCAATAATGGTTGCAAAGTCAACATCAAATATTGCTGTAAATGAAATGTCCCCAACTAAGCAACCCAGATGCGACAGCTGCAAGGAACCAAAACTCCATCGATGACAGAATGGAGAAAAAACCTTGGGAGACAACCAGGCTCAGTGCGGGGGGGGCCAGTTCTCCTCTGACTAGACGAAACCAGCAGTTCAATTCCAGGCTGCAGCAAAGTCAGATTGTGAAGAAGAATCATCTGTTTCCTGTGGTCTTGTCCCAGTGGTCGTCTGAGACAAGGTCTTTACAGGGGATCTGGGGCTCTAGTTGTCATTGTCTCCTCTGTCTTTCAGGTCTGTAGAGGTCCTTTCTAGGTGCTGATCCACCATCTGGGCTGGAATGTGTGGATCCGGGTGACTGCAGTGACCCTCTGACATGGATACAGACTGGATCTGAGTGGCTACGGTGACCTCAGAATAAGAGGGAAACAGACTAATATTAGCGTAGATGTCATTCTTTTTAATGATGTAGCAAGTACATCAGGTGTTATGGGAAGTGTTCCCGGTTTCTGGTTTACCTAATTAATGCAGCCTAAAAATCCTTTAACGGATTTGGATATTAGAAGCATATTAGTGTGTTTATGTGTAAGCCGGGTTAAAGAGAAGGTAGGTCTTAAATCTAGATTTAAACTGCAAGAGTGTGTCTACCTCCCGAACAATTTTAGGTAGGTTTATTCCAGAGTTTAGAGGCGCTAAATAGGAGAAGGATCTGCTGCCCACAGTTGACTTTGATATTCTAGGTATTATCAAATTGCTAGAGTTTTGAGAACGCAGCAGAGTTGGTGGACTATAATTTAACAAGAGCTTGTTCAAATACTGAGGTGCTAAGCCATTCAGGGCTTTAATAAGTAATATGCAAGATTTTAAAATCTATACAATGTTTGATAGGGAGCCAGTGCACTGTTGTGACAGGCCCACGCTATAATATGATCACACTTCCTGGTTCTAGTAAGAACTCTAGCTGCTGCATTTTGGACTAACTGGAGTTTGTTTACCTAAGCGTGCAGAACAAAACACCCAATAAAGCATTACAATAATCTAACCTTGAGGTCATAAACGCATGGATTAACATTTCTGCATTTGAAATTGAGAGTATAGGCCATAATTTAGATATATTTTTGTGATGGAAAAATGCAGTTTTACAAATTCTAGAAATGTGACTTTCTAAGGAAAGGTTGCTATCAAATAGCACACCTAGGTTCCTAACTGATGATGAAGAATTGACAGAGCAGCCATCAAGTCTTAGACAGCGTTCTAGGTTATTACATGCAGAGCTTTTAGGTCCTATAATTAACACCTCTGTTTTTTTCAGAATTTAGCAGTAAGAAATTACTTGTCATCAAGTTTTTTATATCTACTATGCATTCCGTAAGTTTTTCAAATTGGTATGTTTCGCCGGGCCGCAAAGAAATATAGAGTTGAGTATCATCAGCATAACAGTGAAAGCTAACACCGTGTTTCCTGATGATATCTCCCAAAGGTAACATGTAAAGCGTGAAGAGTAACGGCCCTAGTACTGAGCCTTGAGGTACTCCATACTGCACTTGTGATCGATATGATACCTCTTCATTCACTGCTACGAATTGATGGCGGTCATATAAGTACGATTTAAACCATGGTAATGCCCTAAATAGAGAGATACAACCATGATCAGATGATAAGAGCAGGTCATTGTGTAACTCTAAGGAGAGCAGTCAAGAATGAGTACCACTAAATGAAGTATGGATCAGCCCATCATTTGAATAATTCTTTCCACTAACCTCTCTGACTGAATTGTATTGAATGTGGATGTAAAATCCACAGAGAGTCTGCACTATAGTTTTAGCAAGTGTTGACATTTCCCAACATTACAGCAGTAATGACTTTATGAACTACTTTACTTCTAAGATCGATACTATTGGAGAGAAAATTGTAACCATGCAGCTGTCAGCTACAGTATCACATCAGACAGTGCACTATAGATCCCCTGAGGAACAGTTCCACTCATTCTCTACTATAGGAGAGGAAGAATGTATAAAACTTGTTAAATCATCTAAACCAACAACATGTATGTTAGACCCTTTTCCATCTAAGCTCCTAAAAGAGGTGCTTCCAGAAGTCATAGATTCTGACTTCTGGACTATTATTAATTCCTAATTGTCATTAGGATATGTCCTCAAAACTTTCAAACTGGCTGTTATTAAGCTCCTCATCAAAAAACCACAACTTGACCCCATAGAACTAGTTAATTACAGACTGTTCTCAAATCTCCCTTTTCTGTCCAAGATACTAGAAAAGGTAGTATCCTTACAATTAAATTTCTCCTTAGAGAAAAAAATGGTATCTGTAGGATTTCCAGTCAGGATTTAGACCGTATCATAGTACTGAGACTGCTCTCCTTAGAGTTACAAATGACCTGCTCTTATCATCTGATCGTGGTTGTATCTCTCTGTTGGTGCTATTGGATCTTAGTGCTGCGTTCGACCCTATTGACCACAACATTCCTTTGCATAGACTAGAAAACTTTGTTGGCATTAATGGAAGTGCATCAGCATGGTTTAAATCGTACTTATATGACCGCCATCAATTCGTAGCAGTGAATGAACCCTTGGGAGATATCGTCAGGAAACAACGTGTTAGCTTTCACTGTTATGCTGATGATACTCAGCTCTATATTTCTTCACGGCCTGGCAAAATGGAATCCATAGTCGATATAAAAAACTGGATGATGAGTATTTTCTTACTGCTAAAATCTGAAAAAAAAACAAAGGTGTTAATTATAGGACCTAAAAACTCTGCATGTAATAACCTAAAACGCTGTCTAAGACTTGATGAATGCTCTGTCAATTCTTTGTCATCAGTTAGCAACCTAGGTGTCCTATTTGATAGCAATCTTTTCTTAGAAAGCCACGTTTCTAGCATTTGTAAAACTGCATTTTTCCATCTCAAAAATATATCTAAATTACGACCTATGCTCTAAATGTCAAATGCAGAAATGTTAATCCATCCGTTTATGACCTCAAAGTTAGATATTGTAATGCTTTATTGGGTGGTTGTTCTGCACACTTAATAAACAAACTCCACCTACTCCAAAATGCAGCAGCTAGAGTTCTTACTAGAACCAGGAAGTATGACCATATTAGCCCGGTTCCGTCATCACAGTACTGGCTCCCAATGAAACATCATATAGATTTTAAAATCTTGCTTATTACTTATAAAGCCCTGAATGGTTTAGCACCTCAGTATTTGAACGACCTCTTGTTACATTATAGTCCTCCACGTCCGCTCCGTTCTCAAAACTCTGGCAATTTGATAACACCTAGAATATCAAAATCAACTGCGGGTGGTAGATCTTTTTCCTATTTAGCGCCTAAACTCTGGAATAACCTACCTAACATTGTTCGGGAGGCAGACACACTCTTGCAGTTTAAATCTAGATTTAAGACCTATCTCTTTAACCTGGCTTACACGTAACACACTAATACGCTTCTAATATCCAAATCCGTTAAAGGATTTTTAGGCTGCATTAATTTGGTAAATCGGAACCGGGAACACTTCCCATAACACACAATCTACTGTACTTGCTACATCGTTAGAAGAATGGCATCTACGCTAATATTAGTCTGTTTCTCTCTTATTCTGAGGTCACCGTAGCCACCAGATCCAGTCTGTATCCAGACCAGATGGTGGATCAGCATCTAGAAAGGACCTCTACAACCCTGAAAGACAGCGGAGACCAGGACAACTAGATGAGCCGCAGATACAGATCCCCTGTAAAGACCTTGTCTCAGACGACCACCGGGACAAGACCACAGGAAACAGATGATTCTTCTGCACAATCTGACTTTGCTGCAGCCTGAAATTGAATTGCTGGTTTCATCTGGCCAGAGGAGAACTGGTCCCTCGACTGAGCCTGGTTTCTCCCAAGGTTTTTTTCTCCATTCTGTCACCGATGGAGTTTTGGTTTTCTTGCCGCTGTCCCCCTCTGGCTTGCTTAGCTGGGACACTTCATTTACAGCGATATCGTTGACTTGATTGCAAATGATTGCACAGATACTATTTAAACTGAACTGAGCTGAATGATGATATCACTGAAGTCAATAAAAAAACTGCCTTTAATCATAATTTTGCATTATTGACACAATGTTTTCCTAATTAATGTTGTTCAGTTGCTTTGACACAATCTTTTTTGTTTAAAGCGCTATATAAATAAAGGTGACTTGACTTGACTTCAACTTATGTATGAGCTCAATGCATGTCTGAGCGACGCTTTTATCACACAGCAAGAATAACTTAAATGCAATGCATTTTTTCCATTTTCTCATTATAACGACTTGATTTTCTCGTGAGCTCGACATAACGAGAGTTGTTTTCTCATTATAACGACTTAATTTTCTTCGTTCTTTTGATCTCGACATAACACGGCTAAAAGTTGTTTTTCCCGTCATTATAAGGACTTCATTTTCTCTTCGTTTTCTCGCTCAATTAGAAGTTACAAAACTGCACCAACAGGTGGCACTATAGACCTGAATATAACTGATGGGGTGTTTGTTATACTGTATATATCCACTTTACTGAACGTGTTTGGGATAGGACCTTCCTCGGGATCGCTATAATTTTTGCAGTATTGTTCATTATTGACATTTAATTAATTCATAAATGTTAAATGCTTGAATCAATATGACTTTTTTGTATTAAGTTCTTGCTAGATGCATGAGTTTCACCAATGCGTTCTGTGTCATAAAATAACTGCTTATCAAAACCAAGGTTGACGTCACTTAATTCTGTTTGCACCTATATCTTTATTTGTGCTTCTTTGAGGTACATAATTGTTAGTTAATAAGCGGGGATGTTCTGTTTATCTACAGTAGGACGGGCTTCAATGACGTTGACTCTTTTCCATATTAATCTTTATTGTTAATCATATTGATGAAAAATGTGATGTATATGTAAAGTGTATAGGCTAATTTAATTCAGTGTTGTTCTATAGTGTTGTAATCTTTTGTTTTCCACACACACACACACACACACACACACACACACACAAACACACACACACAAACACACACACACATAAACACACATACACAGCATGTAGCCTACACATGAACGCTCTTTTCAAACAGAAGCTTGTAACGCACATGATCTGTCACAGCATAAAATTACTACTAAAAATTTACAAATTATATATAATTTATTTCAAATAAAAGGAAAAATTAAAAGTGAGTTGAATCCAATCAGCTCTAAAAGATCTTAGAATAGTTATGCATCCTTCTGAAGGCACTCCGCCTGTGTTTGCGGTGTTGCATTGACCATTTAAACATGTTAATTACAAAAACAAAAACTGTCTCTGGTGTACTGTCTCTGGAAAAATCAACAGTGATTGATCAGCCTTTATTTATGTATTGTAGACGTTATTACCTAGGCAAACCTTAAGCAAAATTTGCTGAAATATAGGCTACGGTAAGAGCGCCTGGTTGTCCATCAGATGCCTGTCGAAGTTAAGTTTGTTACTGTAGCAACAGCTAGATCAAACAATCATTGTTAAAAAAACTGTCATTGTGTAGAGATCACGAGAAATTAAGTCGTTATAATGAGAAAACAACTTTTGTTATGTCAAAAGTATAAATGAAATAAGTAACAATAAAATAAAGTTATTTAACAATATGTTTACAGTAACAGTAACATTTGTACAGTCTGTAATAGTCCAGTAAATAGCCCTTTGATGGCAGCCATAATGTTGAAGTGGCATTCATATCAGTGAAAATGTGTTTGACACACCTGTGTTAGGACTTTAATGCACAGCAAGGTTAGTTAAGAGTTCCTATGAACAGTACTGTGTTAGTGCTTCTAATCAAATAAAGAGAACACAAGAACTTGAAATTAAATTTTATTTGCAATGCTGAAAGACAGTTCTTAATGTATTAGAAGTTTTATGCACAACAACTTATGTTAGAGCTTCAATGCACAGCAAGATTAATTTAAAGCTTTTATGAAAAGAAATACTGTGTTAGTGCTTGTAAGTAAATGAAGAGAAAGCAAGTATACAAATGCTTTAAAGCTTCTTTCTCAGTGAAAGATAGTTGCTTTATGCAATCACCAATATGAAAGATGTTTCATACATGTAAAATGAAATGTAATATGCAATGCAGAAAGACAGTTCTTAATGTTTTAGAAGTTTTATGCGCAACATGTTTTGTTAGAGCTACAATGCAGATCAACAGATTCGGATTCTTTGAACAGTATGTAGCAAATTATCTTGAAAAGGGAATATTTATGATTAAATATAACTGGTTATAATTAATTATGAAAATTTAGATCTGATCTTAGAATTAACTGTAGCAGAATCAATATTACAATTATTTAATCTGTTCGTCCACCGACAGTATAATCATTTATCAATTCTAGGAAAGAATATTTTTCCTGGCTAAGAAAGAATAACTTTCCTACTTCACAAAGTTAACTTCATTAAATTAGCATGTAGCAAGATATCAAACATTCAGTGACTTCAAAATGTGAGCAACACACAGAGACAAATCAATTGTGAACATAAAGGATTTAATAAATGAACCTATAGCTAACCTACAAATAAACCAAGCAAAAATCATACATGTATATATATATATATATATATATATATATAATATTAGTTTTCAAAAAGTTTGCTGCTAAACACAGTCGTGGCCAAATGTTTTGAGAATTACATAAATATTAGTTTTCAAAAAGTTTGCTGCTAAACTGCTTTTAGATCTTTGTTTCAGTTGTTTATGTGATGTACTGAAAAATAATTACAAGCACTTCATACGTTTTAAAGGCTTTTATCGACAACTACATGACATTTATGCAAAGAGTCAGTATTTGCAGTGTTGGCCCTTCTTTTTCAGGACCTCTGCAATTCGACTGGGCAAGCTCTCAATCAACTTCTGGGCCAAATCCTGACTGATAGCAACCCATTCTTTCATAATAACTTCTTAGAGTTTGTCAGAATTAGTGGGTTTTTGTTTGTCCACTCGCCTCTTGAGGATTGACCACAAGTTCTCAATGGGATTAAGATCTGGGGAGTTTCCAGGCCATGGACCCAAAATTTCAACATTCTGGTCCCCAGAGCCACTTAGTTATCACTTTTGCCTTATGGCACGGTGCTCCATCGTGCTGGAAAATGCATTGTTCTTCACCAAACTGTTGTTGGATTGTTGGAAGAAGTTGCTGTTGGATGGTGTTTTTGTACCATTCTTTATTCATGGCTGTGTTTTTGGGCAGAATTGTGAGTGAGCCCACTCCCTTGGATGAGAAGCAACCCCACACATGGATGGTGTCAGGATGCTTTACTGTTGGCATGACACAGGACTGATGGTAGCGCTCACCTTTTCTTCTCTGGACAAGCCTTTTTCCCAGATGCCCCAAACAATCGGAAAGGGGCCTCATCGGAGAATATGACTTTGCCCCAGTCCTCAGCAGTCCATTCACTATACTTTCTGCAGAAGATCAATCTGTGCCCTGATGTTTTTTTTTGGAGAGAAGTGGCTTCTTTGCTGCCCTTCTTGACACCAGGCCACTCTTGCAAAAGTCTTCGCCTCACTGTGCGTGCAGATGCGCTCACACCTGCCTGCTGCCATTCCTGAGCAAGCTCTGCACTGGTGGCACTCCGATCCCACAGCTGAATCCTCTTTAGGAGACGATCCTGGCACTTGCTGGACTTTCTTGGACGCCCTGAAGCCTTCTTTACAAGAATTGAACCTCTTTCCTTGAAGTTCTTGATGAACCTATAAATTGATTTAGGTGCAACATTCTGGAGTATGTGCAAATTGCTATTATAAAACTTAAGCAGCAACTTTTTCCAATTTCCAATATTTATGTAATTCTCAAAACTTTTGGCCACGACTGATATATATATATATATATATATATATATATATATATATATATATATATATATATATATAATATATATATATATATATATATAATACATAAGAAAGAAGGTAAAGAAGAGAGAGGTTAAAAGCAAAAGAATGGCAGTATTTCACATCAATTAAACACACACCTAATGAGAATCATCAAAGAATCAAAAATCACCTTAAACCATGCATCTAAATAGTTGTAAACGGTTACTTGCATTGGCTTCGTTGCTGAACAAGAGTCCTGATGCGGTAGACAACGGAGGTTCTTGATGAGGTTCTTTAGGAAGTAAGCTGGAGATTTTCCTCTGGTTCTTCTGAAGATAGGAAAGTCCACAGCGGTTTGACAGAGTTCTTTTGAAGATAAAAAAACTGGCGGAAAATCAAACTCAAGAGGAGAGTTTTGAGGCGTCTTTGATAGTGTTCATCATGAAAAGCAAGGGTTTCTGAGCACAGATTATCTGAAGAGAACAGGTTTAACAGTTTCTATTCACACCCACCTTTTGGGTGGAATGCCCAATCAGAGGTATGAATTTTGCGTGCGAGAAACTTTCTTTGTCTCCGTTTTATGTCCCATTTGCATGTTTATTGCTGGTCTAGAGGATTGGTGCAGTTTTACCCAAACTATGGTAAAAATAGTATAATGCATTTGACGATCACATAGTGTACATAACTGTTTGAGGAATAAAGAGATAATTTTGATACCAAGAACAAACCATCTAGAAGATCTTAAAGCAGAGATACACTCATATACCTGAATATAAGCATTGAGAGTCTAACAAATACAAATAAAGAATTGTAACTAGGCTAATAGGGTAAATAGGGAAACATCCAAACAGCACATGCATATACAGATACATTTGTAACTGATTAATTATATTCTAAATAAAGAATTATAAAGAATTATAAATAAAGAAAGTATTTATGTGTGTGTGTTGTGCATTGTGAGAATGTGAGTTTGCTGGTCAGCCAGGCCCTTGGTGCCTGGCAGCGAGGGCCATTTGGTTATCTTGGAAAGTGTTTGAACTCGGATGGGGAGACCAGAGGGTGGACCTGTTGATCAGCATCTTCCGGATAATGGGGGTAAACATTGGCCATTTAGCACCCATATAACTGTAGACTATGGGGCCAGATTCTGTCATTTATATGCAAATGTCAAAAGGCTAAAGGAATCTCTAAGACATAAAGCCCAAACGATCGTACATGATCTTAAGCAGTTGCTACAGAATCCACCTTTTTGGCTGATGAAATTCACCTGCAAACATCGTCAAACAACAGTTCATCGTCGGACAGCAGGTGGATCATGATGATCAGATGGCAGGTAGATCCTGGTGGTCAGATGGCAGGTGGATCCTGATGGTCAGATGGCAGGTGGATCAGGAAAGCCAGATGGCAGGTGGATCCTGATGGTCAGATGGCAGGTTGGATCAGGAGGGCCAGACGGCAGGTGGTTTCTAATTTTTTCTCAGCCTTTGGACCTTCAGCTTGGATGTTTACCTTGGTCAGGCTCAGCATTGTCTCAGCCTGGGTCCCTTTTTTCCAGTGGCTCCGTTCGAAGGTTTGAGGAAGGGCAGCTGTGCACCTGTTCATGGACCTTTGCACCCTGTTGACTGGTAAACAGGACAAAGGCAAGGGCGAGAGTTAGGGTGTACTCGATTGATGTGGCGAAGCAAAGTGCCTGGCGAAGCAGAGGTCCAGGATCGGACGATGGGAAAGGTGGTCTGGACAGGCAGCCAAGACAGTGCTTGGAGGGCTGTGTCGATTGGGGTGATGTAAATCACCTGGTACCCCCCTTTCTCAATGCTCAGTTCCAATTCAGGTTCCAGGGTGAGATTGTGGTCCTTGAAGAAGGCTGGAACTTCTACCTCGGATTGGTACTCTTCACTTGAAAGGTGGTACAGCGCCAGATCCCCGAGGTGGAGGATGGCACCTTTGGGCACTTGAATCCACATACTCTGTTTGGGCAGGCTGACACAGGTGGCAGTGTCACACTGGTCATAGGTCAGTGTGGTGGTATGGATGGGCATGTTGACGAGCCACTGATTTCCCACAATCTCTGCTTGCGTTTCTGATACTTGTTGTGTGCGAGGCTTAGCCTCAGCAGGGCAGAGTGTCTCTCTTTGCATGGGTTGTAACCCGCAGATTCCTTCAGTGTTGTCTCGGAGGAAGGGCTTGCTAGGGCAGAGATAATGAATGTCTTTGGTCAGGGTACACATACGCAGATTTGGGGCCAGGCATAACTGTGGGTTACTGTCATGGTAACTACCATAACTGGTTTGTGTATCCTAATGTGAGTTTTTCCTTGCCAAAATCCAACATTGACAATGTCTTTGAGTCTGTAAATGTTGTGTCGGATCCAATGATGGGTAGATTCAGGAGAAAAACCATCTCACTCAGAGTCAACATATAGCAGGATGGACCCTCCCAGGGAGTAGGCAAGGTGGGCTTGAAGCGGGTCAGCTGGATGGGTAGTGACAGATGATAACACTGTTTGCACTAGGCTCAGGGGCACCAGATATGGTTATGTCCGCTTAACTCTGCCTAGGTGACAGTCATTTTCTGCAACTGAGAGAGCATGTGTTTGATATTGGCTTCGGCGGGTGAGCGAGGGTATTCTCAGTCCATCGGGCACCTGCCCAACTGTAGTGTGCACCTGCCTTGGGATAATGTGTCCGGTAGACATTTTGGGGCAGAGTCGGACGTACACCTTTTAGGTGTGAGTCCTACAGTTGGTCACAAGAAGTCCAGGTTGGTCACTCAGTGCAATGCCTGATGCTGGTCTTGGTGATGTGATATCAGGTTGCAGCTGTCCACTCTTTGGCTGGAGGCGCAGGATGGTGAGCCACATCACCGATGAGAGGTTGTCTGAGTGTAGCTATAGTACCAGTCCCTGTTGCCCACATCAAGGTATTGGTGAGTGGTGTAGGCAGTGACAAGTTTGGAGTCTCCTGGCTGGCACAGCAGGTGCAGGGACAATGTCATTTGCCAGCCTGTTCAAAGGGAGGCACACCTGTTGACTCATGTGGAGTTGCTCTGATGACCATGAGCACCAGGGGAAGTTTTAGATTCCAGTCCTTTTGGTTAGCAGACACATATTTTCTTAGCATGCTGACCACAGTCCGATTTGTCCGTTCCCACTTGGCCTGAAGAGATTGGATGGTAACGGATTGTGCAGTCGTGCTTGTACTCCTAGGAGTTTCCAAATCTGCTGCATGATCTCATCTGTGAACTCTGTCTGAGTTGACTCTCAGTGGTGGCCCAAACCTGGAGAAGATGTGATTCATCAGGAGGTATGCTGTAGTTTGGGCAGCGTTGTTGGGTGCTGGGAGGAACCCACTTGGTGAACTGGCACACGATTTTTAGGAAATACTTGTTCCCCCTTGTTGACCTGGGTAAGGGTCTGACCCAATCAATTTGGAGGTCTGACCAAGGAAATGTGACTCCTCTGTGCTGCAGTGGGGCTCTGTGGTTTGGGTTCGTCGGTTGGAATTGGCAGCAATTGGTGGAGACCATAAATCGCTGTGTAGTGCCCCTGCTTTGGCCCAGGGCATCTGTTTGGTCATTGAGGTTTTTTGTCTGGACCAGGTTGCTTCGAGTGTCCTTGCACTTTCTTCCAGTAGATGGTAATATCAACAAAATGGAAGGGAGCACTTGTATGTGTAATGGCAGAATGTTGACTATTGAGAACTAATGTGTGGGATGTTTTAAGTGTCTTATTTTTAGATGTCTGTTTGTGGCTGGGGGGATCATATGTTCATTTGTGATGTCTTTGCATGCCTTGAACAGGTGTTGGTGTTTAACTGGTTTGTTGTTTGCTGTCTTGAAACCATTTTGCTTCCAGTCTGGAAGATGACATGTGAAGCCAAGTCTGGCATAGTTGGAGTCTGTGCAGATGAGCAGTTCTATGATGTTATGGGTTCGATGCTATCTGCAGGGTTATGAGAATAGCCGCTATCTCAGCATATTGTGATGATTGTGGACTCAGCTTGAAGTGTTGTGGTGGGCAAGGTCGATCATTAAGCCAGAGAACACCAGCACCTGCCTTTAGGATGTCCTTGTGGTTGTAGGAATATCCATCAACGTAGGCTGTGGGCATGCCTTGGCAGACATTCTCATCAAAATACCTGTGGCAGGTAGGTGGCAGCAGTTGGGGCCTTTCTGCTTCTACAGTCTCGGTCGGTGTGTCATCGGAGCAGCTTTGGCAGGCTACAAGGCCATTACCCAACGCTGACTTGTGATTTTGAGCATATCATACCATACAGAGCAGGACTTTCTCACAGTCTGAGTATTTACACTCTGGGGGAAGAAGAGTCTTGCTGGCATATGCGACCATCCTTTTGTCCTGGTCATGCCATTGGTATAGACCAGCACTGAGGCAGTGGCTGGAGATTGAGAAGCCAAATTCCTCGGAAAGGCAAACAGGATGCTGTAAATCAACTCCTAGCACCACAGTCTGATAACCAACCAACTCCTTTCAGAGAACAGCTTTCAACATTAACACCATTAGAACAATTATTGACAATTTCAATTCGAAGAAGAGATTGTCTAATTTGGGGCAAGTAATCGAAGAGATGGACAGTCTGACCCTCACCATGTAAAGCCATGAGAGTAAACAAGATCTTTGGATTGACTTCCCCCCACCTAGCAGAACCAGACTGAAATTCCTAAGGAGACCTGTTAACCCCTCTGGTTTTCACAGGACATATCCTTACTCCCCAGAATGGCACAGAGAATGCCTTCCAATGCATATATGCACCAAAATGAACTCAAAAAAGACTTCTAAATGGATATCAGTCCATTGCTCAACTCCATATCATACATGAACCCACACATTTGATTATAATGTTTCTAATCACTTATTGTGTATGTCTTTTTAAATAACTCTTGAATAGCTTAAGGGATCATATTCATGTTGAGTATGTGTGTGTTCGAATCTTCTTGCTTGAAAACGTTTTCTGACCATCAGTTATTTGTCAAATGTATCATATTCTTGTTATAGGAATCATGTCCAAATTATACCCTGCAAGAGCGGGAAAATTCGGACCTCGTGCTTGATAAGATAACATATGATTTATGAATGGGTGGGACAAACAATGCAACACCCCGAGGAAAGACAATATCTAATTGGTCAAGACAACATTTGAGGTGTGGCCAAAAGGCCAGTTTAAATACTCAGGACACCATCAAATTATGCTTTTAGCTTTGAGCTTTCGTTTAGCTTTTGCTATCAGTCATGCCGGCTTTTAGCCTTTGCTTTTTAGCTTTAGCTTTTAGTCATGCTTTTTATTGTCATCACTTTTAGCGTTCTTCGAGCGCCGTTCCAGCGTGCTTCGGCCTGCACGCCTGCTGCTACTTAGCCACGATGAGAAGAAACACCACCTAGTCTCGTCAAACTTTACTTCTTTTCTTTTCCGTTTGATAGTTTTCGTGTTCTGAGTTAAGTTTTGTAATGCCGTGTCTCCGAGTCTGACCTCGAGTGCCCGTTCAACTTCAACCAGCCCACAACTCCGCATCGTCAGCCTACGCCCAACGGCTTCCCAAGACATCACTTCAACGACTACTGAACTTCCAGCCAATCAGCAACCTCGGAAAAACCCCTTTTCAGTGACAACAAAGGGAACCCCGTTACACAGGCATCACAAGTAACGTACCTCCAGACTCTGATCTGTACTGGTGTCATCTAATATAATTTTAACCTCATTGAGGAACTCAATGCGAGGGTTAATTAATTGATTGATGGTTGTTCATGCCTATGCAATTTCACATATTGCTGCAAACTTGGGATTCCACATTTTCCTTCTCTTAAACTCATTCTTCCCTAACTTTCTATCCTCCTGCAACTTGTGTGAATGTGTGAGTGCGTGTGCTGTGCTTATGTGTTAGATTAGTTTATATGTCTTAGATTTATCTAATAAAGCCTTATTTATATTGAAAAGAGAAGTATCTTGTGTTTTGTGCTCACAAGTTAATGTCTTAAACTGCTGATCTTGTTACTGTGCTAATTAATAGTGTTTTCACTATACTTTGGATATTAATATCCAGCGCAGATTTGATGTTAAAAGGCTCGTTCAGTGAATCGCTGGCCGTTTCATTGATCAGCCGTGAAACAGTGATTCTGTTCAAATTCCCTTAAAAATCTTAAATCATAAACTATCAACCAAATCTAAAATTCTACAATACACCATTGTCCTTTGTTGAGGGCAATCTTGGCACTGGCAGTGGTCAACTGGTGCAGGACATGGTCAACTTCTTTCAGGTGATCATCCACCATCGTGTGTTTCATCAGAAGGTCATCAACATAGATTAAGTTTCCTCTTACCCTGGCATTCCACTTCTAGCATGCTTTTGTTGAGGAAGATGTTAAATTCGGCTGGTGAGTTGGCAATGTGCACCTGGTGAAGGTTTACTGCCAATTGCAAAAGGTATAGTCACTGGTATAGTCCAAAATCCTGAGGCCACATCAAGAGTGGAGAAGATTGTGGCTCCTCTGATTCTCGGTATCTCATGTTCCAGCTGGGTCATAGGCCATCGCAACAATGGCACCTGTTGGTTCAGTTTCCTATATGGAGACAGAGTAGGTACTGTTACATGGACGGATGACACCCTTCTCAAGCATAGAGTTGATGATCTCCTCTACGGGTTTGTACGATTCAAGGGGGATCTTGTATTGCTTGACAAAAGTAGGTAGAGTTTTTGGGTGCGTTGGGACACGCACAACATAGAGGTTAGTGAGGCCACAATCTAAAGAGTCCTTGGCAAATGATTCTTTGTTTTTGTACAGGACTTGACAGAGTTTGTGGCGGTCTGCATCCTCCTATATGGCATCAGCATCTTTCGGAATTTGCTGGACGGGGTATGGCTCTTCTGCACTGTAAAAAAAAGTCTGTAGTTTTTACAAAAATAATTTTGGCATCTGTGGTTGCCAGAATACTTTTGTAAAAAATACAGAAAAACTGTAAACACAATTACGGCCAAAAACTGTAAATTTTACAGTATAAAAATGTTATTTACAAACAAGAAAATTTTAATGTAAACCAGTAAATTCAACAACGCACACTGCTCTTATTAAAATCTGTTTTGTACCTTTAACATACTGACAACCACCATAATAATGCAGGCGGTAAAAGAGAAAGCCACATGAAGAATCGAAGTTCATCACAAGTAGCTTCGCCACAAGCAGAAGTTTATATTAATATATAGAAGGTGCACAAAGTCATTCATGCAAACACAAAACACCATCATGGTGACACACGATACTTAAACAACTCAATAAACTTTCATTAAACAGCAGAAGATGTAACATAAAGCCCAAATGTACAACTGATAACAAAAAACTATTAAAAAACATGATTATTTAAACAAAATACTTTCAAATGTGGAGCGTCACACAGGGAATTCTGGGAATATCAGTTTACAGTTTTTGACTGTAAATTATACATTGATTTGTTCTTTTTTTATTTCTAAAAACTGTAAAATTAACCAGCATTTTACTGTAAAATTACATGAAATGTCTGGTTAGATCTTTTACAGTTTTTCCCTGTATATAGTACAGGAACTTACTGTTAACCTATTAACACTTTTTTTTTGTAGCGTTTTTACAAAATTGTACAGTTAAAATGACACTTATTTTTTTCAGTGTGGGTATGGCTCTTCTGTCATTACTTCCTCTGTGCCGTGGGCAGTCAGAGGTGCAGTCACACTGTCATTCTCGCTGGTGGAGTGGTTAGAGACAGTATACATGGTAAAGTGTTGGTCTTCTGTTGGCTCTGTTCTACACACGTGCTCCTTGACCACTCACAAAACTGAAGTAAGGTGATGATCTTGATGGGTGCTGCTGACACTGTGTGGCCTGAGCTTCCTTCTGGAATCATGAATCTGAGACGGGTCCAATTATTGGTAGAATCAGTTCAAAGTCATGGAAGTCATAACTCACTAGCCAACCTAGATGGTAGGCCTTAGGCACTCTGACATCAGTTGCCGTGCAGTTGTTGAACAGAATGTAAACTGCCCAAGACTTCAACGAGGAGTGTGGCTTCCAAAGTTAGGCCCAGTTCCCCACATTTGGGTGAAGGTTGGAAGAAGGCTAGGGTGTGGTTGAAAGCTTGGCCGCTCCACAGGTTGAGTCGAACAGCAACTCCTTTGGTGTAAGCTGGTATTACTGTCTCTTGTTCATTGATTAGCGTGCAGGCCTCAGGGATGGTTTGGCCTGACAGGAGGTTCTCAAGGTTGACAGGAACAGTGGGTGACTGTGAGGTCATTGGAGCCAATATCACTTCATTAATCATATCCACGTTAGCCCTTAGGCGAATCAGAATGTCCGCTCTGATGTAGACATCATACGGTGCATCTGGAAGGACCAGGAAGTAATGGGTTGGACACCTGTCATTCCACTTCAAGTTCAGGGCACAGATGCCCTTGGCAATCACCATGGTTGATGGGCAGGGATTCAAAGGGAATCGTGTGTGCTTGTTAGCAAAAGGAATGTTTGTTGTGTGCTGTTTGAGAGCATTGAACAGTGAGAGGCTGATGGCTGATTTTGTCTGCCCACAGTGCTAGTATGGGGTCTGTTGTTGTGACATCATTCAGCTGTAAGCCCCCTTTAACCTGGGGGCCGTATGAGTCAGAGTCTTTGGCTAGCTGGTAAGTACAGAGCAGAAACCTTGAACCTTGCTTTTTTTGGGCTGAGACGTTCCTGCGGCTGGCAGCAAGATTTTCCACGACCTTTGTGACCTGGCAGTCTGTCTGGGGTGATCTTGGTGACTGAGGAGGCAGAGGTTCTTGCACTTGAGCCTAGATTTTCAGTTGTTTATAATCTAACAATGGCTCAAAGCGGTCTAGCAGGTCTTTGCTGATGTACACAGGGTGCACTAAGATCATAGGGCCGATGATCAGGTGGATTGGAGCTACCTGTTCAAGTTGTACCTGATTTTGGCTGTAGGACTGCACATTCAGTACATACCTCTGATATTTAACCCTTTAAAATCTAACGTGTCGGCGCCGACACAATTTACCATGCTG
The DNA here is from genome assembly GCF_018340385.1 of Cyprinus carpio. NCBI lineage: Eukaryota > Metazoa > Chordata > Actinopteri > Cypriniformes > Cyprinidae > Cyprinus > Cyprinus carpio. The sequence goes on from NC_056611.1 coordinate 207,910, forward strand.
TATTAATGTTATCATAACTCAGCAACCATTTGCACTATGAAAAAAAAATCCAATTGCGTCTGATAGTAGACAGCTTGCACTTTAAGACAAAATACAGCTTAATACAGTAATTGCATGCTTTCCATCAGCAAATCACAGCAGCTTTCGGGGACAGGGGGAAGGGCGGATTTGAAGCGGAAGATACGGAGCGCAGCAGGTTTTAGAGTGCAAAATATAAATAAAAAACTGACAAAAAATGGCGAAGAAAGGTTTTACAAGAGAGGAGGCGATTAATCTGATTTTTGATGACACCTGGGAAGAGGCTGAGCATGATTCTTCGGATCCGGAGTCTGTGTATTCAGACGTTGAGGAGGCGTATGCTGCTGGCATTGATCCAGACGTGGATTGGTAAGTAAAGCTTATATGTTTCTTTCTGATCAATCGATGAGAAATGAGTAAAATAGTCTGACGCCGTGTTTCTGTTTGAAAAAAAAAAACACCGTTTCACACACTTATATGTGCGTTGCACACGCATGAAAGTGCGTATGTGCATGCATGCATGCGTTCATATTTGCTCGTGTAACGTTATGTGTGTGTGTGTGTGTGTGTGTGTGTGCGCGCGCGTGCGTGCGTGCTTGCGTGTGCATGCATACATTCATGTTTGTGCGTATGTAAGTGCATGGACATATCTGTGTGTATGTAAAGGTGCGTGTGTGTATGTGTATGTGTATGTGAGTGTGTGTGTGTGTGTGTGTGTGTCTGTGTGTGCATGCATGCATTTATGTGTATATCTGTATATTTGTGTGTGTGAAGGGGGAAGTCACCCCCTTTCTGCTGCTGGGAGTTCACACATGCTGGGAGGCAGGTAATGTCTTGAGCAGTGGGCTTTCAACCCCCTTTCAAAACTGGGAATCCTTGACTAGGAGGTATCAGTCTACCGGTTAGGGGAAATTCTGTGGTGTGCATTTCCCTTTCAGAGTCACTTTGCAGTCTATATTGTAAGGATCCACCTGCCAGCCCAAAAAGCGGAATCCAGCGGCCTGGTCGAAGGTTTAATGCGTATTCGGTCTTTTATTTGCGCTTCTGAATTTATCAGGATTTAGTTTGAATTTTAGTCTAGCTCCGTGTTTAATCTGACTCCAATTTCACGTGATCATTAAATTTAGGCAATATTCTATCAAAAGCTGATCACAGATATCGATTGTTTATTAATTTAGATATTTGAGTATTTTGAATATCCCATACTTTCAATTATTCGTTCACTGCAGACCCGGTATTGCTTTAGAAGTAACATTTCGGCCGATGGAATGCTATTCCCGGACACAAACTCGTCAGTCTGATCTTAAACATTGGATGCAGGGTAAATATCTACCTTTAAGTCGGTCGCGCCCTGCTTACTCGTACAAAAAGCATAGTTTTTATATATTTTTACGAAAACTGCAACTTATTTAAGACAGTGATAGTCAGAAATCGAAATGGACTCAATTGATGTGCCCCATGCTCCATCTATTAAACCTTTCGTATGAACAATCCTGAACACAGATTTGAGGTAATACCTTCGCTTTAATCTACTAGTAATAATGAATTAAGAATAATGCAGAATAAATCAAATATAACAATTTATTATCAGTCAGGTAAAATTGTATCATGCCAATTACATAATGAAAATAATTAGAAGCCAATTTAGAAAGGATAGTGTAATTGTAAATCACATTGTAGTTGTGTTGCAACTTTGCTTCTGCACAAAGACACTGTAGCCATATTGGGAACGGCCAAGTGATCCATGCAGGAGGCACACAAATTTAACATAGTCACACATGTAACAGTTATCCTAATTTAAGACGAAAATGCATAGCAAAGCAATCAGGTGTTTTAGAGAATAAACTTAACTAGCCAATGTGTACATGTAGTAGCACAAACAACTATACAGTGTGCTCTGTAGGCACAATGTGTTTAACACAGTTACATAATAGTATACCTGACTTCAGGAAGATACATAGTATGGACCATATGAAATACACTCCACACTACGGGCTTTCTGGCAACAGAATCGCCCAGTAGTGTTTTGTCACTTCCCTTAAATACTTAGACCAGACAACAAATAATCTTCAAATCAGCTGTAAAAACATAAAAGACCTTTTGGGTTTTTTAGGTTCCTGTGGTCACATCAGGGTCACACCTGGCTGGAGATAAACATTCTCACAGACCCCTAAAGGGGGACACACCCCCTTCACAGCAGAACACAATTCTACAGAAGTTTTCAATCTCTCTTATAATACAAGTGACTACTGTGAAATTGAGACCAATTTACCAATCACACAAAGACCTTTAAAATGATACCAAACATGAAAAGTTTACAATCATGAATCCTGAAGATATAGTAAATGTTTTATGTGAGCGTAACAACTTTTAGTTGCCTGGACCATGTGCCATGGGGGGGAAGGAGGGGTGAAGGTACCAAAGAGCAAATGGTCTTTCTTCCAGATCTTCCTATCTGTTTGTTTAGCTCCACGAGGAGATCAAAGCCCATTGTTTTGGTGCATCTGCATTGCATTGCGAGAGTTCCTGAAAGTCTGGCTTCACAAAGGGTTTTATTGTTTATGAAATAACTCAACTCCATACAACATGCATACTTAAGCTCCCGGTGAACAGTGTCAAGTTCATCTTTTAGATTGTCTCTTTGTTTGGCCAGGCCACTGGTTTCAGCCTGAGAACTTTGCAGGTGGCCTTCACAGGCCTTGGCCCTGGTGTCTCTCTCTTTAAGTTTAGTCTCTGCTCTCCTCAGAAGAGCTTCAGCTTGCTGAAGTTTTTCACTCAGTTCCTCTGTGGTGTACTTTTCACAATTATATTCCTTCTTAGAGAAAAATGGCATCTGTGAGAATTTCCAGTCAGGATTTAGACCGTATCATAGTACTGAGACTGCTCTCCTTAGAGTTACAAATGACCTGCTCTTATCATCTGATCGTGGTTGTTTCTCTCTATTAGTGCTATTGGATCTTAGTGCTGCATTCGACACTATTGACCACACTATTCTTTTGCATAGACTAGAACACTTTGTTGGCATTAATGGAAGTGCATTAGCATGGTTTAAATCGTACTTATGTGACCGCCATCAATTCGTAACAGTGAATGAAGAGGTATCATATCGTTCACGAGTTCAGTATGGAGTACTGCAAGGCTCAGTACTAGGGCCGTTACTCTTCACGCTTTACATGTTACCCTTGGGAAATATCAGCAGGAAACACGGTGTTAGCTTTCACTGTTATGCTGATGATACTCAGCTCTATATTTCTTCGTGGCCTGGCGAAACATATCACTTTGAAAAACCTAACGGAATGCATAGTCGATATAAAAACTGGATGACGAGTAATTTCTTACTGCTAAATTCTGAAAAAACCGAGGTGTTAACTTATAGGACCTAAAAGCTCTGCATGTAATAACCTAGAACGCTGTCTAAGACTTGATGGCTGCTCTGTCAATTCTTCGTCATCAGTTAGGAACCTAGGTGTGCTATTTGATAGAAACCTTTCCTTAGAAAGCCACGTTTCTAGCATTTGTAAAACTGAATTTTTACATCTCAAAAAAATATATCTAAATTACGGCCTATGCTCTCAATGTCAAGAGTTCTAGAAATGTTAATCCATGCGTTTATGACCTCAAGGTTAGATTATTGTAATGCTTTATTGGGTGGTTGTTCTGCACGCTTAGTAAACAAACTCCAGTTAGTCCAAAATGCAGCAGCTAGAGTTCTTACTAGAACCAGGAAGTATGATCATATTAGCCCGGTTCTGTCATTACTGCACTGGCTCCCTATCAAATATCGTATAGATTTTAAAATCTTGCTTATTACTTATAAAGCCCTGAATGGTTTAGCACCTCAGTATTTGAATGAGCTCTGTTACATTATAGTCCTCCACGTCCGCTCTGTTCTCAAACCTTGCAAAACAAAAGCAATTTGATAATACCTAGAATATCAAAGTCAACTGCGGGCGGTCAGATCCTTTTCCTATTTAGCGCCCAAACTCTGGAATAACCTACCTAACATTGTTCGGGAGGCAGACACAATCTTGCAGTTTAAATCTAGATTAAAGACCCATCTCTTTAACCTGGCTTACACATAGCACACTAATACACTTCTAATATCCAAATCCGTTAAAGGATTTTTAGGCTGCATTAATTAGGTAAACCGGAACCGGGAACACTTCCCATAACACCCGATGTACTTGCTACATCGTTAGAAGAATGGCATCTATGCTCATATTAGTCTATTTCTCTCTTATTCCGAGGTCACCGTAGCCACCAGATCCAGTCTGTATCCAAGTCAGAGGGTCACTGCAGTCACCCGGATCCAGTATGTATCCAGCCCAGATGGTGGATCAGCACCTAGAAAAAAGCAATAAAGCCCAAATAGATAGAGGAAAAAAGTTCCCAAAAGACCAAAAGAAAACAAATGTTAATACCCAAAATCATAACTTTCCTCAACCCAGGACCACAGGAAACAGATGATTCTTCTGCACAATCTGACTTTGCTGCAGCCTGGAATTGAACTGCTGGTTTCGTCTGGCCAGAGGAGAAACTGTCCCACCAACTGAGCCTGGTTTCTCCCAAGGTTTTTTTCTCCATTCTGTCACTGATGGAGTTTTGGTTCCTTGCCGCTGTCGCCTCTGGCTTGCTTAGTTGGGGACACTTCATTTACAGCGATATCGTTGACTTGATTGCAAATGATTGCACAGATACTATTTAAACTGAACTGAGCTGCATGATGACATCACTGAATTCAATGATGAACTGACTTTAACTGTCATTTTGCATTATTGACACACTGTTTTCCTAATTAATGTTGTTCAGTTGCTTTATAAATAAAGGTGACTTAACTTGACTTGACTAGGATTGTTGACAGCGTGATCGTCTAAAGATTTTGGCAGCTTGGGTCATCAATCTATTACTAAGGCCAATGCAAGTCCTTACAGCGTCAGCAGACTGTAATTATAGTAATTATATGTTCTATGCACGGTCTGTATGATAAGTTCAAACTGTTAGTGGAGTGTAGACCAGACACCTGTTACCGTTGGCCGTAAATGGCAAGGTGTGTCTAATTGTGTTTTTGGGTACACTGTTTCTCTGTAAGAGAAAGTTGGTTTATGCAATGTTAATGGAGCAGCTGGTCCTGGATGAGGCGAAGCTGATTGCTCAAGCATTCTGTCATCACCCTGCACCTTACTCAGCAGCCATGGCAGCCATGCAGCACCAATATGGCCAACCCCACCAGCTTGTACAAAGTGAGGTTGTGGGCTTTAATGAACTCACCCAGATATCAAGGCTGGAGATTCTAAAGCATTCCAGAGCTTTGCTCTAAACGTTGACCTTTTAGTGGGCATGCTTACGTCCCTGGAGGGACCATATGCCCGAGAGCTTACCTGTACCGGACATGTTGACAGGCTGCTCAGTAAACTCCCTAAACAATACAGGGATGGTTTCATAGAGCACCTCCAGTTAAGGGGAAGACTAAGTACAAACAGTCTGATTCCATATAATTTACATGACCTTACAGAGTGGTTGAAGGTTAAGGCTGAAGCTCAACGTCTTTCATCACAGATGGCTCAATGCTACCACACTGAGAAGGCTCCAGCTATACGTAGGGAGCGTCCCGCTATTATTAAGCCACAGACCTGGCCTGTCTCAGTCTATCATCGGAGTCATCAGCCAGAGAAGGTTAAAGAAGTACAGACCATCCGAACAGAGGCTTCTACAAACCAGCAACCTGACAAGAGAATAAAGCGCCTGTGTTTATTCTGTCACAGTGAAGAGCACTACCTCTCTCAGTGCAACGAGATTACTGAATGCCCACCTGAGAGACTCATCAAATGGATAAGAAATGGTGAGAGATGCTGGAAATGTGGAAGCACCAGCCACAATTTTAAATGAGTGCACACTGAAGAAAGACCAAACCATGCGGAGAGTGTGGGATGTGCACCTCAGAGTTCTCCATCACATAGCAGAGCAGGGCCCGAGCATCATGCTAGTTACAACAGCAAGCGACCGCATCTGCGTGACACCACCCAGTCCTACAGGATGTGTCTTCCTTAAGGTTACCCCTGTGCTGCTGTGGAAAGGCAAGAAGGTCATACAAACTTACGCCATTCTGGATGATGGGGCACAGCGCAGCATTATTCTCCCTGCGGCCATCCAGCAACTAGGGCTACAAGGAAAGAAAGAAGTTATGGACCATTCGTCATGATGTTACACAACTGGAGGGGCAATCAGTCCAGTTTCAGCTTTCATCCCAGTCCAAACCAAACAACTTACAACTTAGCTGGCGTACCCGATCAAGAGACTTCAGCAGAGCTATTGTCACTTGTGGGGTATTCCACTCCCATCATTTAGTAAGGATTCAGCCTCTACTCTTACTCGGATCCGACTACCCAGGTTTAATTGCGGCAAAGGAACCCATCAGATTGGGCCCTGATGGTGGACCAGCTGCTGTACACACGCAGCTCGGTTGGGGTGCTGCAAGGACCAGACGGGCTTCTTCCGCACCAGGTATCACCTCAACAGTGTTTACTCACCTCCTTTCAGCAGCGCGAGATCCTATTCTCCAACAGGTCGAACTACTGTGGCAGTTGGACATTCTTCCTTACCGTAACGAGAAGCTGGTAATGCCTTCACGACAAGACCAACTTGCCATGTGAACGTGGATGGAAACATGGTGTTATGCAACTCCTCTACTACGTGCTTTAAATGCACCACCACTGAAGGGTACCAGGGATTACGTTCTACAACAATCTCAGGAGCACAGAGAAACGCTTGGGTAAAGATCCAGAGAAAAGCCAAGATTTATGAGGCTGAGATCCAGAAGCTTTTGGATGCAGGATATGTCATCAAGGTTCCGTTAGAGCTTCTAACTTCAGATGAAGAATCGTGGTTTATCCCACATCATCTTGTCCACCACAATGGTAAGGACAGACTCATTTTCAACTGTTCTTTCATCCATCAAGGTCTTTCCCCCAACCAGCAGCTCCTTCCTGGCCCTTGCCTTGGCGCTTCATTACTAGGAGTCCTTATTCGATTCCGACAGCACGCGGTGGCCATCAGCGGTGAAATACGTGCCATGTTTCCTCAGGTAAGACTCCTGCCAGAGGACGGACCTCGTCCTGAGGTTCATAACTGGCGAAACATGCGGAAAGGAGATCAACCTGATGTCTACCAATGGCAAGTCTTACCATTTGGAAAGACTTGCAGCCCATGCTGTGCGACCTTCGCACTTCAGAAACACGTCAGGGAACATCAGTCATGTGATATGAAAGTAAGGCAGTCAAATAGAACAGTGTTTTTATGTTGACAACTGCCTACAGAGTCTTCCCACTGTAGATGAAGCTAGGCAGTTTGGTCAATAAGACGAGATCTGTACTCACCTCAGGGGGGTTTGAAATCAGGCAGTGGGCCAGCAATGTCCCTTCCGTTGTAGAGCACTTACCAGCAAATGCAAAATCAGAGAGCATAGAGCTATGGCTGCAAAAGAATCATTCTGACCCTCAGGAGCCAGCTCTAGGTCTGATCTGGCACTGCCTGGATGATCACCTAGGTTACAAGCACCGCCCAACAGCAGAGTGTCTCCCCACATGAAGCACATCTACAAAGTCCTGGCATCCCAATATGAACCTTTAGGTTTCGTCACTCCCTTTACCACCAGGGCTAAAGTTCTAGTCCAGAAACTCTGGCTAAACCAAGAAGTTGGAATGACCTGAACCTTCCCATAGATCTTTTTGAGAGGTGGAGAGCTTGGGAACAGGAATTACCTTACCTTGCCAAGGTAGTGTTTCCCCGTTGTTACCTCCCATCACATTTCAGTGAGGAGGTGTCAAGATTCAGCTTGCACATTTTCTGTGATGTTGCCGAGGTGGCCTATGGAGCAGTAGCATACCTGCTTATTGAGCGACAAAATGAACTCCACACCTCCTTTGTCATTGGCAAGATCCAGGGTGGCTCCCAAGCGACAACTGACAATGCCGCAGTTGGAACTCTGTGCAGCCTTGGCTGGTGTCCAGCTTGCTAAGCTTCTTGTGCAAAAGTTGACCATTCCTATTGAGACGACCACACTCTGGACTGACTCGACTACCGTCTTGACCTGGATCCAGTCGGAGTCTTGCCGATATAAAGTCTTTGTCGGCACTAGAGTGGCTGAGATTCAGGAGTTAACTGACCTGCATTCATGGAGGTACGTGGACTCAGCAATTAACCTGGCAGACGATATCACCCGGGGAAAGACGCTTGTAGAGCTGGCAAGCCCCAGTAGGTGGAGTCAGGGACCGAATTTCTTACGTGGACCACCAGATCAGTGGCCAGCCATACCTCTGATGGAGAATCAAGATGATTTGTCAGAAACCAGGGAAGACTGTATTCTGTGGGCTAAGTACAGATGACCAGAATCCAACAGATGCCTGACCCAGTTCAATTCACCTCCTGGAAGGCCTTGGTCAAGGCAACTTACCAGTTCCTTTACGGGGCGGCTGCAGGAACCTCTAAACTGATTATCGGAGTGCTGAAGCATTGATCTTGAGTCAGTCCCAAGCTGAATCCTTCCCGCTAGAATTCAAAAACTTTGAAAGCAGGTAAGCCAGTGCCCCCTTCTAGTTGTCTGAGCACACTAGCCCCAGAGTTTTTATCCGGCATTAAGTTTGATTCGAGTTGGAGGACGGCCTTCGAAGATTGGAGGGCTCGACTCCAACCGAGATTCACCCAGTAGTTTTAGACCCCCATCATACTGTTACCAAGCTACTCATCCAAGATCTTGATGAATGCCTACTTCATCCAGGGCCGGACAGAGTTTTTGCTGAACTCGTCATTACTACCGGGTTCTGAGAGGTAGACAAGCGGTGAAGAAACACCTAAGGGAGTGCGTGCAATGCCAGAGGTGGAGGGCTAAGCCAACGGTGCCCATTATGGCAGACCTACCCTTAGCTTGGTTGCGACTCTTTCAACCACCATTCTTCTCAACAGGTGTTGACTGCTTTGGGCCATTGAATGTCAAAGTAGGCCGTTCACTCAGAAAAAACGATGGGGTGTGATCTTTAAATGTTTGACCACCTGTTGCATACACCTCGATCTCCTCAACAGCCTGGGATGCAGATGCTTTCCTGCTTGCCATGTGACGTTTCATAGCCCGACGGGTGTACTCCATCGGAGATTGTCTCTGACCAGGGTACTAATTTCCGAGATGCCAACACAGAGTTGAGAGAGGCATTTAAAGAAATGGAACCTCAAACTGCTGGAACAGCTGGCAGACCAGCAGATTAGTTTCAAGATGAATCCTCCTGCAGCACCGCATTTTGGCGGCGCATTGGAATGTGAGATCAAATCTGTGAAGTCGCCCCTACAGGTTGTCACAGGAAGTCAACCCCTACCAGAGGATGTCCTGCATACGGTGCTATTTGAGATAGAGGGTATCTTGAATAGCAAACCACTAGGCTACGTCTCGTCGGACATAGCAGATGTAGACCTTGTCACCCCAACTTTCTCCTCATGGGGTGGTGGGATGCTTTGCTACCCCGAGTCGTCTACACTCCGGAACCTCTGTCTAAGCATCGATGGCGCCATGCTCAGACTATAGTTGATCATTTCTGTGTGTACTTTACCCGACATTACCTGCCCAACCTTCAGTCTCATCTTAAGTGGAAGCGTGAGATTCAGGATCTGACCAAGGATGCTGTAGTGATGGTGGTGGACCTACAACTGCCTCGGCCTCACTGGCCCATCGGTAGGATTGGAGAGTCTGGTACCCAGCGAAGATGGCCATATTAGGTCAGCAAAGGTCAGAATAAAGGACCGCCTGTATCTTCGCCCGATGGCTAAGCTAGTTCAACTCCCAGCACTCCCAGACGGTAAGGATACAGATATTAAGGACTGAGGAATTCATATTTCTACATATTAGCTATGCTAATCTGGCGGCAGCTGTACTAAATTCCTTATTCGTTTTGTAAGGGTAGTCTCGTCAATGTGCGTGTGACGTAGTTGTGCGTGTGCAGAGTGCTGACGGCAGTCTGTTAGAGCGTTTCCAGTTTACTTTCGGTTTTCATTTTCTCTGCCGTTATTTCAAAGAGTGGTAAATGTGCGTGCTGCGTGAACGTAGTTTAATTTATCTTTCTTTATCCGTCATATTGCAACAATGTTGCCACAGCATATCGATTATTGTCATCAGTGCATATTGCAGTTAAGTTTATACAGAAATATTGAGATGTTTATGCATCGTTATTTACATGCAAATGTTTAGTGCCATTTTATCGTGTGGTATTTAATATTAATGTATAGAGAATATGTATACTGAGGTAAACGTTGTTACTGTGTTACTGTGTACAGATGAATTCTGATATTCCATTTGTTTATTTCAGACTAAACCACATGTCCCACCTCTGTTCAAGAACTGTATAATGCTGGATGATATAAAGTGGGACACATCTTGGAAGATATGAACCACTGGAACAACAATCTGTCTCCCCTGTCACACTTCTTGCGGGAGTTCCGTAGTGGGAATAGCATTCCACCTACAATAGAGAACAGATTCCTTTACAAGTGCATACTAAGCAAATGAAGAGAATGCAAGCCCACATATGCTGAAAACACTTCTTTCTCTGTAAGAGAAAGTTGGTTTATGCAATGTTAAGACTAAAGCTGGCCACTTCAAAGAAGTTTTTAGAACATGAAAATGAAAATGTTATTTGCCAATGCAGAAAGAACAGATTTTAATATGTTAGGAGTTTTATGCTCATGAAGTAAAGTAATGTTAGAGCTTCTAAGCACAGGAGGCTTAGTTTAGTGCTTCTGTGAACAGTAGCGCTACATTAGGCAACTAAGGTCATGATGAACAGAATGAAAGCCCACACATGCTGAAAACCTTCTTTCTCTGTAAGAGAAAGTTGGTTATGCAAGTTAAGACTAAAGCTCCCCACTTCAAAGATGTTTCCAAAACATGAAAATGAAATATTATTTCCAATGCAGAAAAGACAGATTTCAATGTATTAGGAGTTTTATGCTCATGAAGTAATTATAGAGCTTCTAAGCACAGGAGGCTTAGTTCAGTGCTTCTGTGAACAGAAGCGTTATGTTAGTGCAACTAAGCAAATGAAGAGAATGCAAGCCCACATATGCTGAAAACCTTCTTTCTCTGTAAGAGAAAGTTAGTTTGTACAATCTTAAGACTAAAGCTTGCCCACTTCAAAGATGTTTCCAAAACATGAAATTAAATGTTATTTGCAATGCAGAAAGACAGATTTCAATGTATTAGGAGTTTTATGCTCATGAATAGTAATTATAGAGCTTCTGAGCACAGGAGGCTTAGTTTAGGGCTTCTGTGAACAGAAGCGTTATGTTAGTGCGACTAAGCAAATGAAGAGAATGCAAGCCCACATATGCAGAAAACCTTCATTCTCTGTAAGAAAAAGTTGGTTTATGCAATGTTAAGACTAAAGCTTGCCCACTTCAAAGATGTTTCTAAAACATGAAATGAAATGTCTGTAGTTTGTGCAAGTCATGAAGGAGACAGATTTCAGTGTATTAGGGCGTTGTATGCGCATGAAGTACTGTATAGAGCTTCTAAGCACAGGAGGACTTAGTTAGTTTTTCTGTGAAACAGTAGCCCTATGTTAGTGCAAATAAGCACATGAAGAGGAATGGCAACCCCACATATGTTTGAAAAAAACCTTCTTTCTCTGTAAGAGAAAGTTGGTTCATGCAAATGGTAAGACGAAGAGAGTGCCCACATTAAAGCTGTTTTCTGAACATATTAAATGAAAATGTGTTTAGGCACATGCAGCAAACACAGATTTTTTTTCAGTGAGATACCTAGTTTATGATCATGAAATATATGTTTGAGCTTCTAAGCATAAACGCTCAGTTTAGCGCCTCTCTCCGTAACGCTAAACACTCTGTTTGTGGAAAACTAAGCAACAGAATTAAAAACGAAATGCATTGGCCCCACATGATGAAAAACCCTTCTTTTCTGTTAGAGAAAGCTGGTGAGTGCACTAAGGACTAAAGGCTTGGCCAAACGTTGAAAGATGTTTCTCCAGTAGAATGAGAAAAGTAATTTGCACTACAGGAAAATACGAGACTGAGTCACGGTTTTCTAGTCGTTTATAAACTCATGAATTTATGGTAAGGAGCTACTAAGACCAAAAACGCACTCTTAGTCTCTTAGCCGCTTCTGTGTACAGTAACACTCGCGTTAGTGCACGTAAGGCAAAATGAACAGAAAGAAAGCCCACAAGTGCAGAAAAACCTTCTTTCTCTGTTAGAGAATGATCGTTTGAACAAAGTTAAAAACTTAAAAGCTTGCCCCACATTAAGAGTTTTCGGTAAACATTTTCAAATGAATGGTACTATCTAGCAATGCAACGAAAACATCAGAAATATCAGTGAGTTACTAGTTTTTTATTGACCATCATGAACATATGTTTGAGCGTTCTAAAAGCAGTAAAAATGCTACAGTGTTAGCGCTTCTGTGAAGAGTAACACTTCTGTATAGGTGCACATCTAAAGCAAATGAAGCAGAACAAGAAGAACGCACACAAGTGCTGACACACTTCTGTCTCTGTTAGAGACTGATAGTTTGTATGAATGTTAAAACCTAAAGCTTCGCCCACATGTAAAGATGTTTATAAAGGAACATTTCAACTAGGAATGTTTTAGCAGAACTGCAGACAAACACCAGATATCAGTTGAAGGTACTAGTCTTTAATAAATTCAGAAACATATGTTTGAGCTTCTAAGCCTCTAAAAACGCTCAGTTTAGCACGTTCTGTGAAGATGGAAAACATTGTCTCTGTGATTGCAAACCTAAGCAATATGAACAGGAAGAAAGCCCACAACGTGCAGAAACCCTTCTGCTGTGCAGAGAGAAGGATCGTTTCGTACAAAGTTAAACTAAAGCTTGCCCCATTAAAGATGTTTCTAACATTTCAAAATGAAAGTTTTAGCAAGCAGAAAACAGATATTAGTGAGTACTAGTTTTATGTCGTGAACATATGTTGCGCTTCTAAGCATAAAACGCTCAGCTAAGGCGCTTTGTGAATGCAGTACACATATTGTTAGTGAACTAAGCAAATAGTTTGAAAGAAAGAACCACAATATGATGAAAAACCTTTATCTTCTTAAGGATAGTCAGCGGAGGTAGAGGTAGTGTGAAGAGTAACACTCTGTTAGAAGTGCAAAACTAAGCAAAAAGATGAACAGAAAGAAAGCACACAAGTGCAGAAAACCTTCTTTCTTCTGTGAGAGAATGATAGGTGTGAAACTAAGTGAAACACTAAGAGATTGCCCAACATCTAAAGGATGTTTCTAACATGCAAATGAAAGTCCTTTAGGCATTGTATAGAAGAAGAGAGATCCAGGTGAGAGTTATAGTGTTTATAGATCATGACAACAAATTGGTTTTTGAGCTATCAGCATAACAGGATCAGTCTCGGAATCCTGGGAAGAGGTACCACAATGACACCGGGGATGGTTAGGTTTCAAAAGTAACGTATACGTACGTCGTGGAGCTCTTGGATGTGGAGGCAGGATGGGGCGGAACCATGAGGTCTGTTTCCTGTTGGAGGGCTTGACGGGAACTGATCTGAGGTGAGTGTTTATGTGCCTTGATGAGATCTGGATAATGAATAGGTGAGGGTACGATAGTAATCAGGGGAACGTGAAGTTGTGATTGGCTGGGACCGGGCTTGCATGTCCCCGACTACCCCCCCCCTCCAGGTCCGCGCCAGGGGCCTTGCTCTCCAACGTTGTGGGGGTCTGCCTCGGGGGCCTTGGAGCGGGGTCTCTCTGGATGCTGGGCATGGAACTCGTAAGACAGATTGGGATCGAGGATATCTTGATGAGGTACCTAACACCTTTCCTCTGGTCCATAATCCTCCCAGTCCACTAGGTACTCCTATTCGCCCACCACGACTTCGTGAGTTCCAATATCTCTCTTACAGTGTAGATGGGCTCGGTGTCAATAGGTGGTAACGGGGGGTTGTCGTCAGGGACCGAGTCTGCAGAGGGAACAGATACAGGTAAGTGATGGGGTTTTAACAGAGAGACATGAAAAGTGGGGTGTATTCAGTACTGAGCAGGTAATTGGAGTCGGTAGGTGACTGCGTTGATCTGTCGTTCCACCGGGAATGGTCCGATGTATTTCGGGCTCAACTTCCGACATGGTGTCTTAAAACGGATGTCTCGTGTAGAGAGCCATACCCGTTGCCCTGGCTGGTAGGTAGAAGCTTGTTGACGGTGAATATCTGCAAAGTGTTGGTGGCGATTTACTGCTCGCTGAAGGTTGTGGTGCGCCTGGTTCCAAACCCTCTCGCTGTTCCTGAACCAGGTTTTCACTGCTGGGACCTCAGACGGCTCACCGGACCAGGGGAACAAGGGAGGTTGATAGCCTAGGATGCATTGGAAGGGGGTCAGGTTGGTGGATGTCTGTCGTAGGGAGTTTTGGGCATATTCTGCCCAAACTAGGTAACGGTTCCAGAGGTTTTGATTACGGTGGCAAAAGGTCCCGAAGAAGTGGCTGATGTCCTGGATCTTGCGTTCCGTTTGCCCGTTTGCCTGTGGGTGGTAGCCCGAAGTGAGGCTTACTGTGACGTTGAGAAGAGCGAGGAAAGACTTCCAAACCCTCGAGATAAACTGGGGCCCTCGGTCCGAAACAATGTCTTCTGGAATGCCAAAATTACAAAATACATGATTAAACAGAAGTTCTGCTGTTTCAAAGGCTGTGGGTAGGCCCTTTAGGGGAATCAGTCTACATGCTTTTGAGAATCTATCTATGGCCACAAGGATGCAGGTGTTACAATCTGAAGCTGGGAGGTCGGTGACGAAATCCACTCCAATGTGGGACCATGGACGATGGGGAACTGGTAATGGGAGTAGTTTACCGGTAGGTAAGTGTCGAGGTACCTTGGACATGGCGCAAAGGGCACAGCCTTGGATAAACTCTTTGATATCCTCTTGCATTCGAGGCCACCAGTATTTCTGCTGAAGAGCGGTGAGTGTCTTGTTGACTCCGGGATGACCTGTTCCCACAGATGCGTGAGCAGAGGAGATGAGGGACGTACAGTGATCTTCGGGTACGTAGATCTTACCAGCGGGACACGTGGGTGGAACAGGCCGGTGTCGTGATTGCTGTAGGAGCAGTTCATCTAGATCCCACTGTATGGGATTGACAAATAGCCAAGTGGGGATGATGGGTTCTGGCTCTTCCGGGACTTCTTCATGGGTGTGGAGGCATGATAATGTATCGGCTCTGGTGTTCTTGGATCCGGGGCGGTAGGATATTTGGAAGTGAAACCGGGTAAAGAACAGGGCCCACCGAGCCTGGCGAGGATTTAGTCTCTTTAAGCACGAGAAATGGTTGCCTGGCTCCCTCTAACCAGTGCCTCCATGCTTTCTCGGCCGGGGATAATTTCCTAGAGAAGAATTCTTCCAGAGCAAGTTTCACTGCAAGGAGTTCTCGATTGCCAATATCATAATTTTTTCTTGGCCGGGGATAATCTCCTAGAGAAGAAGGCACAGGGCATGGGTTTTGACGCGCTCTCGGAGTATTGGGAGAGGATGGCTCCTACACCTGTGGTGGAGGCGTCTACTTCCACAATGAACTTCTTCTCGGGGTCTGGATGCTGAAGCAAAGGGGCTCTGGTGAAGGCGGTCTTTAACGTCTGGAATGCCTGTTCAGCCTCTGGGGTCCATTGGAGTGTCTTTGGCTTCCCTTTGAGGAGAGATGTAAGTGGTGTGGTTATCATGCTGTATTGGTCGATGAAGCGGCGATAAAAGTTTTCGAAGCCAAGGAACCTCTGAAGATCCTTGATTGATTTTGGAGTAGGCCAGTATGTAATAGCTTCGGTCTTCCGGTCGTCCATCTTAACCCCTTTAGCACCGATGTGGTAGCCCAGGAATTCATTAGAGGTCTGGTGGAAGATGCATTTCTCAGCTTTTACAAACAGGGAGAATTCTCTGAGTCGATGGAGCACTTGGGAAACGTGATGCTGGTGTTCACTTTCATTGCGGGAGAAAATGAGTATGTCATCTATGTAGACGTGGGCAAAACGGTTCAGGAACTCTCTGAGGACCTCGTCCATGAAACTCTGGAACACTGAAGGGGCGTTTACTAGACCATACGGCATTACCAAGTACTCATAGTGCCCTGCAGGGGTGATGAAAGCCGTCTTCCACTCGTCTCCCTTCCGTATTCTGATCAAGTTGTATGCACTTCTTAGATCCAGTTTTGTGAAGATGCGGGCATCACGGAGCTGTTCTAGGGAGGATGGTATTAATGGAAGCAGGTAACTAAATTTTACCGTGATCTTGTTTAGGGCTCTGTAATCAATACAAGGTCGTAAGCCTCCATCCTTTTTAGGAACGAAGAAGAAACTGGCGGCAGCCGGTGAGGTAGAAGGTCTAATGTAACCCTGTTTCAATGCCTCTTCGACATACTCTCGCATGGCATCTTGTTCCGGGATGGACAAGGAGTAAACTCTACCCTTGGGAATGGTTTCTCCAGGGACTAGATTTATGGCGCAGTCCCAGGGTCGATGTGGCGGTAACTTGGAGGCTGCAATCGGATCGAAGACGTCTGCGAAAGAGGCATAACATGAAGGGACATTGACAGACAGGTTTTCTGTGGGACTCTCAATAGAAGCAGAATTCATTGACAGGGGAACAGGGGAATCATTAGCGGATTGTGCGGGGAACCAGTGATTCGTGGCTAGGCAGTTGCAGCCAGTTGCAGTTCAGAATTTTTCCCGTAACCCAATCTATGGTGGGTTGATGCTGAATGAGCCAAGGGCGGCCTAGAATTACATCTGCTTGACTATTTGCGAGAACAAACGGGGTAAATGGTTCAGTATGGGTATTGTCTACACAGAGGGTGATTGGTGCGATCTTGAAAGTCACATACCCCTTGTTGATCTTCTCGCCAGTCACTGCATGGATGGAGTACGGTTTCTCGGTTTGAGTTCTCCGGAGGTTGTGTGCCCTGACGAGTTGTCCAGAAATGAAGTTGCCGGCCGATCCAGAGTCCACAATGGCGGTGGCTGCCACATTGATATCCCAAAACCTCAGAGTTACACATATGGTGAGTGGGGTTGATACAGAGAGGTTAGGAAGAACTGAACTCACCAATAACCGCGGGGGACGCGATGGACAGGTACGTACAAAGTGTTCTCCACTGCCGCAGTAGAGGCATAGTCTGAGGTCTCGTCGACGATTTCGTTCTTCCGGTGACAATCGTTTGCTTTCTATCTGCATTCATTCAGGTTTCAGTTCCGGGATTTTCTCAGGTAGGTTCGGATGAGCAACAGGTGTTGGGGCGTGAGTTTCCTGATAACAGGACTGGGATCTCAAGTGAACTCTGAGGGCTTGTTGCATGAATTTCTCCAACCCCAGATTATCATCATAGATGGTGAGCTGCAGTCGTAGAACGGGATTTAATCCTCTTCGGTAGACCGTTAGAAGTGCTTTCTCGTTCCATCCGCTCACCGCGGCCAGAGTCCGGAATTCTAGGGAGTATTCAGACACCGTTCGGTTACCTTGTCGCAGGTGTAATAATGGATCGCTGACCAAAGAGTCTCCCACAGGGCGTCCAAAACACTTCCTTAAAGTGACTGAGGAAATTCTGCAAGGTCGAGGTGACTGCAGTTTCCTGAAACCACAATGCTTCGGCCCATCTCAACGCAGCCCCGAATAACTGCTGAATAATGAACGAGATTTTCGATCTTAAGGTAGGGTATTGGTGTGCGTGTTGCTCAAGTGTGAGTGAACATTGTAACAGGAAACCGTTGCAATCCTCCGCCCTGCCGGAGAAGGGCGCTGGTTGAGAGACTGCGTTTGAGATGTACACCAGTGTGGGAGCGGTGTTTGCGGAAGCCCGGTCTTCAGGTTGCGTTGAATTCATTTCGGTGTTGGTCAAGCCTTCTGTCAGGATAGTCACCGGAGGCAGAGGTAAGTGAATTCAACACAAAGTTTATTTTTCTCAAGAATAGTGCAAAGCGAATAGCAGGTGATTTCAGGTGCGGATTCTGTGAATATCACTCGGTGAGAGGTTGGGTTCAGGTGAGTACGTCCAGAGACAAAAGGTCAATGCCACACAATCCCGGGTAACTAATGCTTGTCCTTTTCCTTCGGTATAGGAGAAGATCTGTCCAGTGAGCTTGCCCGGCACACACGAGACACCAGAGATCGAAGGGGAATCAGGTAACTAGGATTTCTCTGGAATCCTGGAGACAGTAGCACAATGACACAGAGGTTAGGTTTTCAAAAGTACGTATACGTTACGTCGTGGAGCTCTTCGGATGTGAGGCAGGCTGGGGACGGAACCATGAGGTCTGTTCCTGTTGGAGGCTTGACGGTGAACTGATCTTGAGGTGAGTGTTTATAGTGCCTTGATGAGATCGCTGATAATGAACAAGTGAGGGTGATTAGTACTCAGGGGAACGTGAACGCTGTGGATTGGCTGGGACCGGGCTTGCCAGGTCCCTGACACTATCTCTGTTAGAGAATGATAGTTTGTACAAAGTTAAAACTACAGCTTGCCCACATTAAAGATGATTCTAACGTCTTGAATGAAATGTTTTAGCAATGCAGAAAACAGATTTCAGTGAGTTACTAGTTTTATGATCATGAACATATGTTTGAGCTTCTAAGCATAAAACGCTCAGTTTAGCGCTTCTGTGTAGAGTAACACTCTGTTAGTGCAACTAAGCAAATGAACTGAAAGAAAGTCCACAAGTGCAGAAAACCTTCTTTCTCTGTTAGAGAATGATAGTTTGAACAAAGTTAAAACTAAAGCCTTGCCCACATTAAAGGTGTTTCTAACATCTTAAATGAAATGTTTTAGCAATCCAGAAAACAGATTTCAGTGAGTTAGTAGTTTTATTATCATGATCATATGTTTGAACTTCTAAGCATAAAACACTCAGTTTAGCGCTTCTGTGAACAGTAACACTCTGTTAGTGTAACTAAGCAAATGAACAGAAAGAAAGCACATAAGTGCTGAAAACCTTCTTTCTCTGTTAGAGAATGATAGGTTGTACAAAGTGAAGACAAAAGCTTGGCCACATAAAACACCTTTAAAAAATACAAAATTAAATGTTTTAGCAATGCAGAAAACAGATTTCATTGCGTTACTAATTTTATGATCAATAACATTATGTTTGAGCTTCTAAGCATAAAATGCTCAGTTTACCGCTTCTGTGAACAGAAACACTCTGTTAGTGCAACTAAGCAAATGAACAGAAAGAAAGCCCACAAGTGCTGAAATCCTTCTTTCTCTGTCAGAGAATGATATTTTGTACAAAATTAAGACTAAAGCTTGCCCATATTAAAGATGTTGCTAACATGTTAAATGAAATGTTTTAGGAATGCAGATAACAGATTTCAGCGAGTTACTAGTTTTATGATCATGAACATGTGTTTGAGCTTCTAAGCATAAATCGCTCAGTTTAGCGCTTCTTTGAAGAGTAACACTCTGTTAGTGCAACTAAGCAAATGAACAGAAAGAAAGCACACAAGTGCTGAAAACCTTCTTTCTCTGTTAGAGAATGATATTTTGTACAAAATTAAGACTAAAGCTTGCCCCATATTAAAGATGTTTCTAACATCTTAAATGAAAGGTTTTAGCAATGCAGAAAACAGATTTCAGTGAGTTACTAGTTTTATGATCATGAACATATGTTTGAGCTTCTAAGCATAAAACGCTCAGTTTAGCGCTTCTATGAACAGAAACACTCTGTTAGTGCAACTAAGCAAATAAACAGAAATAAAGGCCATGCAAGTGCAGAAAACCTTCTCTGTTAGAGAATGATAGTTTGTAAAAAGTTAAGACTAAAGCTTGGCCACATGAAAGATATTTCTAACATCTCAAATGAAATGTTTTAGCAATGCAGAAAACAGATTTCAGTGAGTTACTAGTTTTATGATCATGAACATATGTGTGAGCTTCTAAGCATAAAACGCTCAGTTTAGCGCTTGTGTGAACAGGTAACACTCTGTTAGTGCAACTAATTCAAATAAACAGAAAGAAAGTCCACAAGTGCTGAAAACCTTCTTTCTTTGTAACATAATAACAGTTTGTATAAAGTTAAAACTAAAGCTTGCCCACATTAAGGTTGTTTCTAACATCTTGAATGAAATGTTGTTTCTAACATCTTGATTATGTAACTCAAGATGGTGGCACGTCCACACGCAGCGGCTTCTCTCTGTCCCGACAGAACGGTGTTTTCGTGTTTTTTGTCTTGTGAGTCGCAGTGTTTTTGTACGTCGTCATTGCGTCTATCTGTCTTTAAGCGCGCATACAGTCGTGAGTTTCTGCTGGATGTCGGCAGAGCCGCATTTTTAGAATTAAACTCTTGCCAAAAAACTGGCCAAACCAGTTCAGAAACAGATTCAAGTGTGGCCAGAAGGGTCGTCTGACGCTCCTCAAGACTGCTTTGATACAACTGACTGGAATATGTTTAAGCAGGCTGCCACTTACAATAACACCACAGACCTCCAGGAGTACTCAGAGACTGTCGCTGCCTACATCACCAAGTGTATTGAGGATGTAACAGTCACAAAAACCATCACTGTCTGGGCCAACCAGAAGCTGTGGATGACAGGGGAGGTCTACAGACTCCTGGAGACGCGGAACGCTGCCTTCAGAGCTGGAGATGAGGGTGGGCCTGAGAACAGCCAGGGCCAACCTATCCCGCGGCATCAGAGAGGCTAAGAGAGACAGTACTCCAGGAGGATAGCCCCTCAATTCAGCGACAGCAGAGACACTCGGAGCCTGTGGCAGGGGATACAGACCATTACGGACTACAAGCCCCCACAGCGGACCTGTGACAGCAACATCTCTCTGCTGAACGAGCTGAACACCTTCTCGCTCGCTTTGAGGCACAAAACAGCACCACTGCACAGAAGACTCCACCTCCTCCCAGTGACCAGGTGATGATGCTGACCCCGGACAGCGTGAGCAGATCCTTCAGCAGGATCAATGCACGCAAAGCTCCGGGTCCTGACAACATCCCTGGGCGTACACTGAGAGACTGTGCAGCAGAACTCACTAATGTCTTCACAGACATTTTCAACATCTTGCTTAGCCAGGCTGTTGTTCCCACGTGCTTCAAAGCTACCACCATCATTCCAGTCCCAAAGAAGCCATCTCCATCATGCTTCAATGACTACCCGTCCTGTTGCACTTACTCCCCATCCTCATGAAGTGCTTCGAACGGCTAGTCATGCACCACATCAAGTCTGCCCTCCCCCCCTCCCTGGGCCCATTCCAGTTTGCATATCGGTCCAACCGCTCGACTGATGACGCCATCTTAACTACCCTCCACTCAGCACTCACACATCTAGAGAAAAAAGAATCATACGTCAGAATGCTGTTCATAGACTTTTCACTTCAGCATTCAACACAATCATCCCTCAACAGCTCATTCACAAACTGGTCGAGCTGGGGCTCAACACTTCGCTGTGCAACTGGCTGTTGGCTTTCTGACTGGAAGACCTCAGGCAGTACGTGTCGGCAAGCAACACATCCAGCACCATCACACTGAACACTGGGGCCCCCCAAGAATGTGTGCTGAGCCCCCTCCTCTTCACTCTGCTTACCCACGACTGCACACCGTCACACAACTCCAACCTCTTCATTAAGTTTGCGGATGACACGACTGTGGTGGGCTCATTAGCAACAGAGATGCGACAAAACTACAGGAATGCGAGGTGAGCCGCCTGGCCGGAATGGTGCAGTGACAACAATCTCTCTCTGAACGTGGAGAAGATGAAGGAGATTGTTGCTGACTTCAGGAGAGCGGCACACTCAGCATGTTCCTCTGACCATCAAAGGTGCGACTGTGGAGAGAGATGAGCAGCAAACCGTGAGTTCCTGGGGTGTGCACATCACAGAGAACCTCTCTGGATGGACCGACAACACTGCGCACTGGCCAAGAAATCACAGCAGCGTCTCTACTTCCTCCGCAAACTGAGGAGAGCCATAGCCCCACCCCCCATCATGTACACCTTCTACAGAGGCACCAATCGAGAGCATTCTGCACTAGCTGCATCACTGTGTGGTATGGCGCCTGCAATGCGTCCTGCCGGAAGACTCTGCAACGCATAGTTGAGAGCAGCTGAGAAGATAATTGGTGTCTCTCTCCCCTCCCTCCCAGGACATTTATGGAACCCGTCTCATCTCGCAAAGCCCTCTGCATTGCAGGTGATCCACACTCACCTGTCACACAGCCTCTTCAGTCTGCTGCCATCAGGAGGAGACTTGCGGAGTCTCCAGGCCAGGACCAGCAGACTGAAGGACAGCTTCATCCATCAGGCTGTCAGGAAGCTGAAACCACACCCTAACTTTGCCCCCCCGTCCCTCTTCTGCCCCAGGCACCACTGAAACTATGAACCCCACCCCCCCCCCCAGATCCCACATCTCCAGGTCCTTCCACCACCCCCTCCCTCTAACCATACGATGACATGTGCACCAGTCACTTTGTGGCAGCATTGGTCTGCTCACTACCTCATCCACCATGGAAACTGACGTCATTCTACCACCTCATCAATCAGTTTAAATAAAATAACTGCTCTTGAGCCCTTTGTCACTTTAATCAGACTGAATAAGCTTTTTTTTATGCACTAAAAAATCTTTTATACTGCACTGTTTGTTCACTGTTTGCACTCTATCTGCCATGTGCCTTGCACTGCTTTTATTTAACCTTATTTTTATTTTATTTTTTCTATATGTCTTTTTTTACATTCCCTTATTGTATAGTTTTATCTTATATTTTTATATTTGATCTAGATTTTTAGGCTCTACTGTTAGTGTTATCTGTATGCACCGGGGGTCTGAGAGTAACGCATTTTTGATTCTCTGTATGTATGTACTGTACATGTGGAAGAATTGACAATAAAGCAGACTTGACTTGACTTGACTTGAAATGTTGAAATGTCCCAATGGTGAGGGGAGATCAGAGGACTCAAGGTCTTAGTATAGCATCCTGATCAACCGCTTAGCATAAGCTTCTTCTGGCCGGAGGCCTCAGCCTCAGCGCACCGCAGAGGAAACATATAACCAGAGGGTGTCTGCCCACTGAATGGCCACCAAGAGGGGCGCGGTAGGCCACAATGGCCGCCGCGTAGACCTTCAGGGTGGAGTGGGTCACCCCTGCAGAGAGAAGGGCCTGCAGGAACTCCAGAACTGTACCAACTGGGCAATTACTGGGTCGAGCTGGCAGTCTTTCGCACTAGGAGGTGAAAGGTTTCCACCTCAAGGAGTAAAGTTTCCTCGTGGACAGAGACCAGAGATTGGAGGATGGTCTCAGCAACCTCGATTGAGAGACCAGAAAGCTACGAGATATGCCGCCTCAGAGGCCACACCCGTAACTTCCATTGCTCCGGGCGGGGGTGGAATATCGTGCCCTCCGCCTTTGAGAGTAGATCTCCCATGGAGCGCCGTCGAGGAGAGAAATCAGATCCAAGAAACATACTCGGCCCAGCCAGAACGGGGCTACTATTAGAAGACGGACTCCATCCCGGCTTACTCTCAGTAGAACTCCTGGGAGCAGAGCGATAGGGGGAAAAGCGTACAGACGAAGCCTCGGCCAAGTCTGCACCATGGCATCCAGCCCCAGTGGAGCCAGATGAGTCAGAGAGAACCAAAGGGGACAGTGCGATATCATCTGAGTCGCAAACAGATCCACTTGACCAAATATTCTCCATATCTGCTTCACCACCTCGGGGTGAAGCCTTCATTCCCCGGGCCTCGGCCCCTGCCTCAACAGGATGTCTGCTCCCATATTCAGATGCCCAGGTGACATGTGAACTGCTCTCAGCAAGAGGAGTTTGCCTGGGACGACACAAGGATCTGGTACTCTAGTTTGTACAAACGGCGTGAGCACAGACTCCTTGGTGGTTGATATAAGAGACCACCGTTGTGTTTAATGCTTGAAGCATGGCCAGCATCTCCAGGCAGTTTATATGCCTCCACAAACCGTTAATGCTTGAAGCATGGCCAGCATCTCCAGGCAGTTTATATGCCTCCACAAACCGCGGGCAGGGTGGCCACTCATGACCACACCCCAGCCGGTGAGGGAAGCATCCGTCGCTAGCGTCACGCAACGACAAGGAGCTCCAAGCACCGGGCCCTGAGACAAGAACCAAGATCTCCTCCACATGTCCAAGGCACGTAGGACCCCTGCGTGACCTTGAGTATGCGAAGCAGCTTTCCCCTCGGGGAGAACCCCTTGGTCTTGAGCCACCACTGTAGGGGTCTCATGTACAGCAGGCCAAGAGGTATCACGTTGGACGCAGCTGCCATCAGACCCAGCAGTCTAGAACTGCTTGACAGTGAGTGACCGGCCTTCTCTTACTCTCGCGAAGGCGGTCAAGATCGACTTGATCCGAACAGGGGACATCTGTGCCTCCACTGTGGTCGAATCCCACACCATGCCCAGATAAGTGGTTCTCTGTACTGGAGAAAGCACACCTTTCTTGGCATTAAGTCTTAACCCCAGGTCTTTCGAGTGAGCGAGAACGACATCTTGATGCCGAACCGCCATCCAGTCTGATTGAGCTAATATCAACCAATCATCGCACCATGTGCTTGAGTCGTGAAAGTGTGGGGTGAGAATGCAAGGCCAAAGGACGAACCGGTATTAGTAGGCCCAAAAGCCAACTTCAGGAACTTCCTATGATGGGGAAGGATGGAGTATGCATCTTTCTAGATCGATCGTGACACCAGTCCTCAGACTTGATCTGAGATACAGCCTGTTTGAGTGAGAGCGTGCTGAACTGACTGAGCGGTTCAAAGACGCAGATCTAAAATAGGACGCAACCCTTCATCCTTCCTTGGAACGGTGAAGTACTGGCTGTAGGACCCGGACACCACTATGCAAGGAGGGACCACCTCGATGGCCTCCGTCCTCTGAGAGTGTCTACTTCTGTTCCATTACTAGAGCCTGCTCGGGGCCCACCAGGGTGAAAAAAGCCCCATTGTATTAAGGCAGAGGAGAACCGAACTGGATTCTCTGGCCTCTCTCTACAGTGTGCAGGACCCACTGAGACATGTTTGGCAGTAGTTTTCACGCTGCTAAATAGTCTACTAAGGGAACCAGTCTCTCGTGACTGACCTCTGGTGTAATCACAGCTGCTGGCTCAGTGCCCTGCGCAGCAAACCAGCAGGGGGCAGCTGAACTAGCTTCTCAAGAGACCTCCGTGGAGGTCATGAGCCTCTAAGCACCGCTACGTTTCCGGTCAGTAACTGAGAGAAGTGCTCGCCAGAGACCGCTGTGCCCTGGAACACTGGCAGGGTTGGCAGATCGATCTCCTGAGGGCACTGAGGAGAGACGGGCACCGTGTAATGCGGTGTACACCGCTCTTCCCCAGAGGGGCCTGCCCTCCGAGGTCCTGAGCCACAGCATCAGGACTCTCATAGCTGAAGTCTCCTATTAAAAATGACGGTCCTCAGACCCACGTCGTCTGCTAGGAAGACTCGACCAGAGCCTGCTTGGGGCAGGACCCAATGAAGCACACTTGGCAGGATGCAGGATAGACACCATGTAATGCAGAGTACACCGCTCTTCACCAGAGGGAGCAGGCCCTCAAAAAGTCCTAGGCCTAGGCATCAGGACGTTACGACGAAGGCTATCCAGTGAAAATGACGGTCCGCAGAACCGCTTTCCGCTAGAAGCCTTCAGCCTGGGAGCGCCACTCTGACTCTAGACTCTGCGGAGTACGAGAAGTGACACCCCTAGAATGAGGAGCTTGAACACGATAGGTTGGGACTGCTCCACCCAGCAGCCCCTGCTGACCGCCTCAACCTCCTCGGAGGAAGAGAGGTAAACATGTGTTCTTACTCAGTTCTTGTTTTTATCCCAAGTGCTCCTGTATATCTAACTTCTCAAAGTGAGATCAATGTCATTATCTTCCTCAGAATTAAATGCAATCAAACAATCAGACGAGTAAACACGGTCTGGTGTGATACAATTCATATCGAAAACCGAAAGTGATATATCTAACTTCTCATAGTCAATGATAAATTTAATTCCTCAGAATTAAATGCAGCTAAACACCCAGACGAGTCTATACATGGTCTGGTGTGGTAAGATTCATTTTTAAGAATCAAAAATTATATATCTAACTTCTCATAGTCGACAATGCTCATTTAATTCCTCATTATTAAATGGAGCCAAACAACCAAACGAGTAAACATGATAATATCACATCAAAAAACTGAAAAATGATTGTATTACACGCGTTGCCTCGGCAGCGCGCGAGACGTTTAGTCACACAAACAATATAAATCTCCTCGGAAATAAATAGCTGCATGGCAACGAGTCACAGTCGCGAGGGTGAAGAAACCGCTTTTCTTTTTATAGCGCGTCTTCCGACAGACCTCGAAAACGAGCTCTCTGATTTTTTTTAGGACCGGAATCGCAAGATTTTACAAGCACAGACAACACTCCCTCGGAGCGTGCCCGGGCAAGAGCGGAGAAACACAATCACCCCCTTATTCTTTCCGAGAGCCGAACCACGTGAGCTCGCTCCTCATTAATGCTGCTCGTTATAATATTAGGCATAATATGCTTGAGTAACTGATGTTTGTGCAACTGAGTTTGGCAACTGCGAGCTCATCGACGCCCTCCGTGTCAATCTCCTCGGAGAAAGACATGCGGCATTGTTTGCGCCCTCTCTTTGCGGGGGAAGGACCGCAACACGGGCTTCTGAAACCCGAGGAGAGCGGGTCGCCGCAAAAAAAGCGAACCCCGCGAGCACAACCACTCCTCCGCCTTGGCGAAAGCAGGACCGGCACCGCGAGAAAACGCTAGTTAGGCTCCCTCCTCCTCAAAGAGAGCCTTCTGAGAGTGAAACAATTAAGTAATCTCCCTCGAGAGCTGATTCTGCGTGCTTCGCTCTCAAGCAGACAACACACTGCGTGTGTCCCTACCCCAATATATTTTTTCTCTTGCGGGCAGGGAAAACACCACAGCCTGAACGCTGCCTGCTTTAGCCCAAAAAAACTTCCTTGACTGAAGTTTGATATAATGGAGCTTATCAGTGAACAAACAACACTAAATAAGACTCACAAACAAATAGCGACTGACACACACACAGAGCTTCGCTGAATGACAAAAAGCTGATGCTCGCTACACCTCACGTGTTTTTATAGCTTCCTGGTCGCTACGTCACCCGCCTATGACGTCTCGCCCATTCATGGGACTGATTACACATGTTATTCAGAGCCGGTCACGCTGAAGGGCGTTCCCATAGCGTTTTTGGACGCAGCTCGAGTTCCTGAAGGAGAACAAATGATACTGTACAAACTGTATTTTCTATTCCCTTACCCTAACCTCACCCCTAAATCTAGCAATCACAGAAAACTTTCTGCATTTTTAGATTCAAAAACAAAAAACAAATTATTTAGTATGAGTAAGTGTCCCCATAAACCATGTTCATGTTGTAATTCCTGTAATTATACACGTGTCCTCATAAACAATATAAACCTGTACACACACACACTAATATATTAAGATGTTAGTACAGTCACTCTTTATGTAAATCACACACTTTGCATGCATTCAGGCCGACATGACTCCATGTAGACGCTCAGACTTTTGTATGGAAGCTCGTGTCTGCCACAGGTTTTAAAAAATGAATAATGGTAATTGCGAATTTTTATCTCACATTTTCAGATTTTTTCTTGCAATTCTGAGAAATTCTTAAGAATTGCAAGCTGTAAACTTGCTTTTTTCCTCCCACAAATCTGAGAAAAATGGCAAGATGATAACTCGCAGTTGCGGAGAAAATAAGAAAAAAAATGCGAAATAAAGAGACAATTATTTT
The DNA here is from genome assembly GCF_018340385.1 of Cyprinus carpio. Taxonomy (NCBI): domain Eukaryota; kingdom Metazoa; phylum Chordata; class Actinopteri; order Cypriniformes; family Cyprinidae; genus Cyprinus; species Cyprinus carpio. The sequence continues at coordinate 235,732 of NC_056611.1, forward strand.
TTACATTTTTATTTCATATTGGAAAGAATATGACTGAATATACTGAATATAAGACTGATAATTTGTGACTTTTTATCTTACAATTCTGGAATTTATATTTTTAGAATTGCTGGTTTAATTTTTGCTATTGCAAGTTATAGACTTTTCTCTAGCAGTTGTGAGTTTGTATTTTTTGTCAGATCTGTGGGATATAAACTCACAATTACTAGTAAATCCAATTCCTGAGGTGAAAAAAATGATTATCAAAACAGACTGAGAAACTATAGGTCAACAAAGGCAACACAGAACAAAACACAAAGAAACAGGACTCTGTGGCGTCTTTTTTTTTTTTAAGAAAAAAACATAAAAATGTAAAAATATGTAATTACTGCAACACTCCAATCCTGTAGATTTAAGTTTGAGTTCTTTTAATTGAGCGGCCACACAGATCTTCTATTGGTGACACGTCTTCATGTGGTATGAGTTCACAGTTCAGCAAACTTTAAAGTGCAGCACAGTTTTGAGAGTGTGTGTTTCCTGTCTCCCACATTCATATACAGTGAATGGAAGTCAGTGGATGTTTGTGCACCAGTGTCATGTACTTTGGCATGCATGTGTGTGCAGGGAAACCGGCAGGGACTTCGGTGCAGCGGTCAGGAAGGGCTCTGAGATGGGCCATGCAGGACTGGCAGACTTCTCCAGACCCTGAAGGAGCTTCCCTCACACCCCAGTACTGCCGGGGCTTCTTTGATGCCATCACCATGTGTAAGAACAATTCTTCTGTTACTCACTGACTTCAGTTGTCCTGGAGCTGTGTTAAGCGGTGTTTTTCTGCAGATGAGGATGGGACAGTGCTGGTGTTTCAGGGCAGTCGTTTCTGGACGGTGTCTAATGGCAGCGTGAGCGATCCTCTTCCTCTTCAGACACGCTGGACACAGCTGTCATTGGCTATTGAAGCAGCTGCCTTCTCTCCACTCGACAGCAAACTCTACTTCTTTAAAGGTAGGCTGGACTTCAGGCGGTTTTCCCAAAACAAGGTAATGCAAGTGTTATGGTATATTACAAAATCCTGCTTTTGGGGATTTTCCAAGTGTCCCTTTCCAAATGCAACATGATTTTGTATTCAGTTTTAAATTCAAAGTGACTTTTACATTTATTATAGTTTCCAAGTGGAAAAAAAGGATATTCAACCAGAAAAACATATAAGGCTGGGACTTGATGGCTCTGTGCATTGTGAAAAGTGGACATGTGATAACTTCTATATAGATATCCAAAGTGGCTAACAGATAAGGGATACAACAAAGCAATGCGTCCTAAGAAGGCAATAACACAAGAAGCGCTTAAATACAGAGTTCAAGCATTGTCTAGAAGAGTACAGGCTAGAACAGAGAGGAAAATAAGACAAAAAAAAAAAAAAACAGCAGGATGCAATGAACACTTGTTTCCTCCATGGGATTAAAAATAAAAAAGTAATCTTTTATCTCAGCTGTTTCCCATTTCAGACTTTTCTTGCAATTCTGAGTTAATATCTCACAGTTCTGACATTGTTTTAGAATTGTGAGACACAATCTCAATACTCAGTGAGATAGAAACATGCAAACATGCTGAGATGGAAAGTCTGAATAGTGAGCAATAAATTGGCAATTGTGAGAAAAAAGTCAGCATTGTGAGATAAAGTTGAAATTACCTCTTTTTCTATTTATATGGAAGCTTGTTATTCACCCATCTAACTAAAACTGGGAAAAGATAAATGTTACTACTTATCATCTTACAATTCTGGATTTTTTTTTTAAGAATTGCTTGTTTAACTTTTGCTATTGCAAGTTATAGACTTTTTCTCTAGCAGTTGTGAGTTTGTATTTTTGTCAGATCTGTGGGATATAAACTCACAATTACTAGTAAATCCAATTCTGAGGTGAAAAAAAGTCAGCTCACAACTCCCATTTTCTTACAAATGCAAGTTTATATCTTAATAAAACATCTTTTTGTACCGCTCAATTCTGAGCTAAAGTATCAGATAAAGAAGAGAGAGAGAAAAACAACAACTATTTGCAAGATTTAAACTCACAATTCAGAGAAAAAAGTCTGAATTGTGAGATAATAAGTTGCAATTAACTTTCCCCTTAGTTGATTTCTTCCGCGGCAGAAAGGGGCTTACACGGGATGCAGTTTTTCACTGTTTCTTGTGTATAATAATGGATTCTGATGTCTGGGTTGGGTTTGGGAAGATCATTACCAGCACAAAACAGTGAACATGAGTGGGACTTTCTGTGAAAGAACATGCCAGAAAAATGTAAAAAATCACTTTGATATAATTTTGAAAATTAGTCATTTCAGTAATTTTGTGTATAATGTATAAGAGTTTTTGAAAAAGAAGTAGTCATTGTGGATGAGATACATCAGCTTTAGAGATGAGGGTAAACAGTAAAATCAGGCATTGTCATCGTTTCTCTTAGATTTGAATCATGTTGTTAATGTAGAGACAGACCCCAGCTGCTGTCTGGCTTCGAAATGGCTTTGAACAAGTACCATAAAAGTAGTCCATACACTTAGTGCTGTGTAACAATTTCTGAAGCCAGAATATGGTTCCAATTTTTGTTCACAGAAAATCTTCCTCTCTGCTTTAAGTAATATCCCCAAAAAGCCTGTTTATATCCAGCTGAAAGCAGACTCAGCATCAAGGACATATAAAGAGAAAATGATGTAGAAGCTGCATGAACGCTTCACTGTCTTCTGTGTGGGGCCTGCAGCTTTATAAGCTTTACAACTCGCTGTGTGTAGAAACGCTTTCCCTGCAAATACTACAGCAATTATGTGTCATGTATTTCTGATGAACGAACCAGTGATTCATCTTTTTTTTCATTTTAATCTTTCTTTTCAGTGAATTGGCCAAATGGGTTTGTAAAATGGTCTTATTCTCTCCCTGTGTGTGTGTGTGTGTGTGTGCGTGTGTGTGTGTGTGTGTGTGTGTGTGTGTGTGTGTGTGCATAAAGTTTGGACATTCATAGAGCTGTACATAGATCTTGTGATGATAAAAAAATCACACAGCTGGATTTGCTGTAAGGTATATACTGTGAGTGTACTGTATATATGCCAGTAAAGTTGGATGTACTGTATCTCCAACTTGTAATATATTGCAGGGCGATAACATAACTTGATTACAGGATAATGAGCTGCTCTGACCAGCAGAGGGAGACAGACGACATTCACAATAATACACCACAGAAATATCTTGCTCTACCACAGTCTATAAATGTGATGATGTCTCCTGTGTGGTGCATCAACACCCAGGTTAACAGGTAACATCATGACGTTGCAATTTTGGAAACACTCACAGTGTTAAGTACATTTAAGCAGGTTACCAGTAAGACAGCAATCAGAAATCCAAATGTTTAGTCTAGCCAATTGAAATTATATATTTAACTCTTTCCCCGCCATTGACGAGTTATCTCGTCATTTAAGAGACAACGCTTCCCTGTTATACACTGTTATACACTCGGGGGTGCTATTACACATCTTCTGAGCGAGCACAAAACCTCCTGAACAAAAAAACAGTGATCACTATGGAGAAACAGAGGCCTCTCATGTAAACAGATGAATATGATGAATAATGTGATCATCAGTAATAGACAGCATATAAATGAAAACCGCATAATGTTATGGAGTAAAATATTGATCCAGGAAGTGGTATATGTCTGTGCAAGCTTTGGAGGTGTTGATGGAAGCGATTTACTGGATTTATGCTTTGATAATCGTACTGAATATTATCCAGATGTAGTTTTTTATAAAAATTAGATTTTCTCATCTTTTTGCTCAAAACGATACATTTTTATGAAAACTACATCAATTCAAGTGTTGGTAAAAAAAAAGAATGCTTTAAGAATAAAATAAAAATGGAATAAAACTGTTTTTTTTTTTTGTTTAAAAGTAGAGGCTTTGATCTTTATTTTGGTGTATTGCATATTCAGATATTCATATTGTACTTGTACGCTGTAGGCCATCAAATTTTAGTGAAAATCATCAAAATCGCTGGCAGTGGCTGACAAAAATGCTGACGGGCGAAGAGTAAAAAAAAGTGTACAATATTATGTAAATGCATCGGTCACCATCTTAGCTTTATTATATCCTCTAAATCGAGTCTAATGTTAAAAACATACTGGGGATGCCATCAAATACTATGTCATATTTTTGTTTTGGTTAATTTATTTAGAATGTTAACTAAAAAAATAATATGTACTTGGGCTAATTTATGCTTTAATAAAGCATGTTACTTTTGACATAAGAATTGTCCATTTATTTTACTCAAGTGTCCATTTTTTTTCATTTAATACATCATGCATCTAGAAGATTATACATGATTGATTGATGCATCACCGAACATATAAGTGTTGTTTTAATATATAATGCATATACATTTGTTTTATTTAGTATGTAAGTTTAAACAAATTGAAAATGTGAAATGCTTCCTTGGCCAATAGCTGAAATAAAACTTTTTATATTTGATTTCAATTCATGTTTATTTTATTTCAAGTAACATTTTTGTTTTAGTTTGTTAACTATAATTATCCTGACATGGAGCATATACATTGAGGGTTTTTTAGTGTGAACATTAAAAACTCACTCATGTATATGGTGTGTGGGTGACATTATTCAAAGCTTATTAAATGACATCATAAGCCGTGAGGTGAGGAAAAGTGTTAAACTGGTCAGAAACAGCCCTGCTTCTGAGGCTTCAAGATTCAAAACAAATAAAAACATGAATGTTTTCATCTCCAAAACTACATTTCAGTGAACTCTGGCTAAGTGCTAACATTCAGTTTTTTTCTATTTATTGGAATGTGTGCAAAGAATTGTGGGTAATGAAAGAACGTGAATGATACATTTTCTGAATCATTCAAAATAAACTAAATGAAGGCCACGAAATGAATGAAGGCTAATCCTCCAAACTGACAGAGGAAGGATTTATTTCAAACATCCTTCTTCATATTACTACATAATTATTAAATTAGTTTATTACCAACCTATATGGCATTATTTTACAAATATACAAAGTAATATGTATTTAATACATTTCATAAAAATACATTGTCAACTTGTAAAAATACTAAGACAGTCTTGCAAATGATGCTGAGTTGAAATTTTTAGTACTAATAATTTAGTGGAAATACAATAAACAGTTCTGAGACAAATACAGTGCTTTCTCAGCGGGCGCCTTGAAATCAATTTGACATCAAATATTAGTCAAGATTTGATCAAGATGCTGTAACTTCACTTTAAATTCAGTTTTAAAGGCAATTTATTCCAGTGGTATTTGGGTGAAAACAGGACGTTAATCCCATACTGAAATATGTTTGATGTTCAATTTACATCAAATCAGCGTCTGATTTGCATATTTGACCTGTTTTTGATGAATTATGATGTCTTTTCAACATCAGTTGCCCACTGGTTGTGTCTGGAATGACATTATTTTATATTAGTTTCATCACTACACTCATTTACCTGTTTACAATGTACTGTACAACATATGAATCATTTGGCTCATGCTACACTGTAAGAAGATGTGTGTTCAGAATACAGTTCTAGCATCACTTCTACTATTTCTGCAGGTGTGCAGGAGAAATACTTTGACACAGCCTGCCTGTTTGAACAGAATATTCACTTCTCAGTGTGTTGTGATTAAACTGTCATCATCAGACAATACCAATGTCACTCAGAGACTTTTCACAAAACACTCATTTGTATCTCATTCTGACGGCACCCATTCACTGCAGAGCATCCATTGGTGAGACACTGATGCAATGCTATGTTTCTCCAAATCTGATGAAGAAACAAACACATCCACATCTCGGATGGCCTGAGAGAGAGAGTATATGTTAAGCAAATTTTCATTTTTGGATAAAATAATCCTTTAAAACTGAAGGGGACCAATTGTAATTAGCTACAAAATCCTTAATTAAGCTGTATTAAAATGCAAAGTAGAGGACTTTCATTTTATTTTGAACCCCTAAAATGCACTTTGTGAATTATATTAAAAGACTGCGTAATTAATGATGTGAGCGGACGATCATGTATGAAAGCGACAGCACTGCTGTGTGATTCCCAGGGAACGCTTGACGTGATGCGAGGTGAATGCACTGTAAGCGGCTTTGCCAAATGCATTCATGTTTTTCCATCTGACTAAGAATGAAGAGTCAGATGAAGAACTCGTCTTGTGTGTCTGCTAGGACACTCTTCAGGCTCTCGTCAGCCTCATCCATGCCGTGTTTCAGCAGAGCAGACGCTCCAAAAGCGGCCTGCGGCTTCACAGCACAACCCGTGTCCACATCGGTCTCTGGCTCCTCCTCTTCCAGCCGGAGGTGTGATAGGGATGTTTCGGAGGTTAACGCCGGCTCGTACCAGTTGACTGACAGGCCTGCGGGGCTGCTGCGCTGGGACGAGTAACAGGAGGATCCCTGAGGAGAGCTGCGGGTGCTGTCTGACCCGGCGCTCTCTCTGCCTGACCTCACGCCGCGGGGGCAGCGGTCCTCAGCCTGCTCCTTCAGATGGGACGTCCTCCTGCAGGGAGTGCTGGAAGGAGGTCTGGCAGCCCCACAGCTCCTCAGCAGCATCCTGGGACAGCTCAGAGGAAACGCAGACCTCAGGAAGCCTTGCGCTTGTGCTGGAGCTTTAACCTGAGGAGAAAACCACGCTTTATCAGTTCAACAGTCATTTAGAAAACTGCAGTTTAACCCTCATAATGCATTCCAAATCTGTGTAGTATCTGAGCATTCTGGGTCCATTTGGACCCGACGAATCATTATTTTATAAAACATTTTCAATTAAAACTATACTCTATCTGATAGTGAACTTATTAATATGTTGTGAATGTTACCATGTTATTACTGCATTATTCAACCTGAATTTGTAGCAGATGCATTTAAGAAAATAATATCAAAATTTGTGATAAAAAGCACAAAAACACAGATGTTAAAGCAAAAAGTCCCCATCAAGACCACCCCTAGTATGCAGTGATGATCAGTCAGTTTATTAATGTATGCATTAATAAATAAATAAATAAATGAAATGTAAATAATAAATAATAATAAATAATAAAATAAAATTTTATTCGCAAAAATGTAAACTTGCAATTGCAAAAAGGGTCATAATTTTAATATGTGGTGGAAATGGGCTTCCATAAATGTTTTTCTTTACTTTAAAAATATATTGTATAAAAGAGACAAATACACAGCCTCCAGCTCATGTTAATGCCTACAGCCAGTGCTGATATTCACATTACCATCTTCACATGTTATAGTTAACAAATAACAATCCAGCAAATCTCTTGATGAATATTAAAGTGTATGTCTGCGGAATGCAGTTGAACTGCTATTAGATGCAGGATTTGGGGAAACATTCTGCGGATCGTTCTCAGATTCCAGCCGTGTATAGTCATGTGGTGGAAAAGATGCGGTCATCTCCTCCAAAAACATGTTCATTCCCATATGGAGGTCCAACACAGAGACATCAAGGGCCCCTCCAGTGGAGCTGTGGTAATAAGATCTTTAGATCATAAAGCCTCTATCTCATCATTACAGTGATGTAACTGTAACATCATAACTGATGAATTTTTGCAACTGTTATTTTTCCTGTTTTTTTTTCATTCTTTCTGTGAAGCTGTAAAGCGCTGTAGAAATAAAGGTGACTCAACTTAAATAATATGTAAAAGTTCAACCACGAGGAAAACAGAATTTGCTTTAAAAATGGACAATGGGAGACCAATTTATACTAAATTCATGGAAAATGGCTTAAAACATATGAAACACATCCTATTTATATTTCATAGGAAAACCATATGCTCAAATGTGTAACACAGTCATATTCTGAGGATATTTTTCCAGTGTATTCAGGGTTTCTGCTGCTTTTGTGAAGGTAAAGTAAGACTTTTAAAGACCCGTTAAAGAACATTTTATCATAAACTCAAACTTTTGATCAATTTCTCAGACGCATCTCTTCATTTTGCATCTCAAGTAAATGTATGTTGATAAAAGGATGTTTAGATATTTATATTGGAAAACAAGACAAAAATACAAAGATATCCTTTTTTTGCAATTCATGCAACTTTTAATGTTACGACTTCATGACTTTCAGACGTTCTGCTCCAATTTAAGAGCTTTTTAAGGCCTTAGTTTGTGCAAGGGGTGAATTGAGACTTAAGACGTTTTTAAGATTAAGTAAAGATAATTTAAGAAAAATAAATAGAAGGGGAGACTAATAAATGCATCAAAATCAAGTGAGTTTATGATTTTAACATATATCTGCCAAAAGGGACAGAAAAATGACATTTTTAAATAGAAAACAAGTTTATTTCTCTGACTCCAGATATTTCTTTTTGTTTTAAACTACATTTTGTTCATTTTTGCAGAAAACAAGATGTCCTTATCTTTATCTTGAATCTCAAGTAAATGTATCTAGATTTAAGGATGTTTAGATATTTGTACTGAAAAAACAAGACAAAAATTATTCTTTTTTTTTTGGTAATGCATGGAACATTTGATGCCGATTTTAGACTTTCTGCTCTTAAAAGGCCTTAATTTGTGGAAGGGTGAAATTGACACTTTAAAGACCTTTTTAAGAAACTAATCAAAATGAAGAGAGCTTATGAATAAAACAAGAACCACTGTCTGTGAGTAGAGTCCGAAAAAATACAAAAACTCTGAGGATGATTCAATATTTGCAGTGCATGCAACATTAAATGCAATGACTCTACAAAGACTTTCTGCTCTGATTTGAGACCATTTTAAGGCCTTCATTTGTGAAAAATGTGAATTTAGACTTTTTGAGACCTGCAGAAATCCTACTTCGACTGTACACTAAAACTGCACATAGAAACCAGAGCATGTTTCTGGTGACCTACTTGGAAGAGGATCTTGTTGCCGTCCAGGTCTTCGGTGTGCCAGCGGCTGGCGCTGATGGGCGAGCAGGTGTTGGGCAGTAAGGGCACGAGCTGTCCGATCTCCCCCACCCTGAACTGCAGCACGGTGGAGTAACACGGCTCCAGCCGCACCCCGGGCGCGAGCTGCTTGATGGCCAGCTGCAGACTGAACCCGGCTTCTGTGAGCAGCGTGAACCAGCAGAAGCCCGTCTTCTGCTCCTCAACCCTCCTCTGCAGCACCGTCTCATATAAACGCACGGTGTCCTCGAAGTTATCATAGGTGCTGTGTAAAGTCACCCGCACCACCTCCCCTCCGTAGTGCACTGGCCGGACGCCCCACACCGGCATCCCCGCGCCCAGGCTGTAGAAGTCCCGGCTGGGCAGGAGATAAGGCCTCAGTAGGGCGCTGGACGGGTCACTAGCGTGAACGCCGGGCTCTCCAGCACCGCAGCTCTCCGTATGGTGATACTGCCACGGCGGACACTGCAGGAAGTCCAGCACTCTGAGAATACGCTCTTCTCCGTAGGACTCGTGTAAGAATATGGTGACGGCGTGTGAGGGGTGTCCGGCCGCGGGGCGCTGGCCATGAACGGGACAGGCCCGCTCAGACACGTGGAAGAGGCGCAGGCCAGGACGGACCCGCTTGAGCAGGCGGTCCAGAGTGTGCTGGAGGAGCAGAGACGCACCGGGGTCGGTCAGCAGGTGCACTGTGAGCAGAAGCTCCTGACCCGGGACGGATGAGAGGTCCGCTGGACAAAGGGCAGAGCAATTGACACAAACAGAGCAGTGAGGAGAAATCAAATCACAAGCCTGGCTGCTGATGTGATAGTAAGTGACAATGAAAATGGACTTACTGCTGCTGCAGGACATTTTACTGCAGTCAGATCTAAAGAAAGAGGGATGTAATGCTGTTCAGATTATATCCATCTACCAAATAACAAATAAGTTCTTTATAAATAATACAGTGAGAGAGGTATTGGATTTCAAATGGAAAACTCTTCAAATAGAAAAAGAATCAGTGATTCATTCTTTTTTTAGTGTTTATATTCAAGAATATATTGGGTGGACTTTATTTCTAGAATGTTTTGAATAGTAATACAAATTGAACTGTAGGATGTTTTCTTTTCTTTTTTGCACAAGATACTAAACATTCAAAAAGTACTATTTATTTTGATTTTTTTCATGGGAAAATAAAATCACATTCAAAGCTAAGCCAAATTGTGAACAATTTATAAACGCAGTTAAAAATATGGCACTATACTTGTGACAATATCAAAAAAAAAAAAAAAAAAAAAAAGAATTAGGATTTTGTATTATGTGTGTGTGTGTGTGTGTGTGTGTGTGTGTCAAAGACATATCCACATCAAATTAAATTTACAAGATTGACTAGGCTATATATACATAAAAAGCATAATAAATGTGAGTAAAGTACTTAAATGTTTCAAATAACTTCTGTGAAAAAATGTCAAAAAGAAATAATGTTCCATCGTCATTCAGAATAACATTTATGTAAAAATGTGTGTAAACCATGTATGTAAAAATGAAACAACATTTATTCTGACCTGTTAAAAAATAATAATAATAAATAAAAGAAAATGATTAACAACACAAAAATTTATATTATATTAAAAATGATTAAAAAAAAAAAAAAAAACCCCGAAATATTTGAAATAAGAATTAGTTTTTGGGGGCTGCACTGTCTTCCTTAAATAAAGTCTTTTAATGTCATCTCATGATTCTTGTCTTCCTGACAAGATTTCTTTTTTGTTTACAAACATCTACATATTTATTAACATAAGAATGACATATTCTATAAACAAAAGTGCTATTGTAAGCAATTAACATCCTGAAACTATAGTTGTATTTTCATTAATGTCCCTAAACTGCCAAACCGAGTTAAAAACTTTAAAGTTTAATTCATGGTCGTTCAACACTTGGTAGGTTGCATGCATACAAATGTATAATAAATAGTTGCCTGATTTAGATTATGTACCTTCATCGGCGCGTATCTGAAGATCAAAAGCTGTTTGTAATGTTAGAGTGTATCGTTTGTTGCTTACGTCATAAAGCGTTCGGCTCTGTCCGTTACTGTGTTGCTCCGCTTAGAGACGCAAACAAAAGTGAGCTGCTGTTTATTTTTCTCCGCGGTCTCATCCTCAGTCCTGCTGCTCGTGAAGCGACGCGGTTCTCGGCGCATATCTGCTTTTATTGCGTGCAAAACCCGCCTCAAACATGCTTAAGATCTCTGCTTTGGCTCGCCTCGTGAAAAACCGTCTGCGCTCGCAGGAGTCGAGTTCACGCTGACGTCACTTCAGCCTTTATAATTCACGAGGAGGATCAGACTCTAGATGAAATCTGAAATATCAATGGAACAGCGTGTGTGCCTCGAGAACAGCTCAGAAATGAGGAGTCGGGGGAAGGGCTTTTCTCACCGGACCTGTGTGGGACACACACTTTAAACAAGCATCCTCTCAAGTAGTGTGCAGTCCTGAACAATAGAGATTTTAATTGGATGAAAACTGGGGAATGTGTATTGCATCCTACTATATAAAGGGCCTATATGTTTAATTAATAAACCAATCATAAAAAGAATTCTGCATCAAAACAAAGCACAATTCTTTCTAACTACTTGTGTTTACTTCCTACTCTTTACAGATTATTTGAACTGTACTGAAATTTAAATTGCAATATTTAATCTCAGTGCCATTTAATAATAAAATCATGCATTCTTTTTTAACAGGCTTTCATTCTGTCAGCAAGGCTGGAACATTTTTACTATTTATTAAATGTTTAAAATTGCTACTGTTGTCCACCATATAGCACCATTTTCTCAGCTTTGGAGCAAATACTTATCCAAGACTTATATTAATAATAATCTGTAATACATCTGCTTAGCATTTAGTATATGGAAAAGTGTCCTGACAGAAATAACTGAACAGGCAAACCTTTTAATTAGAAGAAGGTAGTTTTGGTATTTTGGCCAGGTTTGGAAAAATCTATTCTTGTGCTTCATGAGCTAATAACAGTACATGGTACTTTTTCAAATTCAAGAGTCTGAGATATTTTGTGTGACTTAATAAAAAAAGTAATTTACTCATCACCTCTCTTCATTTTTGCCCCAAAAATAGTTCATAAAGACATTATAAAAGTAATCCATAGGAAGTGAGTAGTTTAATCCAAATCATCTGAATAGACATGATTAATTTCAATGGTGAACAAACTTAATTAGACCTTTTATTCTCATATATATATATATATATATATATACACTAATCGATATGGAAGGCACCACAGAATTAAAAAAAAAAAAAAAAAAAAAAAGGAAAAAATTGCAAGTGAGATATAATTTTTTTTTCCTTCCACCACGGAATGAAAAAATAAAAAAAGCCAATTACGACTTTTTTAAACACAATTGTCAGTTTATATCTTACAATTTGGATTTTTTTTTTTTTTTCATAGAATGAGTTTTGCAAGAAAAAAGTGAATTGTGGGATAAAAAAAAAACGCAATTACATTTTTATATATATTTTTTACATTTATTTTTAATCTGTGGCGTAAGCAAGCTTCCATAGATCAGTGCTTGACACAAGAGAACAAATATCACTGGTTTTAGTGGAAGCACAAATGTGCTTGTGCTACACTGTGAGAATGTCTCAGGTTATCATGCAAGCATGGTTCCCAGCGCATGTTGTTCTGTGTCAGCTGCACCACACGGATACGTTGTTTTCGTTCAAATCAAAGTAAATACGTTGTATTTTATATATTTTATATTTTAATTAAATTAAATATCTTAATTTGTGATGAACGGAGGTCTTATGTGTTTGGAACGACATGAGGGCGAGAATGACAGAATTGTCATTTTTGGCTGAACTAACCTTTTAAGGGGATATCGTCACTGACTGCTATGTCCGATGCTCGGGACAGCTTCGCAAGAAGGCTCACAGAGAGCCTAAAGACTCAGAGCTGTTACCCAGGTGGGGCTCCAGGAAGCTGAAGCCTCAGCAGAATGACTCTCTAAAATGAGAGGTGGCCTAGCGACATTTCCAATTTAAAAGCAAGTCAGGGAGGCTAACAGACAGTGTAGAAACCTAGTACCTAACTAAGCTCAAAGGACGGAGGCCTCAGCAAGACAACTCTTAAATTGCTTATTAACCAGGTGGAGCATAGGAGAGCAGAGGCCTCAGTGGATGACTCTCTGTAGTGAGAGGAGAACTAACAATACCCTAAACAAGGAAGACCGAGAAGGCTTGCAAAGAGCCTGCAACTGAGGACCATTATCTAGCGAAGCTCTAAGAACGAAGGCCATCAGCATTACGACTCTCTTAATTAAGAAGAAACCAAATACGTTCAATACTCAGAATAGCTTCACAGAGGCTCACAGGGAGCCTGCCATACCTTGATCAGTATCCAAGGACAGAGTCCTAACTATGCCCTATGCCAAGAACAGGGCACAAAGAGCACATAACAATTCAATGTTGCTGCTCAGGCAGAACCATGAACACACGACTACATCAAAAAGAAAAACTATCAACAGCTAAACCAAAAACTAAGCAACCAAGGAAGCTCACAAAGAGCCTAACAACTTAGTACTACTGCTGGGATGAGCTCAAAGAACAGAGGTCTCTGGGTAACGACTCTTTAGAGCAAGAGGAGACCTAGCCATGCCCTACACTTGGGACAGCTTCCCAAGGAGGATCACAGAGAGCCTAACAATTTGGACCTGCCATCCCAGTGGGGACTGGGAAGTGGACCCCTTGGCAGGACAACTCTCTGTAGTGAGACCAGGTCTAACTAATGACAGTAGGCTAAGGAGTCTCACAGAGAGACTAACAAATTCACTATACTAGAAACAAAAAAATTGATTAGGTGGCTCAAAGAGAACTGTACAACTTGGATCTATTTGCAGCTCAGGGGCTTATAATATAAAAGAGACATAGCGATGCACTCCAGTGGCGAAGCTCCAAGAATAGAGGTCCCCCCCAAAAATGACTCTTAACTGAAAGGAGGCCAAATTAAATTTGAGGTAAATTTCAAAACCTCTCACCCCTCACCCTACCTCACCAAACAAAAATTACAAATAAAAAAACAAAAAAGATCAGACATCATCAAAGCATCAGACATACCTCAACCCACACACTACCACACATGAGCATGTTTACTCAGGATTACTTCCCTTAAGTCTTGTTTACTCCTGGCATCGCATGTCCTCTGCTCCCTACTCCTCCAAGAAGGAGGGGCACGAACTCAGCCAACACACCACTTCTGTCCCAGCTTGTTTAATTGGAGACGATGCTGATCTCTGGAGAGGGGTGTCCCAGCTTGTTTAATTGGAGACGATGCTGATCTCTGGAGCATAGTGGCCCTCCAGAAGAGGTATTGGACACTGTTGCCCTAGAGATCAAGGGCACAGACCAGGCAGGGTATAAAGGTCGGACTACTAACACAAAACACAAAACAAATCTCCAAAAAAAACCCAACGTTTCTCATGCCTCCAAGGTATATCCAATCTGCCTATTACATAACACAAAAAAACTAATAAAAAATACCCTTGGCAGGCAGGCTGTGAAGACTTGGCAATAACTTTGTCCTCAACAGCCACATCCCACTATTCTTGGCTTTAGGCCAGAAGCCTGCTAGCTGCTGTATCAGATGATATACATCTTCATCACCCACAGAAGAATGAGAAGGATCTATTTCTCCTCTCTCAAACTCCTCTGTGAGCTCCACCATGACTTCAGTTTTCGGATCCACAAGCCGAGGATGGCTGTCCCAATTCTCTCGACAAAGGGGACCAACAAGAAGGGAGCTTCTTTAAAGAAAAACATTGCAATGCATGCATTCAGCATGCATTCTTCTCATCCATGGACAGATGAACACTTCCTGAAACACTTAGCACTAGAAATATCCATAGCTGCTTGCCTAGACACACCACAAACAGATGGCTCCTGAAGCCAAAGAAGAGCATGATGTGTTCTATAGGTGCCCCTTTATACTCACAGTTGCACTAGTAGGAACATCAAAGGCTGTCGCCCACCAACATCAAGTTGATTGTCGTATTTAGACACTGGTCATGCAGGAGCCATTCCCCATAGTGTCCTCTAAAGGGCACAGTGCAAGGTCCCCTTCGAAAGGGAACAAACCTTGTTGGCTCTTTTGTGTCAAGCGTGCACTTTGAGATGTCATTTACCATATCTATTGTGCTGTGTATGTACATACATTGCTCAATGCTTATATATGTCAATAAAAAGCATTATAAAAGAGTTCAGTTGATATGTATAATTTCACATTGCTATTACATTTGATGTCCTACCTACCAGGATCCTCCACTGAGGAAATCAGAACAAGACAAAAAGTCTGACCCAAAACGGCCAATCCTTTTATTGTTTTTCCCCCCTGTATTTTTCTACATTTAATGATGAAAACAAGGCCCTGTACAGTTCACTTCAGCATTGAGTACAATAACAATTATTTTACAATTTATACACATTGAAATATAATAATGCTGAAAAAACACAAACTGCGCCCCAACCCCGTTTAAACTGC
This sequence comes from Cyprinus carpio, assembly GCF_018340385.1. Lineage (NCBI taxonomy): Eukaryota > Metazoa > Chordata > Actinopteri > Cypriniformes > Cyprinidae > Cyprinus > Cyprinus carpio. The sequence goes on from NC_056611.1 coordinate 251,165, forward strand.
TTTCAAAGGACCCATCAAAATAAAACGCATTTAAGTCATCTTTTACAATTGGCCATGTTAGACATGAAAAAAAAAAAAGGGCAAGGGAAAAAGACAGCCAAACCACCATTTTATATGCTGCGTAAGTGTTACTCCATCTGGCTTCAGTAAAAGCATGCTTTGAACCAAACGCTACACCCCTACTCAGATACACATTTGACAACCTTACAGGTAAAGCACTGATGGCGAGAACCTGTACATCCAAATCAGGTGCCACAGACACAAACACACTTACACAGATATAAGAAAATAACTCCGAAGGTATTTCATGATATGAATGGTCATAATGATATCCAATGCTGGGAAACTGTGTGGCTTACTGTATTAACTCGGTTGTAGGATTGTGAAGAGACACAAAAATAACTTCCCTCATAAAGACCAAGACCTTCTGTAAAAGTGTTGAATCTAATCCAGTGGAACACGTCATGGGAATCGAAAAGAACGATTTAAAACAAGTTCATTAAAAGATGAGAGGTTTCTTCTCAGTTTATTCCCAGTATGAATGACAACAAAGGCAAAAAAAATGCATAAAATAAAATAATATCCCATGTGAGGTGTGTAACAAAGTCCCAAAACAATGCTCGCTCGCTCACTCACACTCACTCGCTCTCTCATGCCAGATTTAATTCTGCTCCTTGCTCATGCTACGTATGTGTACACTTTGCGATCTTCTGGTGTTCTTGCCAAGTATTCTCTCTCGATAAGTCCTTCAATACGCTTTTTAATGACCACAGGACTGGGAAGGAATCGCGCCTTCAGCTGCTGGGTTACCTAAAGGCAAAAACACGCATAATCAATCTGAAGCTCTATAAACAATTGTTCAAAGAAACAGGAAAAAGATTCTCAAATAACATGTTCAAGCGTGGCTGAACATTTTTTGGATATTTAAACCATTTCCACAAAAAGTCTCCACACCTCTGCTACTAAAACATTGTGCTGCATCTTCTTTCTGGACTTCATGATCCGAACGATAGCCGCCTCAATCTCGTGTTTCCTGTCATCATCCACTTTCTGTCGCGTCTCCTTCCTCTCGGGGTCTGATTCTCCCTGCTTGGCTGCAACTGCAGAGATGTGACACACAGGTTACAAAAAAACACTTTAACTCGCAGAACTGTTGAAAAATAGCATGAGTGTACGTCTAAACGTGTATAACTGTGTATAACGATACTTATTATCCTGAAATACTGTATTTGTGAGGAAAACCACAATATGGAGTCATAATGTGACATTTATAAGCAAAAATGTATGTAACAAAGATCTTGCAATTTTTGTCATTTAACAGTATATATAAATAAAGGGATGCGCCAGCAACAATAATTAACAGATGGTTATGGCCAATGCTGAATCTGAATCTATTTGTAACAAAAACAGTCAATAAATTGTCCTTTAACACCAAGATTAAAAAAAAAAAAAGAAGTAAATTCACACTTGAACGATAGAGGGTGCAACATGAACATGAGACGCTGCATTCTGGATAATCAGAAGAGCAGGACACCGGAGAAGCAAGTTCAACACTGCAGACATCACAGTCTGTCTGCTGTCTGTATTTAAACAGCACATGCATTTCATATGAGCATAATCCAAATTAATTGCTTCTCAAACCCATCTTTTATTATATATTTTGCTATTGTAATCCAATGCAAAGAGAGTGAGTCGTAAATGTAAAAGCTGTTATTTGAACCCTCTAGAATGATTTTTGTAGGATCATGTGACACGTGATGGAGCTTTACAGTTACAATAATAAATACAATTTTAATATACATCAAAATAGACAACACTGTTATTTCGAGTATTTCAAAGATGAAAGGAAAATTGTATTCGTATGGGTTTTGCTGAACATCTCATCTTGGCTTGCTGACCGTTACCTGTTTGAATCTTGACTCTGTGCAGTCTGGAGGTGAACTGGTCGTTGACAGTGAAGACGTGGCCGCTCTCGATCTCTTTAGACTTGGGTTCTTTGGTGAGGACTCGCTGCGTGGGCTTTCCACAGGCCAGAGACTGCAGCGCCCGCACCAGCTCTCTCTCCGGGATATCCGTCTCCTGCTGGATCTCCTGCCAAGAGCAAGAGGAAAACAACACGGACATGTGGGAGAAGTACAGCAATGCCACTTAATTCAATGTAGAGGCTGATTAATAAGCACTATGAGTGAAGGCCAGTACAACGGTCGTCTATTCTGGAACCAGTGCATACATTTTTTATGAGTAATTATAGCCATTGAACATAATAGAAAAAAAACATTATACAAAAGCTGTCACTGGGGCGGTCAGTCCCTTTGAAAAGGTACACCTTTAAACCTTATTTACCCCTAAAGACTGCATATCAGTACCTAAACGAAACATATTAGTACCTTTTGAAAGGGTACCACCCAGTGTATAACTGAAGCAAACTCAAAACTACATTTACATAAACCTGTTATAATGCATGTCACGTTTAGCTGTGCCTTGTAAATATAGTGAGTTGAGGGATGTTTCTGAACAGAGCTCTCAGTTATTATTCCTCCCTTTAAACTTAATCTTGTGCATTCATTTTCATTATAAATTTATGAGTGTTTGTAAAGATAGTTTAAAATGAAATTTTAGGACTTTCAAAGACTTTTCAAGCACTACCTTTTGGATCTTTAAAGACTACAATCACATCTTATTTATCACATTTTATAAATTCTAAAAACATGGATAAAAATGGTACAAAACATGTGCAGCACATGTAAAGTATGCAACTTTGAATACATTAACAAAGACCTTTCAGCACTGAAACCAGTTAACCAAGTAATTATTATATTGTAATCTCACGAGTTGTTCGCACTAAAACTATTGCTTATATTTTACGAACACGTACATCTTTTTCTAAAATAGAGAAATGCCCGAGCTTTACAAAATGTGGCAGGAGTGCAGTACCTAATAAATCAGAATATTAGAATGATTTCTAAATGATCATGTGATAGACTGGAAAATACATCTTAGCACCAAAGGAATAAGTAATGAATGCTGAAAATTCAGCTTTGCATCACAGGAATAAATTATTTTTTTTAAAGTATATTCAAATAGAAACCTATTATTTTAAATTGTAATAATATTTTCACAACTATTCCTGTTTTTTCTGTATTTTTGATCAAATAAATGCAGGCTTGATGAGCAGAAGAGACTTCTTTCAAAAACATTAAAAATAGTAATGTTTCCAAACTTTTGACCTGTACTGTACATGTTTTTCTAAAGCAGAGAAATTGCCCGAGCATTGCAAAATGTGGCAGGAGTGCAGTACCTCGAATGTGGACTTCTCTCGGTTGTTGAAAAGCATGAGGATTGTCATCTGGAATGTGGAAACCTGCAGGATGTGCTTCCTGGCATTACAGCCTGTGACCTGAGCCCCGCCGACCATATCTGAGCCATCCTCCTGAAGACGACGCAAATCAAATTATCACAGCTTAGATTATAAAACAACTAAATCCTTTGGACTGTTAGTGACTGCTTGTTACCTTTTTGACTGGCCCGTAGAAGGTGGCATTGAGGTCTGCTGAACCCATGTGATGCTGTAATGTGAGCTGCCTACCGCTGTGCTTGGCTAAATAAAATCTGCAATGAAAGAGTTAAGTGGCCGTGAACACACACACAAAACTTCTCAAAGTCAAAGTTCTTGCCAAATGAGTTAAAAACCGGAACAAAGCTACTGCAAAATACAGCAATCAACACCTTCTAAAGACCTCGAAAGCATGTCTTGGTGAAGGGGGGATGTTACATTTGGGAGTCGCTGACTGGGTCGGCCAGTATCCCGTCGTTAGCACCCTCACTATGAGGTCGACGCCACCTAAAGACACCTAAGAAGAAAACCCCATTCGATCTCAATCCACTGTAATCACTACAGACACAAACACAAGCGAGGCGTTTATTCATCTGCATCTCACCCCTGTCGACGTGAGGTGCTGCCGAAACTCATCCATGGTTGTGTTTGAGATGCTCATGTCCCTGAACATGCCTTCCAGTTTAGATGTGAACTGACAGCCACACTCCGTCTGTGGAAGGAGAAACGTCACGTGAGACACACACAGTGTTAGGGCACGCCGAGCCTCCGCTCTGTACAGCAGCAGATCTTGCCTTGAGCTTCGAGATCATGTTTTTCTCCGAGTCGTCAGACACGCTCTTGTTGGTGAGGAGTCTTCTGGCCAGGTGCTGCTTGTAGTAGCGCTCGAACACGTCCTTCTCCTGCATGAACCTGAACAGCACCATGGCTTTATCCAAGATCGACTCCACCTCCTGCTCCGTCAGCTGAAGCACAGACAAACAAGAGAAAAACTCCTGACTTCCTATACATAAAACTCCTATGCACTAATGGACAAAGGTTGTAGAAATGACGTATGGAATATTTAGTGTTTTAACTACTAATAATGGTTAGCAAAACACATCCTTTCTTTTTCAGTCATCCACAGGATTCATTTTAGGATTTAAGGATTTCACGATTTCTATAAAGTCATGATTCCTATATTGGAAAGCTTCCACTAATCATGCGACTAGAGAAACGGACTCACTCCTTTCACTCCTTTCTTCAGCTTGTCGTCAATGAAGAGCGAGAGATACTCGGGCGAACGAGAGTTCAGGTTCAAGAAATACTCGAAGTCCCCTGCAATGGTCTGCTTGAATAAACGGTCGTTGTTAAAGGACTCTTGCAAGAAGCGATCAAACCGTGACTTCAGATCCAGAAGACCCTAAGGAAGGATGAGAGAAAGAGGGAGGTTTGGATATAAAGGTCTTCCCCACATCTCACGTGTCCTTGAGTTAGATGTTATCTCTGTTACCTGGATGTAGTCAACGGGGTTCTTGCCTTCTCCTTCCTCAGACACCAGAGCTTTGCCCTGCTCCCTCAGATAGGAGCTCATACACTCGCACATGGTCTTCAGGCCGTTCGGCACTCTGCTGAACAGCTTGTACATGCAGGCCAGATCTGCACACACAAGCATGGATATTATCTCGATCATATCATAGAAGCTTCCGAACCACTGATGTCCATTTTCTATTAATCTTCTATTTAAGATTTAATTCAAGCTCATTAAATGTTCCAGTTTGCTTTTTTCTTTGCTTGTGATTAATCAAAATTCTTTCGACCATTAATCTGCACAGACACTTCTTTCAAAAATGTGTTTCTGCACAGTCACAACTATGAATACAATAACGTGACTGGTCATGTATGTAGTGTTCTGCCTAGTGTAAGAGTGCGGTCACATTAGGTCCACTGTGAACAGAGCAGTGATGTATGAAGCAGTGCTCACACAGAAGTCACTTTCAAACTAGGGCTGGACAATTTGATTAATTAAGTATTATCTTTATTATTTTAAGCACTGAAAAACAAGATGCAGGAAAAATTATGAGACGCGAGCGGCGTTTCTTTTAACTTGATCGCCACATTTTTAGAAAAAGACATGAAATGTGAGCACAACGTCCAAATGCGTCCTTCAAGAGCATGTTCACAAATATTTAGCATTTTTTCATATTTTGTATTACTTCTGAACATATGTGACCCTGGACCACAAAACTAGTCATAAGGGTCAATTTTTTGAAATTGAGATTTATGCATCATCTGAAAGCTGAATAAATAATCTCTCCATTGATGTACGGTTTGTTAGGAGGACAATATTTGTCTGAGATACAACTATTTGAAAATCTGGAATCTGAGGGAGCAAAAAAAATCTAAATATTGAGAAAATCATCTTTAAAGTTGTTCAAATGAGTTTCTTAGCAATGCATATTACTAATCAAAAATTAAATTAAGTTTTGATATATTTACAGCAGGACATTTACAAAATATCCTCATGGAACATGATCTTTACTTAATATCCTAATGATTTTTGGCATAAAAGAAAAATATATAATTTTGACCCATACAATGTATTGTTGTCTATTGCTACAAATATACCCCAGAGACTTAAGACTGCTTTTGTGCTCCAGGGACACATATGAGTTATGTTTTAGGCAAGTTTGGACAATACTTGTCTTCATATTTCATGCATATTTTCTGCAAAGATATTTAAGCAGTGAATTTGTTTTACATTCGCACTATGTTGAACGTTGTGTGTGCTGCACTTGGAACAGATCTTTCTTTAACCAGATCTTTAATAAAGAGAATGCTACCTGAATCATGTTGCAAGTTAAGTTTGTAAGATGACTAGTTAAAAACATTTTTCGTAATAATCAAATTCAATAAAATTAATCATCCAAAATCTTCAAAAAAAACATAAAAAACACAGAAAACATACACAAAAATCATAAAAAATGGCAACAAAACCAACAGTTAACTTTAAAAGAGGACCTTCTCATTCACTAATCTTTAGCAGTGATGTAATACAACAGTAATAATGAATGACTGAGATGAGGACAGCGCACCTTCTGTCTTCCCATTCTTGAGCATGTGCACCAGGCCCGAGTTCTCCATCTCTACGATGGTCTTCATGTGTTTGGAGATCAGCTCTCTCTCCACCACCTTCACAATCGGCTCCTCCGTCGTTTTATCCAGACAGTGTATCACTCGCTCTATTTCCTCGTTTATCCGTGCCTCCACTTTCTTTATGTACACGCTCGCACTGTTCTCAGCTAAAAACTTCTGACTTTCCATCTGAGAAAGATGAATACAATCAAAACAAATTAACAGGGTTAAAGCATAATGAGAAACAAACAGAAAACATCACATTAATGAAGAAATCATTACATATTCAGTCATTATTTTTCTCACACTTATGTCATTCTAAACCGACTGTTTTCAAAATACTTTTGAGGAGTCTTCACATTAAAGTCTGCTCAATTCAACATTCAGTTCAGTTAAGAAAGAAATAAAGAAAGAGCTTACCTTACACAGGTTTGGAACAACATAATAGTGCGTAAATGATCTCACTCATAAGCAGACACTTTAAAATGCTAAGATACACATTCACTGTGATACCAACTACAAACTACAGTACAGACCAAAAGTTTGGAAACATTACTATTTTTAATGTTTTTGAAAGAAGTCTCTTCTGCTCATCAAGCCTGCATTTATTTGAGCAAAAATACAGAAAAAACAGTAATATTGTGAAATATTATTACAACTTAAAATAATAGTTTTCTATTTGAATATACTTTAAAAAAATAATTTATTCCTGTGATGCAAAGCTGAATTTTCAGCATCATTACTCCAGCCTTCAGTGTCACATGTAACATCCAGTCTATCACATGATCATTTAGAAATCATTCTAATATTCTGATTTATTATGAGTGTTGGAAACAGTTCTGCTGTCTAATATATTTGATGAATAAAAGGTTAAAAAGAACTGCATTTTCAAAAATAAAAAAAAAAAATATAATATATATATTAATAATATATTTTTCTTTACCATCACTTTTTATCAATTTAACACATCCTTGCTGAATAAAAGTATTGATTTTATTTAAAAAAAAGAAAGGAAAAAAATTACTGACCAGTAGTGTATATTGTTATTACAAAATATTTATATTTTAAAACATATATTCATTTTTTTTTTTTTTTACTTTTTATTCATCAAAGTATACTAAAAAAGCATCACATGTTCTGAAAAAATATTAAGCAGCAGAACTGTTTCCAACTTTGATAATGAATCATCATATTAGAATGATTTCTAAAGGATCATGTGATAATGATCCTAAAAATTCAGCTTTGCATCACAGAAATAAATGATAATTTAAAGTATAATAAATTTAAAAACAATTATTTTAAATTGTAATAATATATCACAATATTACTGTTTTTTCTGTATTTTTGATCAAATAAATGCAGGATTGATGAGCAGAAGAGACTTCTTTCAAAAACATTAAAAATAGTAATCGTTCCAAACTTTTGGTCTGTACTGTATATGATATAATATGAAATAATAATGCAATAAAGTGTAACAAACCTGAAAGAATTCAGCAGACATTTCTAAGAATGGGGCCTCGAAATCCTCTTCATAGACGGACCGTCCTTCCAAGCCCAAAATCATCAGCATCTGACAAGCGTTACGAATGGCACCCCTGAATGAAGACAAGCACTCATTACAATACACACCAAGAAAACTGCAGCTACTTTCCTCATTGCATTTAATAAGGGCATAAAAAGTGCATACTAATATAATATGCACAGACTTGTAACGGAACTAACTTTACCCTGCGCTGACCTAATTTCCCATTTTTGTGAAAAAGGCTAATTAAGATGCAGCGCTGTCATGGTGTCTACAGTCTCGCCGCTTCATGATCAATGAATACTGTGCATTTACACCAACAGACCTCTTATGATCTCCTGCTGAGGAATTATGACAGTGGTTATTTTATGGTGTTTATATTGTAATGTGTTGCAGACTGTGGTAAGATCTCCCTCATCTCTTTGAATGAGCCTTAAATTCGAATGCAGTGTAGAATTAGATGCTTGTTTTTTATATTTGTATATTGTATTAAAATCAATTTCTTGTAATAATCGTATATGTTCAGAAAGGCTTAAAGTTAACCAACATTTAACACATTGATCAGAGGTAATATCCGCTGGTTATTCAGTATTTTTCTGTTGCTGCTGAGCAAAAACATAACAACAACCCACAATGTATTTTTTAAGACAAACTTATAATTGGGCCAATGAAATGGTAATAAAACTGGTAATTAGTTATTATTCTTTGCTTTATGCATAAAGTCATTTTAAAGGCATAGTGGAGATTCTGTCATCATATACTTTTATTCTAAAAATGTATTCTTACTTCAGTGGAACATAAAAGATCTTCTGAAGAATGTTGGTAACAAAACCGTTTTGGTTGCCATTGACTTCCATCGTACAGGCAAAAAATACATTCCTCAAAAGATCTTCTGTTATGTTTCACGGAAATAATTCAGTCCTACAGGTTTGGACCGAAATGAGAGTGGGCAACTGATGACAGCAACTTCATGTTTTAGTAAACTATCCTTTAAACGAAAACAAACACCACTGTCTCTTGATTTAATTCATCAAAAATAAAAACATAAAAAGAAATAAATGATTTCGTACAATTAAATGTGGACCTTTTTAATTTCTATAAGTATGTCACTGGCTAGTTTGACTTTTAATACCATAAGTTTGACATTACAGTGACATATTACCTATTTTTCTTTAAGCAGAATGTCTTGGTATTTTGTACACCCCAAACTCAGGTCGTCCTAGCCAGAGGGGTCATGTACTGATGTGTTTGCACAAACAACGGAGCAGAAAAGTGGAAACTTATGAGGCTCATGAATTTAAATCAAAGGATTTAACAAAAGGAATTGAGAAAAAAAACTAAAAGAAAAACAAGGAGGCATTATTGTGTGCACATTAGCAAAGAGAGGGGTTGATACATTAAAAATAGTGCTGTCAAACAATTAATCACATACAAAATAAATGGTGTGTTCTGTGTGTGTGTATATGTGTACATATATATATACACACATACATACACTGAAATATATACATGCATGTGTTTGAATTTATATATACATAATTAATATACACAGTACACACACACATATATTATGCAAACAAAAACTTTTATCTTGGATGCGATTAATCGCAATTAATCATTTGACAGCACTAATTAAAAATAAATTGTGGCAACAAAAAAGGTCATATTATGATGACTCGCACAGTTTTCTGCATGGTCTATATGTTTGACGCTACTCAAACAAAACACTGACGCCCACCTGTCCACCACCTCCCCTTTCCTCTCACGGGCAATCATGTCGAGTAAGGTCTGCTTCAGATGGTCCCGAATGCAGCCGTAACGAACCACCTGGTCTCTGAAGATGATGAGACCTAGATTATAGACGTTCTCTACGTTATTCTGCTGAACATACACCCGGTCCTGAACAAAAACAGAAGGGGAGAGAGGCAGAGGAGAATCAAGCTGATGCAGAAGGTAAAGCTCTTCCAAGCAACTCTCAGTTTGGTTGGAAACATAACACACAACTATCCAGAAGAAAAAACAGATTTTTTTCCTTCAGCAGGATTTTGCACAGCCTCTGGAGCCATATCTGGGTTCAGTGTGCAGACATTTACAGAAAACATTCAAATTTTAGGATGCTCCTTAGTAATCTCCATCACCCAAATATCGCAGTACAGCTGTAGTAAAGATGAAAGTTGTTTAAAAAACAGTGTTCAGTTATATATTTAGTTTATTGTGGCTGATGTTGTAGCTATAGCAACTGCTTCTCAATCACTTAGTTGTACCAGAAATGATCGTGAAATGCTATTATAAATACTTATGTAAGGGTTAAAGTTACAACATTTGTGCTGCAAAGAAATCTCTTGCCTAATCACTTCATTAAAAATCACTTAATGGTTTTCTAAAAACCTTTACTGATGCATCAGAATTATTAATAATTAATATAATTAAATAATTAATTATAAGCTATTGCACAGCAAAAATAGCCCCATAGTACCATCTATCATCCAAGTTTGTTTTCAAAAGCATTTTCCTAGTAATAATACACATATGCAGCAGCACATAACTGCATCAATTTAATAACTTAAAATGAATGCAATTAATATTGTCATCTTTGGCTTGCTAATTAAGGTGTTTGCAAGGCACCCTTCAAAACTGTTTACAGTGTTTTGTAAAATACACAAAATAAAATAAAATAAAATACACTCACTGACCTCCAATTCTCCAGCAGTGACGGACAAAATTATTAGACACTAGTATAAAACTGGTTTCAAGTCAGTTATTTCTATCTTTTGCTGTAGTGTGTCAGTAGGAAATATCAGTTTACATTTCCAAACAATCCTTTAGCCATTAATTGTAATAATTGTGAAATACTAGTCTTCTAATAATTTTGGCCACCATTGTAAATGGGGATTAGAACTTGAACCAGGGCTGCATTTCCCAAAAGCATCGTCTGTGAGTCATTTGTTCCACTGAACTCTTGGTAAAGACTGAACTAGCGGCAACAGTTGCTTTTGGGAAACACACCCCAGAATGATTGAGGTTCATCAACACAGCAATGCCTTGCAAGCTCTGTAATAAGCTACCACTCACGAAGAAGTATCATCAAGACGAAATCAATCAACATGCAATGAAGGATCGTCATAAGGACCCACCATGTACATCAAGATGTCTCTGATCATCACCATAGCTGTCTGGTGGTCATTCCAGGCTTGATTCAGTGTTTGCAGAAAGTTGTTGTTCAGGGAGTTTAACACATCGTCTCGTACCTTTAAACAGACAAAAACTGGACATAAGTACAGGATAAACAAGGCTTCCTGCTAATTCATACCAAGCCAGCAAGTAGAAGCACAACTCTGTGTAATCAGTTAATGAAGCACTCGTCTCATATGCGGTGCGGTGAACATCACATATCGAACCCACTTAAAACATAACACTTATGTGTCAGATGTACTCAAACATACACAAATAATTCACAGAAAATAAGCTCCTCTCTAGTGTTTCCCTTTTATAGCTAACTAACTAACTGAGAACACTGCATATTTTTCTTGAGGTAAATGTAACGTTAAGTGGCTTACTGTTCACAAGCTGTTTTAATTGTTGAAACACTAATTGAGTGATTACTTGAGGCACGATGTATCTCAGTAGTTTACTATCTCTCAACATAACTTCGGCTATTCATTCACATTTATTGTGCGCTATAACTTTTATTAAAGTGAAAGAGATGATGCTACTTGAACTGAAGCAGCTAAAGCCATCCGTCACTCCACATTTAAGAGCTTCAAAACAGCATTTATTGTTTGATTTTCATGATAAAACGGGTCGAATTTGAAAGCGGAGACTTGTGTTTCTTAACAGAATGTTAGCAAAAGGGAAAAAAACCTGTGTTAACAGCAGAGCATGTTGAGAGCGGTCGAGAATAGTAGAAGCAGTTATGGAGTCCAGATAGATATTCAACGAAGTTGCAAGCCTTATACAGTACAGACCAAAAGTTTGGAAACATTACTATTTTTAATGTTTTTGAAAGAAGTTTCTTCTGCTCATCAAGCCTGCATTTATTTGATCAAAAATACAGAAAAAATTTAATATTGTGATATATTATTACAATTTAAAATAATTGTTTTTTTAAATTTATTATACTTTAAATGATCATTTATTTCTGTGATGCAAAGCTGAATTTTTAGGATCATTATCACATGATCCTTTAGAAATCATTCTAATATGATGATTCATTATCAAAGTTGGAAACAGTTCTGCTGCTTAATATTTTTTCAGAAACATGTGATACTTTTTTAGGATACTTTGATGAATAAAAAGTGAAAAAAAAAAAAAAAAAAAAGAAGCTATGTTTTTAAAATATAAATATTTTGTAATAACAATATACACTACTGGTCAGTAATTTGGGGTCAGTAACTTTTTTTTTTTTTTTCTTTTTTTTTAAATAAATCAATACTTTTATTCAGCAAGAATGTGTTAAATGATAAAAAGTGATAGTAAAGAAAATATATTATTAGAATATATATTATTAGAATACTTTTTTTTTTGAATAAATGCAGTTCTTTTTAAGCTTTTATTCATCAAATATATTAGACAGCAGAAACTGTTTCCAACACTCATAATAAATCAGAATATTAGAATGATTTCTAAATGATCATGTGATAGACTGGATGTTACATGTGACACTGAAGGCTGGAGTAATGATGCTGAAAATTCAGCTTTGCATCACAGGAATAAATTTATTTTTTTTTTTAAGTATATTCAAATAGAAAAACTTCTTATTTTAAGTTGTAATAATATTTCACAATATTACTGTTTTTTCTGTATTTTTGAACAAATAAATGCAGGCTTGATGAGCAGAAGAAGACTTCTTTCAAAAACATTAAAAATAGTAATGTTTCCAAACTTTTGGTCTGTACTGTACATATACGTAAAGTAAAAATCAAAGTTAAGAATGAGCAGGGAGAAGAAACTGAGAGGGAGTGCGGGGACGCTGTTAAAGTTAGTAAAGATTCATACTGGAATCTGAAGCGACACATTGCCAGAAAGCACAAGGATGTGCCACGCAAACATGGTGCAGCAAAAGGTGAGCTACCATAAAAAACAAATAAACAGGTAGGCTAAGGTTAGTATTCGGTTGTACGGAGCCCCGATCATAACATGCAGACAAAATCACGGCCACGAATTTAGAATAGGCTATTCTGTTTTATGCTAGGACTAGCCTACATTGAAGCGACGAATTAAGAATTATTTTTTTCATTTAGTCTAAATTATGGCCACGAATTAAGTATTAGATTACTTAATTAGTTTAAAAGGATTAATCTATGCTTAACATGAAATAGATTTGTTTATTATATTATCGTTTTTAGTTATTTAATTAGTTATGAAAGATAATATATTACCGTTTAGTTAGGCTATTTTAATTAGTTATGAAAGATATGAAGCATAATAACATACAGCCCTATGTTATAAAAACGTGACCTCTCGAAAAACAATGTTAGAAATAAAGAAAAGATCTAGGCATATTTCATCTCGTGTGTGTGCGTTTGTTTTAATGAACCTGTTTTGAATGTTCTATTGCACAACAACGGCAGCTAGCCTATTTTCACGGAAATAAAAGTTAACGAAAATCAAATACACTTTTTCAGTTTTTGCATTTTAGGTATGTGCTGCTAAGGTTAGGTTAATATATTAATACATTTTAATAATACAATTAAGAAGAATGTAAGAATTTCGTTTTTGAAACATGATAATTGCTATTTATCAGCAACTCAGCATGAAAAATTGTATACAATTATCCAAGAATTTCGGTACAAACAGTAAACAATTAGGCCTACTAGAGCAATTTTATGTCGGAGCGGGATCTGAGCGAGAATTGGTTTACGGCGAGCGTGAGCGGAATATTAACAAGCGCTTGCTTGGGCGGTTGAGCGACTGAGTGGAGCGCACGTCCATAGAGGCGGAAAACGTAGCGGAGCGTCACATGCTCTGGTTAACAGTGCATTTTTTTTTAAAGAAGGGAGATTTGCATTAATGTGTTTTTACTGCATTATTATTACCTAAATTCAACATGGAGTCTGCAGGAGCAGGATATAATAGGCTCTGATCATCAGCTGATTTAAACGACTTTCCAATAGTGCTGCTGATGATTGCTTTTATCGGCCAATACATCAGTGCATCGGAAACAAAAAAAGCTGTGAACTTTTTTTCACATTGGTCTAAACAGACAAACTGCACGAGAAAATCTGAGTAGATTTGTGTGCTGAACATTCATGTTGATACGAGATGGTGTTTATCTCCTCCAAACATTACTTTCTACTCATTTTCACTGAACTGGTGTCAGATCTTCCAGTAGCTAAACAGCAGAGCTTTGGCATTAGCATCGTCAAGCTCACAGGATATGATTCTCTGGATACTTCAAACAAAAAAGCATCTACCAAACGCATGAAAGCACATGTACATGCATCGTTTCTCGTGCCAGATCTGGATCAGGGAGGTCTGCCAACAGAAGGGTTCCAGGTTAGACCCCGTCACCCTCACCGTGGAGAAGAGACACGGCTGAGACGTCTGGCTCTTACTTTGTTGATGAGATGTTCTGTGACCACCTCCCTGAGGCCCGTGTAAAGCTTCTCTCCGTGCTTGTGCAGGACCATGGTGTAGGCGTTCCTGTAGAGCTCCTCGAAGCTCAGCCCACTGTTGTTCTTCCTCTGAATCTCCTGGATGGCATTTTTCAAGAGGTCCCAGATGTTGTTGACATACTTCTCGTCCATGGTCATCTGAGATGAAGCCGAGAGAAGAGGGGAAACCGTTAAGGGAAAAGGTGAGGGTTACCAAATACAAATGCTATGCACTCTTTTACCCTTCCTTTTAAAGAGACAGTTCACCCAAAAATGAAAACTCACCGTCATGTTGTTCCAAATCTGTATGAATTTCATTCTTTTGTTGAGCACAAGAGAAGATATTTGATAACCAAACAGTTGCTGGGAGACATTAACTTCTATATTTTATTTTATTTTCTCTCCATTCTGTGAAAGTCAATGGCTACCAGCAGCAGTTTGGTTACCAATATTCCTCTAAATGTCTTTTTATGTTCCGCAAAGAGTCATACTGGTTTGAAACGATGCAAGGGTGAGTAAATGAAGATAAAACTTTACCATTAGGGTGAACTATCCCTTTAAGGCCGTTCACTCCAAGAACGATATCTATAATGATAACTATACAGTTTTAATGATCTTACCAATTCTATAAGAGCAGGGAAGTCCACACAACACAAGCGTAATGACACTTTGATTTATTTTTTACTGCTAATGAACAATAAACACATCGACAGCAAATCAGAATCCATTCTGCTTTAAAGAGCTCAAGCATTTAAAGCAGCAGAAGACAAAACTGGAGCGCATGCAAACAGACAGAATGTCATTGTGCGCTGATGTGGATGCCAATATAGATTTTACTGTTGGTATGAATGGTTATTAAAGCATTATAGTCATAATTACAGTTATCATTCTTGGTATAAAGAGGCTTTCACTGTGGCTCAGCATAACCTTGGACTGGTTAGACTGGTTAGATTATCAATCTAACCTAAATCAGACATCGCACCAAGCCACGCTAAAAAAGACATACTCCACAAAGACACCTGAGTGAACTTTCAGGATCCAAGCTAGCTAGCTCTAAGAAAATATACATCATCCTTCTGTATTTGTTTGATCATACAGCACTCTTTTGACATAAAAACTGTCTTGACATAAAGCTGTCACGTGAAATCATGTGGACATGCAGCTCGGACAGATGTGTTTCTGAACAGGAGCTGCCTGATGGCAGGAATGATTCATCATTTTCGCACAAATACCCCATCATGTGACGTCACGCTCATTAATATTCATGATCTTACAGCTGACGGGCGAATCTCAGTGCATTTGGGTTTACAGTGTATGACTGTTTAGATCGAGGCACCTGTACACATATCCACATCAAACATTACAGCAGCATTAGTGCTACTGAACAAGCTTCTTTCGCAGGCAGTACGTTAAGAAGTGCGTATCACGTCATACCACATCCAAACTGTAACGTTACATACATGACGCAAACCCCTCGTCACAGACAAACCGACCTCCCAAAACAACGATACTAGAACAAATGTTTTGATTAGTGACACATTTACTGTTGATCGAATAAGCTTATGCAATAAAACCAGAGTATTTGGGTCACTGCGTGATTATTTTGTGATCATCTGCTGCTGTTAAACAGGTTAGCCACCTAACGTTAGCAGGCTCGCTAACTTGTTTCATTAGCTTGAGATAAAAACAACGCAAGAGCTCCTAACCCCAGACCAAAGTGACGCTTCCCTCGTGATGGTTCTTTGACTATTAGTGGGATTTGTGTGAACAACAGAGGCGGTGTGAAGGGGATGTGTTCGCACGGGCCTGTCCGCTCGGATCCCCGGAGCTCGAGTGACGGTGTCGCCGGCTCGGAGCGCTCATACTCACGGAAAGGCTCGTATCCTCTCATCTTGGTGTCTTTTTTAGTCCCCCCTTTGCTGAGGTTTGACATGTCTGGCTTATTCCCCGCCGTTGTCTCCCTTTCACATGAAAGTCTTCTCTGACAAAAGACGGGAACAGGTAAAAAGAGGCAGCGCTGAGCCCCGCTTGACCTTCTTTATGAGTCTCACTCTTCGGACTTGTTGACAGGCGCTTCGCGTTCTGCTACTTTTCTCGCTCCAAGAGATGGCGGACGCGCAAATCTCGCAGACTCTCGTCGCACCACCGAGGAAACTCTCGCGAGATCTTACACCATGTACTGCACCAAAGCGTATCGTTATTTTTAGCCATGGTAACTGCAAATTAACCATGTTTTTTGTTACTTCAAATAATAATTTACAAAGAAGTATTAAGAAAAGAATTTTTTTTGTGTGTGTGTGGTTATAAAAACAGACCTAAGCCAACAATACCATTTAAAATGACTTAAAATGCATTATATAAAAGCAATGAGGCAATATTGATTGGTTAATAAGGCTTGTTAAAATACATAATGTAGGCTAATAAAAAATAAACAATCTATGTACATTACACATTATTACAATGCCTGCAAAGGGAGCCAAAGGCCTGGTTATTGCTGGCTGTTACACTTACAGGAGGATCAAATCCTTGTTGGCCAAACATTTAATTCAAATATTCACTTAATCTTTCATTTTTGGGCCAGCTTTTTGCTATATGATGACACAGCCTCTATAATTTCTTCAACAGAAACATGTGGACATCACAACCCTTACAAAAAAACAAACCATGGTTTTATCATAGTAAAACTACTTATTTTTTTTATTTTTTTTTGGTATGATTTCTGAATGCTTGAGACTATAAAAATCAATTAGACAACTGTATTAATAAAGTCATAGCCATAGGTAACTGTCTAGAGCTACAATTGTAATTTGTAAATAATACAATTTATTTACTTTTATATTTAATTATAGTTAAATTTTGACCCTTATATAGTAGGTGATTTTTTTTCTTCCATAATATATGAAGGGGGGGGGGGGATTTAGCATTGCTCATTCAACGTTAGCTACATGTCAATTATGATTTAAATTATTTAAAATTGGCTATTGAATCCTTACTGTCATTTTTGATGAATACATATTATATTAGTATCATTAAAGTTCAGAATTTCAAAGGCCCATCACCTTTTTTTTTTTTTTTGCCAAAACAGCATATAAAGATACAGAGGAGTACACAAACCTGGGGAATCCATCGGCTTTGGATATATATATATTATATATATATATATATATAATATATATATATATATATATATATATATATATATATATATATATATATATAGGCTATACACACACACACACACATACACACACACACACACACACACACACACACGCACACTAATGCTCATCAAGGCTCCATTTTTTTTCAAAAATACAGAAAAAATCATAATCTTGCAAATGTTTATTACAATATAAATTAATGGTTTCTATTCAAATATCCTTTAAAATATACTTTATTTCTGTGATGCAAAGCTGAATTTCCATCAGCCATTACTCATAAAGTGTCACATGATCCTTCAGAAATCATTCTAATATGATGATTTATTATTAGAATTATCAAAGTTGCCAACAGTTGTGCTGCCAAATATTTTTTTTGGAAACTGTGATACTTTTTTTCAGGATTCTTTGATGAATAAAAAGTTAAAAAGAACAGCATTTATTCAAAATATAAATCTTTTCTAACAATATAAATGTGACGACTGGGTGAAGGAGAAGCTGGAAACAAGTGCAGGTATGAAACAGTTTAATGAAGACCAAACAAAACAAACAAAATCAAACAAAATACAAACAACGCTGGGAAGACGACAATCCAAGATGGTGGGAGACGGTGAGTAATCCAGATGGTGATGGTGAGTTGGCAGCAGGAGAGGATGGCACAGGAACTGCGGGGAATCGAGCCAAAGGTAAGTGGTGATGCTTGTGAAGGTGCGATGAGTGGATGAGGTTCCGGGGGAAGACACGGACATCAAACGCAGAACAACACAGACGCAAAAACCAGTTACCAAACATGAAACAACGCTCTCACAAACACAAGACGTGAGACAAGCCATATATATAGGGAGAGGGTAATGAGTGACAGCTGCTGCTGATGACAATTAACGGAGACGCCCACAAGCTAATCAGTGCAGACGCGAAACACACAGATTTCACCACAAAGTGCAAAACCCAGAGATCACGGTTTACCAACCGTGACAGTACCCCCCCCTCTAAGAACGCCTCCTGGAGTTCCCAGAAGGTCCTACCTGCTGATTGTAATCATCAATAAGGGAGTGATCCAATATGTCCCTAGCAGGTACCCAACTCCTCTCCTCCGGACCGTAACCTTCCCAGTCCACCAAGTACTGGAATCCTCGCCCCCTCCGCCTCGAGTCCAGAATGCGATTAACCGAATAGGTCGGTTCCCCATCTACGAGACGCGGCGGCAGGGGAACCGGAGTAGGTGGATTAATACGTGCATAAAACACGGGTTTAAATTTGGACACATGAAAGGCGGGGTGTATCCTCCTGTACGCTGGAGGTAGTTTTAGGCGGACTGTCACCGGACTAATGATCTTGGTAATAGTAAACGGGCCAATAAATTTGGGAGCTAACTTGTTAGATACGGATCGCAGAGGAATGTTATTGGTAGAAAGCCACACTTTTTGACCCACGACGTAAACGGGAGGCTTTGACCGGTGGCGATCGGCCTTGGCCTTAGTGCGCTCCCTCATCCGGAGCAGAGTCTCGCGGGCTCTGGTCCAGGTGCGGTGGCACCTCTGGACAAACGCGTGAGCGGAGGGGACCGCGACTTCAGATTCCAGACTGGGAAAAAATTGGTGGCTGGTAACCTAAACTGCATTGGAACGGAGAAAGGCCCGTTGCTGACACTGGTAACGAATTGTGAGCGTACTCCACCATAGAGAGTTGTTGACTCCAGGAAGAAGGATTCTTGGAGACCAAACATCGCAACGTCCTCTCTAAATCTTGGTTGGCTCGCTCAGACTGTCCGTTACTCTGGGGATGATAACCCGAAGACAAGCTAACTGACGGTCCTAGCAATTTGCAAAACTCTTTCCAAAATTTGGATATAAATTGAGATCCCCAATCAGAAACCACATCTACCGGGAGGCCATGAAGCCGAAAGACATGATCTAGGACAGTGACCGCTGTCTCCTTGGCTGTCGGTAATTTGGGCAAGGGAATGAAATGTGCCGCCTTCGAGAACCGGTCCACTATGGTCAAAACGCTGTCATGCCATTATAGGGCGGGAGGGCGGTAAAAAATCTAGAGCGATGTGGGACCATGGTCTCGAAGGGACAGACAGCGGTTGAAGGAGCCCATCAGGAGGTCGATTAGATGACTTACCACTGGTGCAAACTGAGCAAGCCAACACAAAATCGCGGACGTCACGAGCCATAAGTGGCCACCAGAATCGTTGTTTAACCAACCCATTAGTTCGACTTATCCACTGGATGACAAGCAACGTTAGAGCAATGACCCCACTGAATGACTTCGGACCTTAACTCCTCCGGCACTCTGACACTCTTCGGTGGACAACCGGGCGGAGGCGTTAGCCCTTCTAAGGCCGTCTTGACCTTCGACTCGACCTCCTATACGAGTGCTGAGACCACTACTCTCTCAGGTAAAAGACACTCGGGAGTCACTGGGCGGGCGGAGGGATCAAAAAGACGTGATAAAGAATCGGGTTTTACATTTTTGGAACCCGGGCGGTACGACAAGGTAAAATCAAAGTGACCGAAAAAAAGTGCCCACCGAGCCTGCCTGGAATTGAGTCTTTTTGGCAGTTCTAATTTATTCTAAGTTCTTATGATCGGTCCAAACCATGAAAGGTACCCCTAAGCCTTCCAGCCAGTGACGCCACTCCTCTAAAGCTAATTTGACGGCCAACAACTCTCTGTTACCAATGTCATAATTGCGTTCAGCAGGAGATAAACGATGGGAAAAAAAACGCGCAAAGATGTACCTTATCGTCCGAGGCAGCACGTTGGGACAACACTGCTCCTACCCCCCCCACCTCTGATGCGTCGACCTCCACCACGAACTGCCGTGTGGGGTCAGGGGCCACAAGAATGGGAGCCGAACGAAGCGGCTCTTGAGGTTAGTGAACGCAGTCTCCGCTGCGGCCGACCACCTGAACAGAGTACTGGGAGAGTTCAAGGCCGTCAGAGGTGAGGCTAGTTGGCTGAAATTGCGAATAAAACCGCCGATAGAAATTGGCGAACCCCAGAAACCACTGTAGGGCCTTACGGGAATCTGGAGATGGCCAATCTATCACAGCCTTAACTTTGTCAGCGTCCATAAATATTCCCTCGGACGAGACGATATACCCTAGGAAGGGAACAGACTGTGCATGGAATACGCATTTTCTTTTCTCCGCCTTGACAAAAAGACCATTCTCAAGTAACCTCTGGAGCACTCGTCTGACGTGTTGAACGTGTTCCTGGAGAGATGAAGAAAAAATCCGTATGTCATCCAGGTAAACATATATAAACTGATCTACCATATCTCTCAACACGTCATTAACGAGTGCTTGGAAAACCCCGGGCGAGTTGGAGAGCCTGAACGGCATCACCAAGTATTCAAAGTGCCCTCTAGGGGTATTAAAGGCGGTTTTCCATTCATCCCCCTTCCTGATGCGGACCAAATGATAAGCATTACGTAATCCAATTTTTGTGAATACGGATGCTCCCTGTAACCTCTCAAAAGCTGAAGACATGAGTGGTAACGGATAGGTGTTTTTTATCGTAATGTTGTTCAGCTCTCGGTAGTCAATACAAGGTCGCAGAGATCCATCCTTCTTACCCACAAAAAAGAACCCCACCCCCGCTGGAGAAGAGGAAGGGTGGATGAACCCAGAGGCCAAGGAATCAGAACTGTATTTCTCCATGGCCTCCCTCTCTGGAATAGAAAGAGAGTATAACTTGCCTTTAGGCGGAGACTTCTCTGGCACTAAGTCCATGGCACAGTCGTAGGGACGATGCGGAGGCAGAGAAGCAGCACGGGACTTACTGAACACTTCCTTCAGGTCCAGGTACTCTTCGGGCACGTTTGATAATACCATGTTCTCTCTCTGCAAAACAGAGACAGGGACAACAGGACAAGCAGAAACCAGACAAGACTCATGACAACTATTCACTCCACAATGTGACAGTGTTGGAACCCCAATCCACTTGTGGATTATGTTTCATTAACCAGGGGTGACCTAAGACAGTGGGAGCTACAGGGGAGTCCATGAGGAAAAAGGGATATGGTTCGCAATGATTGCCTGAAGTGAGCAGAGTGATGGGTTCAGTGTAATGGGTGACGTGAGGCAGTTCCTGGCCGTTGAGTGCGTTGACCTGGATGGGAAGAGACACAGGCCGGACAGGAATGTTCAGGTGACGTGCAAGGAGTGAATCGATGAAATTACCTTCGGGTGGATCCGAGTCCAGAAGGGCGTGAACAGTCGTGTGTGTGATTCCCCCACCGCAGTTTCACCGGAAGGAGAGTCGAGGATGTTTTGTTGAGGACTTCCCAGCGGAGATCCCACCCGATAGTAGCCTCATCCTTTCTACCGGGCTGGCTCTTTTACTGGGCAGGAATAGATGGTATGCTCCAGTGGTGGTCAGTAACGGAGTAGCTTTACTTCGTTACTGTACTTAAGTACATTTTTCAAGTATCTGTACTTTACTGGAGTAGCTTTATTTTGCAGTAACTTTTTACTTTTTACTTCACTACATTCCAAAGCATAAGATTGTACTTTTTACTTCACTACATTTCATAAAACATATCATTACTCCTTATAATATTTCACATGCTCCGAGACGCAGAAGCGGTGTCTGGTTCAAGAACTAAATGAACCTTTTCAATGGACCTTTTAAATAGGTTCTCAAATCACACCAAACGATTCATTCACGAATTATAATGATCCGATTGCAGCTGTTCTAGAGTCGACAACTCACTGATTCAAATGAACCGTTTTAGTGCGAGCAGGCCGCGCTGGAAGCTGTTTCATGGGGGGGTGGCTGAGGGCTGGGTTGGAAAATATGTGACGTCATTATGTTGTGACTGACGACATGAAATTTCTCTACTAGTCTTCTCCCCCTGGCGTGATTGTTACTGTTTTATACACAAAAATTGTACTTGATGTACTTGTACTTTGATGTTTTAATAAAAAAAAAAAAATAAAACAAAATAATAAAAAAAAAAACATCTCTGTACTGTTTAGGCTATGTGTTGTAGCCATTAAAGAAAACATATTTGGTTTCCATATTTATTTAAATATTATAGGCTAATGGTATTTTTTTTATTTATTTAATCAATGTTTATTATGAAAGTGAGCATGCAGCATGAGAAAGATATGATACATCATGCGCAATAGCCTATGAAACATGGAGTTGGTAAGACAATGATTTTGACCACTTTTATTGAGTTTTGTTTTGTAGAAAGACTCTGTTTAAAAGATTTTTCGTTTGTATCAAATTGTATCTTAATTTTGATCAATATTTTATCAACCCATTGCCTGTATTTAATAAACAGCAAATATATTAGCATACAATGTAATAAGGTGCCGGCACATCACTTGTATTGCACGTGAACTGGAGGGCGCAGAAACTCAGCTTGTGTGGCCTCACAGACAGTTTTTGAGAAATATAGGCTATCTATTATAGAAAGCTTAAAAATGTCTACTTTTAAACGAAAATATTCAAAACGAAAAGAAATAGGCTACTCTCTGAATATGTAGGCCTAATCCATATGAAATGTGCATTTCTCTCTGGCGTTCATGGCGAGTCCGCATCGTCTTTGCAGCGAACACAGAAATATTAAAATAATTAATCATTAGTTTATATCTTATACACTATATCTTAATCCCACAATACACACATTGTTATGTCTGTTTTTATTTTTTTTTTATTTTTTTTTCACGTTTTTTAAGTACAATAGTAGGTTAATCCACAGCCCCCCCACCAGGTGGGGCTGATGCTATGACGGGGGGGCTGCAGCCCCCGCAGCACCCCCCCTTCCCGCGCCATTTAGTGCGAGTCTCTAGTGAACTCAATTCACAAATAAGAACCCAGAGAATTTGTGAGCACGCGCACGACTGAAGCTGCTAAATATAACTCACTAATGTCGAATTTTAGGATTAATTATTGTAACTGAAAAACATATTTAGGTCAAAACTGTCAGTTGTTTGTGAACTAAATCTGCTGTAAAGGGTGATCTATTTACAGCATAAGTGACTCGTAGGTAAAAAAAAATAAAAATAAAAAACAACGAAAAAATGGAACCATTAAAATAACACAGATTAACGAAAATAACTCCTACACGTTCAAATTCCCCGCTTCCGTAATGTTAACAGATTTATTAAAATGCATGCCCTATGTAATGTCTGTTTTTATAGTTTATCAACAGTGTAAATTTTTATATTGTTTGGATTAACCACCCAAGTAGACAGATATGATTGTTTATTCATAACCATACTGAAAATAAGTAAATATTGTTAGCTGATGCTAACTGTCTAGCTAACAAGCTTGCTGGTGCCAAGTTGAGGTCATTTTTAGATATAAAGTCCAAATATTTTTATTCAACCACCTATATCGATTACATCTGGGGGAAAAAGAAAGGATATGATGTTCGAACATAGTAACTACAGTAATTATCAAAGTGGGAAGTGATTTGGCCAGGACCACATACAAACCACAAAAAAGAAACAAACAATAAAAAAATAAAAATAAAAATACAATAAAATATTATCCCTAAAATCATACCCCAAACTCCAGACCTCATACACCAGTCATATATAACTATGATGTTCTGCAAAACAACAAGTTTTAAAACACTTTTTTTTCTTGCTGGTAAAAATCTGATGGTCAAATGTGACCCTGGAGCACAAAACCAGTCTTAAGTCGCTGGGGTATATTTGTAGCAAAGGCCAAAAATACATTGTATGATTCAAAATTATAAATTTTCCTTTTATTTATATTTATGCATTTTTAGGCACTTTTATCCAAAGCAATTTACAGCGCATTCAGGATATACATTTTTTAACAGTATGTGTGTTCTCTGGGAATCAAACCCATGACCTTTTGTGTTGCTAACACAATGCTCTACCACTGAGCCACAGGAACACTTTTTTATGCCAAGAATCATTAGGATATTAAGTAAAGATCATGTTCCATGAAGATATTCCTAACATAAACAAATCAAAACATAACAAAACTTAATAATATGATTAGTAATATGCATTGGTAAGAACTTCATTTGAACAACTTTAAAGATGATTTTCTCAATATTTAGATTTTTTTGCACCCTCGGATTCCAGATTTTCAAATAGTTGTATCTCAGACAAATATTGTCCTCCTAAAAAAACCATACATCAATGGAGAGATTATTTATTCAGCTTTCAGATGATGCGTAAATCTCAATTTTGAAAAATTGACCCTTATGACTGGTTTTCCACTCCAACATAACAGATCTCTCTCATCTAAATCACATCACAGTGTAAGCTACACAGTGAACATTACTACATCACTCTCATCAACGTAGTCCATATCAACAACACATATATATTGTGACTCCATATAGTGGTTATTTTGGGAAAATTCCAGGTAGTTTGAGCAGTAGGATTATGAAAAATAGGATTATATGAAATATGTGCTAATATAAAATTTAATTAGGTAGTCTATATAAAATTGCTAAATAAATCTGTCAGTACTTTTTTACTTAAGTACTTAAAAAATCAAGTACTTTTCTACTTTCACTCGAGTAAAATTGAAAAAGGAGTACTTTTACTTTTACTGGAGTAATATTTTATTATACATATCTGTACTTTTACTCAAGTACTTGATTTGTGTACTTCGTCCACCACTGGGTATGTCCAGAGCCTCCACAGTACAAGCATAGTCCTTGGGACCTCCGCCGCTCTCTCTCCTTCCGGGACAGCCGAGCTCTACCCACCTGCATGGGTTCGTGGTCGTCGACGGGAACGACCGCGTTCTCTCGACTCGAGCGGCCCCTCTCCGGGGAGATGGGATGGCGGTGTAGGACTGGTGTGTCGGCCCAGACGATTAATCCGGGCATCAACTCGTAGGGCTAGGTCGATGAGACCGTTGAGTGTGGGGGGCAGCTCGAGGAGGTAGATCTCCTCTTGAACACGGTCGGCCAGCCCATGCAGGAATCGATCCCACTGCGCCGCCTCGTTCCACTGTCACGCGGCCGCCAGGGTGCGGAACTGGATGGAGTAATCCGTGACAGAGGAGGTCCCTTGATGTAGGTCTGAGAGCTGGTGGCCGGCTTCCCTGTCGACCGCGGCTCGATCGAAGACCCTTCTCATCTCCTCCGAGAGGGTATGGAACGAGGCGCAACACTTGGTTCTCCCACACCGCCGTCCCCCATAAGGCGGCCTTGCCGGAAAGTAGAGTCAGCGTGAACGCAACCTTCGATTCCTCGGTGGCGAAGGTGCGGGGCTGTAAGGCAAAGTGCATGGAACACTTAAGGAAAGTTCTGCAGAAAGTTGGCTCACCGGAGTAGTTCTCTGGCGCCGGGAGTCGCGGCTCTGGCCGGAAGTGATCCTGGGGAATTTCCCGGGGGACGGGCGGCGGCGCGGTGCGATGGGCGCAGTGGGAGAGGTGAGCTGGTGGATCTGCTGGGTGAGCTCGGACACCTGTGCCACCCAGCGCTTGGATAGCGCGTCCGGTGTTCGTGATGTTCTCCTGCTGCTGATCCATACGGTTGACGCGCTGTGGTGAATAAAGTCCGTTAAAGAGGTGGTGCTCGCTGCTTCCATTTTTAAGGGTGAGAGCGTTCTGTGACGACTGGGTGAAGGAGAAGCTGGAAACAAGTGCGAGTATGAAACAGTTTAATGAAGACCAAACAAAACAAACAAAAATACACAACAACACTGGGAAGACGACAATCCAAGATGGTGGGAGACGGTGAGTAATCCAGATGGTGATGGTGAGTTGGCAGCAGGAGAGGATGGCACAGGAACTGAATCGAGCCAAAGGTAAGTGGTGATGCTTGTGAAGGTGCGATGAGTGGATGAGGTTCCGGGGGAAGACACGGACATCAAACGCAGAACAACACAGACGCAAAAACCAGTAACAGTTACCAAAACATGAAACAACGCTCTCACAAACACAAGACGTGAGACAAGCCATATATATAGGGAGAGGGTAATGAGTGACAGCTGCTGCTGATGACAATTAACGGAGACGCCCACAAGCTAATCAGTGCAGATGCGAAACACACAGATTTCACCACAAAGTGCAAAACCCAGACAATAAATCTTTGCTATCACTTCTGAAAAATTTAACACATCCTTGCCGAATAAAAGTTTTAATTTCTTTCAAAAAAAGAAAGAATAAAAATGTACTGACCCCAACATCTTGAACTGTAGTGTATATTGTTAGAAAAGATTTCTATCTTAAATAAATGCTCTTTTTTTAAACCTTTTTTTTTCATCAAAGAATCCTGAAAAATGTATCACAGGTTAATATATATATATATATATATCTATATATATATAGTTCAGCTGCACATCATATTCAGCACTGATAATAAATCATGATATTAGAATGATTTCTGAAGATCATGTGATACTGAAGACTTTAGTTATGATGCTGAAAATTCAGCTGCACATCATAGAAATATATGTATATGTGTGTGTGTGTGTGTGTGTGTGTGTGTGTGTATTATGAGGTGCCAAACAGGAAATAATTATATAAAAATCTGAATATGATGTTAATCTGAATATATAATTGTAAATTGTGAATACATAGTTATAATTCTGAATATATTGTTATGTCTGAATATATAAATGCAAATTGTGAATTTATATATATATATATATATATATAAATATATAAATTTCATCATAATATATATATAAAATTTACTATTTCATCATAAATATATATCAACAGGGCATATGTTCTTGTTTTTGTTTTTTCAATTAAAACAGTATGTCTATGTATCCTGTACATGTATCAATGCAGATATTGTACTAAATTAATTATTTTAATTATTACTGTCTATCATATGCTGCTGCAATTGTCTCTATTCACTCCAGTCACTATTTGTGATTGACATTTGCCCCTAGCCCTCTCAGTCACGCTGAACTTTGCAGAAAAGATGGGTATCAGCAGTGTCAATGACTGTGAGGACCTTTCGGCACCACAGCCAGCCTTTTTAAAGTAGACCGAAAATACTCCTTTTGGTTTAGATTAGTGAGATGCACTTACAATAATTAATATAGTAAAATATTTACATTTTTTACAAGCCTTGTGCATTATAGGGAATAATATTCGGAGATTTTTACAGTTGGTCTGATACCTATATCTCAAACGGTGTCAGATTTTAATTAATTTAAGTGGGTAAAGTATAGAAAACATGAAAAATACGGTTTCAGTACTATATAAAAACAATAAAGGCATAATCTGGCAAATCAAGCCTGGTGCATCATAGAGAATACTATTTTAAAAATGTTAAAGTTGGTTTGATGCCTTTATCTCAAACGGTGTCAGAGGTTAATTAATATAAGTGGGTACAGTATATAAAACATGTGAAAAATATGGATTCAGTACTGTATATAAAAACAATAAAGGCATAATCTGACAAATCAAGCCTTGTGCATTATAGGCAGGGCCAGGCCGTGGCATAGGCGACACAGGCAGTTGCTTAGGGTGCAAAATGACTGGGGGCCCCGCAGGAAAGGTATTTGTTTTTGTTTTTTTGGTCAGAAGTGCGCCCTCTTCTGACGACTGTGTATTAGCCCGTGATGTTTATATAATATTTTGAAATAGCTTTTTAGAGCATCTTAACACTCACACCGTGGAACAGTTTTGCTTGAGTTGCTTATTTAATTAATGTTGTTTTAAGATCAGTTACATTACTGCTTGCTTTTAATTCACCAAAAAGTGTCTAAATGTCTTTTGAAAAAGTCCATAGGACTATAATCTAGCATTCATAAAATGAAATAATGAAGTTTAAGTATGTCATTTTCCACTGTATGTATGAACATAATTGAAATGAAAGGTATGGGAATGCTAATTAGACTAACTAGTTATCTTGTAACATGTACAAATAAATTACAAAATGTAGCCTTTATTTTGTTGTCTGTTAGACTACTTTAGGCTTTTTATATTGCCCATATTTCTCTTTGTTGTAA
Organism: Cyprinus carpio; assembly: GCF_018340385.1. Lineage (NCBI taxonomy): Eukaryota > Metazoa > Chordata > Actinopteri > Cypriniformes > Cyprinidae > Cyprinus > Cyprinus carpio. The sequence continues at coordinate 279,816 of NC_056611.1, forward strand.
TAAGTACTTGTAGGCATAGTTGTGGGAGTAGCTCAGGTCTGGTCTCTTCAATAAGCAATTTTAACAGATTCACTACAAATAAAATACTTACAAGGCACTTCAACATCTCCATTTATTTATCATCACAATTTATTTAGGCTACTACTTATTAATGTTAATACTTAAGTATTTATGTTATGTTATTTTATAGTAAAGTTTTAAAAAAATTTATTTCCAGAATTATTATTAGTGGCGGAAAAAATAAAAAATCCTGCCTGGGGCCCCAACAGAGCCTGGGCCGGCCCTGTTTATAGGGAATAATATTCTGAATATTTTACAGTTCGTTTGACACCTTTAGATCAAATGATGTCGTCCTTTAATTGGATTTATATTATTGCATACATTAAAAGTTGTAAAATTATTATAAAACACATAAAATGGTAATTCCAAAAACGGAGCTTTGTGCAATAACAGGGATGTTTTTCTGAACATTTTAGTATTGGTTTTATATTATAATGTCAGGTAGTTAAATTGTTTAATTAATATAAATGGTTAATTAAAAAAAAGAAGCCTTGTGCAACGTAAAGGGCATGTATTGATGTCTATCTGAGTTAGTTTGGGTTCAAAACATAAAAAAAAGCTTAACTGGCAAAAAAAGAAAAAAAGAAAAACAATGTCTAATGAATGTCAAACGTCAATTAATATGAACAGACTGCTGAGGAGGTCTCTCCCAGGGTCACGCGGTCTCATTCACGCGGCGCGCGCTGCAGAGGACATCTCATGCTCGTTCAGCTGTGGGACTCGATGCAGAAAACTCTGTTTGCTGGATAGAGCGTTGTATTGTGTGTTTTTTCTTCAGCGGAGCATGATGGTCATGGAGGTGAATGAATGGTTTATCAATGGACTGTAAAAAGAGACACTAATTTACCTTTCAATTGCCTAAGGAAAACAACCTGACAGAGAAATGGTGAGGAAATGGCATTTTTTATATATCTAGATGTTCTGTATGCTCTTTATTTAGCTTTATTGCATTTTTATTGATGTGTAGCTATAGAGTTGGGTGCATAAATAGCTTACCTTAACTTCCTAACAATATACACCGATTATCTTCACAATGTGTGGGCTAATTCAATACGGAGAAAACACCTGTTCAAAATTAAAAAATGTGCAGCAATTTAGTTATTATTCATGTGAAAAAGCATAGTCAGGGTTGTAAATAACAAGCAAAATGCACTTTTTATGATCCATGTTTTTTTTTTTTTGGTATGTTTTTTTTTGTATATAAAAAAAATGTGAAAAATAGTCTGCATTCATTGTAGTTTACTGTTGCCTGAAGTTGTGGAAGACAATATGTTTTTGAGTTAATTGTTTGAAACCAACATACAAATCCCACTTAAAAAAAATCACACATTGTGTAACAGAACTTTTGACTCCAAAACTGAAATATAGCCCTTCTGAAAACTAGCATGGGTCTTATGAATTATTATTGCAGATGTTAATTAGACTTTCACTATTGGCTACAAATCATCAAATGTCTAAACGCGTTTACCTCTAATGTCCAGTATGGATTCATCAACACATGTCTGAAGTCTCTAGTGATTGACAGATTTGGAGAAGAGACGTGGGACAAACTCAGGTGAGTGTCCATAACACTGAATTACTTGATGATTTTACGCAGATTTTTCAAGAGATTTTTTTTAATGTCTGTGAAATTGCCTTCTTAAATCATACGGAGAAAAAGTCTGATTTGATGGGATTTTCACAGGGATTCAGCAAAGGTTCAAGACACTTTCATGACTTATGAAGTGTACACAGATAACATCACCATGCAATTAGTGACAGAGGCCTGCAAGATGCTCCGTAAAGCACTTTCACTTCTTAAGCAGCCAGTATTTATTAAAAGTGCATTGTTTGTTAGCTGATATACAATTTTCTTTGTTTATCCCAAGACCTTGAGCAAAGTGGTGGTTCTGGGGCAGTTTGGAGAATATTTCTTTGAGTTCTGCAAAAGGGCTGGATATGATCATATGCTGCGCACTCTTGGAGGAAATCTGTTTGAGTTCATGGAGAACCTGGACGCGCTGCACGGCTTTCTCTCTCTTTCCTACAAGGTCGAGTGAGCAGGACATTAGTATTCTCATAAACATCTTGAGGATAATTTCGATCAAAGACTCTGCTTCATAATTTATTTGTTAATCCAGAATGAATAGCGCACTTTTGATGTGCCAAATAAGACCTTTTTTTTCTCACTCAATAATACTTTTCCTGAATTTTGATTCATTCAATCATTCATTCATTCATTCGAGCCATGCATTCAGAATTAGTTATAAATATTTATTCTTGTGATTATTATCTTGTGAGAAGAACTACAAACAATCTAGAGTGATCCTTCGTATGTGCAAAATATATACAGTAAATCTCTGTTGCCTTTATTTTATTTTAGGAAATGAATGCACCATCATTCCGTGTAGAAAAAAACAATGATGGCACTTTGCTGTTACACTACTACTCAGACCGACGAGGTCTTTGTCATATCGTCCCTGGTAAACAATTACTGATATCTATCTATCTATCTATCTATCTATCTATCTATCTATCTATCTATCTATCTATCTATCTATCTATCTTTTAAACAATATAACAATACAACAAAATAATAATCCATATATACATTGGTGGCCAAAATTATTTGTACACTAGTATTTTCCCCACTGACTTAAAAATGGTTTTAAGTCAGTTATTTCTATCTTAAGTTAGTTAATAGAAGTTAATTGATAAAGGAAATATATTTATGATATTATTTTTTGACAGCAATCCTCATTTTATAGCATTTTTACACAAGTGCCTAAAACTTTTAACAGCACTGTAGCTTTGCAGGTAGGTTTCTTGAAGCACCTTGGAGACGTTGTTCTCCACAGATCTTCTGGATTGAGTCTGTCTTGGTTTTGTTCTGTTTCTTCATGTTATTCCAGACAGACTGGATGATGATCAGATTAGATATATAAGATAGACATGACTGACTTAAAATAATTTTTAGCTGGTGAAAATACTAGTGTTCTAATCATTTTGGCCACCATATAAGAAATAATCAGGAAGTAATTTGATTTCCTAGTTGACTGATTTCTAATCCTGTAGGTATCATCGGAGCTGTAGCCAAAGACTTCTTCAACAGCGAGATAAAGATGGAAATTGTGAACCAGATCGAGGAAGTTGAGAGGATGGGGAAAAAAGAGCATATTGTTTTCCTCATCACCCAAAGCCCAGCGTTCTTAGACAAAGTATACACTGAAAATGCTTTTAAAGTATATGTTTAAGTATTTGAATCCTCATGCTTTAAAGATTTCACAGTCATATACAACCTTATATATACAGTACTGTTGAGAATTAGTGTTTTGTTTGGTTTTTATGCAATTTTGCAGAAAAATGCACCTCTGTTGTCTTTCCAGGACTTTCCTGAAAGGTCCCTGCAGATGAAATCTCTAAATCATGTAGAAAAAAATGACGCAGTCAGAAACTTGGTGCATCCAGAAAAGGGTAAAGATGGTTTAAAATGATTTGTTTCATGAGATACAACAAATTTATTATTTGAATTCTACAGCTAAATATAAATCTTAACTGAGCAGTCAGTAAAGCTAAATCATTTTTTAATCAAGGAACTGATTCTCTGATGAGGTCTGATTCGTTATCAGCAACATTCATACATTTTCTTTGTAACGAATATATAAGGAAATGTAGTTTGAATTTTTTTTATTTCTATTGGTGTATATATTTGAGATTAATTTTATTTTATTTTTTTCAACCTCAGGTAAAACTTTAAGGGCATTTGAGCCTGTGTATCCAGATAATCTGTGCATCGATCTGAAGACATTTTGCAATGCCTTTCCTTTCCACATTGTGTTTGATGAAGAAGTAAGGGGTGATTGAGGACATTGTTTCTTCAGAATCTGAAATCATTACATTTATTGCATATTTAAATATGGAACATTGCCAGTTTGTGACAGAGGTGTTGATAATATGAGTGTGGAAAACCCCTCTGCTTTCTTATAGTTTGAAAGCATTGTATTAAATAATTTCTGCATTGCTGAGCGCTGAATAGTTGGAGCATTGTTATATAATTGCTGTTTTATTCTTTTACTCAATGCATCCATTCAGCTCCAGGTCAGACAGGCAGGGGTGACTATTCAGAGAATTGTGCCAGGGTTACAGAGCAGGTGCGGCCAGCTGGATCAATATTTCAACATCCAGCATCCACAGGTGACTTTCAACATCTGCAGCATCCGCAAGTTCATTAATAGCCATTTTGTTTTGCGGACACGAAGAGACAGAATGCCTATGGCTTGGAGAGAGAGACCCATGCTAGAACTGAGAGGTGAGAATTCTAGAAAAGGTGATGACTTAATATACGATCATGTATGTTATGTATGTCTTTTATTACTTTTAATTCTGTATTTCACCTCTTCAGCCATTTATACCTCATTATTACTGCTGTTCTGTCTAAAATTGTGTTTCCCCTATATGAGCACTATGTATATTCATTTAAATGAGATGTGCTCAGCTGGGGGAGCTCCAGGAACAGATTTAACAACCACTGTCTTTGAAGAATGCATTCTGAAACATCAGCTTCCTGAATAATAGCGAAGATGCTTTTTAGACCAACCCCGCATATTGTACAGTCTGTAAGCTTGATTATTTTATCTTATATTTACTTTCCAGATTTATATATTATATACTTTGAAAAACATTTATTAACTACATTTAGAATTTTTTTTTTTTTTGCATGCATGCATCCATTTGCTATCATTCATCCATCTTACCACTGATCAAAATGCAGTTACACTGCAATTACAATTGCATAAATAATGTTATGAGATGAACCTTTTTAAATATAGCAGTTATGAAAAGAACTATGAAATTATTATGAAACTAAAACCACCAATAGGTGGCGTCAAGTCTTATAAGTAAATAAGTTTCACACCAGAATAAGTGAATTATAGAATCATTGTTTTGAATGATTCATTGGAACAGCTGATTCATTCATAAATGAAGCAACTGACCACTGTTTTTATGAAACAGTCAATGAATTATTGACTCAACTGATTTGTTCAAAAATTCTGATTCATTCAAAAATGAAGCTGCTTGTGATGCAACTTCTGCCTTGTTTGGAATGATTTTTATTAGCAAAATAGATAAAAAACAGTCAAAATTGGGAATATTTCTATAACTAGTCAGTTTATATAATTAATCTGCATTTTATTAAAATCTATTGCTTAACAATATAATGTAACTATATTAACTATATAAAATAAGAACTTCCTTGTCAACGCCAGACTAGCATGTTGTTAAGTATTATTTGAAGGCTATTGCCTATCGCTGATTTACCTGTTAAAGGGTTAGTTCACCCAAAAATGAAAATTAGGCTGTGTTTTACTCACCCCCGAGGCATCCTAGGTGTATATGACTATCTTCTTTCAGACAAATCCAGTCTGAGTTACATTAAAAATTGTCTTTGATCTTTCAAGCTCTATCATTGCAGTCAGCGGGTGTTGCATTGCTTCAGTCCAAAAGATGTGAAATAACACCTTCAATAAAAAAAGTGTCTCACATGGCTCCAGGGGGTGAACAAAGTCCTCCTGTAGCGAATCGATGTGTTTTTGTAAGAACAATATCCATATTCAAAACATAATAATCACTTGAATCTAGCTTGCACTCACTGTTGTACATGGAAGCAGTTCCAGGCTGAAGATGTATGAGGTTGGCTTTGCCCATGCGCCGCTCAGAAGTGACGCACGTGGAGATGCAGCCGAGAGATCAAAACAAAACAACAGTCACTAATTAGAAGTACAAAACGAGGATTTGTAAAGAAGAATGTCGGAGGATATCAATATTAGCCAAAAGGATTCTGGTTTTCCTTTGCTAAAGTAAGAAACTTTGCTTCCTTTGATCCTGTAAACAAAACTCTGGTTTTCAAGAGACTCACCGGCGCATGCACAACGCTGACCTCCATACGTCATGCTCCAAGAACTGCTTCTGTGTACAACTGTTGGCGCAAGCTATAGATTAAAGTGCTTATTACATTTTGAATATGGATATTTTTCTTACAAAAATGCATCAAGTCACTACAGGAGGACTTTGTTCACCCCCCAGAACCATGTGAGACACTTTTTTTTATGGAAGGGCGCTTTTTATTTCACTTCTTTTGGACTGAAGCAATGCAACACCCGCTGACTGCAATGATAGAGCTTGAAAGATTAAAGACAGTTTTTAATATCTGACTGGATTCGTCTGAAAGAATAAAGTCATATACGCCTAGGATGCCTTGGGGTTGAGTAAAACGCAGCCTAATTTTCATTTTTGGGTGAACTAACCCTTTAATTGTGGTTGCTGTGGCAAGGGATCGTGAAGATAGGCAGAAGTTCTTAATTTGTCACAGAATTAGAACTTAAATGCAACTGTCGGGCACTCGTTTAATTGAGAATTAGTTCCACACTGACCAAATTTGAATAAATTATCTCGTGTCCATCGCACATTTTTTTTTTGTACCTTAAGGGAATATCAAATAAGCTTATCTTTTTCTTACTTCTTACTTCTTTCCCCCAGGACAAATGTTATGGATGACTCCATTGCGTTGCATGCTTTACCTAGCATCACCATTACTTCGCAGCTTGCAGGAGCTGGAGGAGCACTCCATGCACCTCTCCGATATTGCTCCACATGACGCTACACGTGACCTGATCCTGCTCAACCAGCAGCGACTGGCAGAGATGGAGCTCTCCAACCAGCTAGAACGAAAAAAGGAAGAGCTTCATCAGCTCTCAAAACACCTTGAGGAGGAAAAGCAGAAGACGGAGAATCTACTGTATGCCATGCTGCCCAAACACGTGGCCAACCAGCTGAAAGAGGGCAAGAGAGTAGAGGCAGGTGAATCAAAGAAAAAGATGGATGGTTAGGAGAGCAGACAATGCAAAACCTATGGTTTCTGTGAGACAACAGAAGTGTGCCTTATAGTGTAAAGATAAACTCTGGCCCTCAAGGTCCACGTTCCTGCAAAGTTTAGCTCCAACCATAATCATACACACCTGAACAAACTAATCAAGGTCTTCTGGATCACTAGAAAGTTACAGGCAGGTGAGTTTGATCAAGTTAGGAGCTAAACTTTGCAGGAAAGTGAACCTTGTGAGCTGGAGTTGAGAACTCCTGGTGTAAATCTAGGCAGTCGTTCCTTTTAAATTCTTATGCCTGAAGTATACTTTGGCTGTTAACATTCGCTACACTCCGCTTTCTTTGTGTCTGTGTGGATGATGTGTATACAAAAATTCATAAATGAGGTTTGAAATGTTTAGAGGAGTTCACAGGGTTCTGTGCATATGTCAAACTAGTCCATTCACAGTCATCCATGGTTGAGTATACTCTGAAAGTTGCACGGGCAAAGATGGACTGGAAAAACAGGTTTGAGGCCATAAAATTACAATTGAATCAAGAGTTGAATCAGGAGTGTTAAATGAGGGAGAGATACAAAACATGCAATGGTTGGGGGTCCACTGGACAGGCTGGAGAAGCACTGCTCGAGGGCATCTTTGGCTAAGGATTTGTTTTTCTTAATACATTCCCTTGGAGTAATTCAGTCCATGCTGGATTAGGTCTACGTGCAGCTCAGATGTCATCCAAACATCCTTGTGACGAGTAGGATGGGGCTGAGAGCTGTGGGAGCTGAGTGTGACTGGTGGAGTAAATGATAATAGCGACACCTGTGCCACTCACTGGTCTCGAGTCCCACAGAGGAGCTCCGGAAGTATAAAAGGTGGAGTGATGATAGTGAAGGATGAGACAGGACCAGGCCTGGAACACTTTAGTTGTGTTTTTTTATGTTTATGAAGGTAGCCAGTGAGGGGTCAGTGAGTTTTGACAAATGTCTGCTGATTTCCGCCTTCTTCTTCCAAACAATCCAATCATCCAAACATGTGATGTCTTGGGCCATGGTACCTTAGGCCATGTTACCTCTGTTAGAGGACTCTTCACAGCCCCAGTATAGAAAGCCCTTAGCCTTCTGTGGGAGATGCTGATCCTGGTGTCATAAGTGGTAGAGGTGCAGATGCGCCCTTTTCACCAAGCTGTGTTGTCCAGCAGAGATCTTCTCTGAGATGGACCCCAAGGTATTTGAAGTTGGTCGCCTTCTTGACAGCAGCCACACTGCTCATCAGGAACTGTAGTTCCTCTCCTGCTTACCCCCTTAACTGACGATAATCTCTTTAGTCTTGGTGGGCATTCAGGAAGAGATTGTTAGGATGTCCACTTCCTCTAAGTAGGCCATCTTGCCATTATTAGTGATGAGGCCACTCTGATGTTGGCAAAGTAATTTTTTTCCATGATTTGTTGGAGCTGTGTTTTGGTGTGCAGTTGCTGGTGTCAAGGGATTAAAGCACCTGGGTGCATCTAGTCAGTAAGGAGGGTTCAGTCCAAGGTTCTGAAGCTTTTTGTGAATTTATGAAGAGACAATTGCGTTAAAACCAGAGATGAAATTTACAAACAGCATCTGCATGTAGATCTCTTTCCTCTGATAAAGGTGGGAAAGGGAAGTGTGTAGGGTGTGGTTAAAGGGTTAGTTCACCCCAAAATTAAAATTCTGTCATTAGATACTCACCCTCATGTTGTTCAAAACCCATAAGACTTTCGTTCACTTTACTTGCATGTAAACATTGATCAGCAAACATAGCTAAAAGCTCAACCTAACTTGAGTAATGCACAAGAAAAAACCTCTTCCGGAAGCTCAAACGTTGCGTAACCAATGAGGTTCATTCACGTGTGTCATGCAAATCGTTTGAGCTTCCGGAAGAGGTTCGTTCTTGTGCGTTATTCAGGTTTTAGTTGAGCTTCTGGTTATGTTCGCTGATCAATGTTTACATTCGAGTAAAAGCCTAAATTAAATATGTTCATCATAAAAAATTATCGATTCTCTTCAGAAAATTTTGACTAGTTTTTCGATTTCTTTAAGAAGTTTTTTAAGTGTTAAAGTGGTGGTTACAAAGGTAGTCAATGGAAGGAAATCTGACAGCATTCTGTCATCAAAAATGTTTTAATTTGTGTTCCGAAGATGAATGAAGATCTTACGGGTGTGGAATGACATGATGGGGGAGTACTTAATGACAGAATTTTCATTTCGGGGTAAACTAACCCTTTAATAGTGTCATCTGTGGACCTGTTGGATCAGAATGCAAACTGTAATGGGTCCAGGCAAATGGGAAGGAAGGAGCAGATGTAGGTTCTGATCAGTTTTTTTTTCAAAGAGCTTTTGAGACAGGGGTTTTGGGGACAGGAATCATGAGGGATTATTTAAAACATGTGGGAATTTATTGAGGAAGAGGGTAAAACATGTTGTAAAGACTGGTTATAGCTGATTAGCTCAAATTTCTATCACACATTCTGGGATGTGGGAAGTAAAATAAAGATATCGCAGAAAAAAATATTAACTACCATCAAGAATCTTTTGTAAACATAAGACCCCTAGAAACACAGAAATGTGACGTTACCTCCTAACCATGTTAGACATACCTAGGGTTAGGACTTCTCATCGGGAGAGGACCTTGTCTATTTGGCACCTGTGGAGCAGTAGGTAGAGTCAGTGGAGAGTCAGTTGCTCATGGTAGAGTCAGTGGAGGAGAACACCATGGTGGGATTGGTGGAGCTGGAGACCATCACAGCGGTACCAAGGTAGGAGAAAAGGTGGAGCCAAGCGATTGAAGGGGGTGGATCCAAGTACCTTAGCTGAGGTGACAATCTGGCTGGCTAAGAGACCGTGGTCAAGCTGGTAAAGCCAGTGGTACCGGCAGAGCAGAAAGGTGATGAAGAATAAGGAGAGCAGATGAAGACCATGGCAAAGCCAAAAGAGAAGGAACAATTATTCTTGGTAGGGATTAGCTGGAAGTCTTTCATGCTGGATGAGACCAGGGGAGGATGAAGAGCTAGGGACCCAGGTGGAACCAAGGGTAAATTATGCTTGACGAAACCAGCAGAGGAGGAAGATGCACCAATGCTGCGGCGCCTGGGGAGCAGTTGGGGGTTCGGTGCTTTGCTCAAGGTTCTCATCTCAGTCATGGTATTGAGGATGGAGAGAGCGCTGGTTATTCACTACCCCACCAACAATTCCTGACTGACCTGAATTTATTTTGTGCAAGAAGTTTTCTGGAAAATAATTCCATATTATCCCCTCTGGTCTGCTAATGTGTTATTTCGTCAACACTTCGTGGCCTATGAATACTAGCTTGCTTGATTTACATTAGTTACACGCATTTACGCGTTACATTAAGTGTCTCCCATGTGAGGCTACTTTGCCATGACGTTCACGCTTGCACGAAACTACTATGATGGAAAAGGAAACACGCCGTGAAATTAATGTTGAATTGCTTGGCTTGTTAAAGGGTTAGTTCACCCAAAAATGAAAATTATGTCATTATTTACTCACCCTCATGTTGTTTCAAACCCGTAAGACCTTTGTTCATCTTCGGAATACAAATTAAGATATTTTTTGATGAAATCTGAGAGCTCTCTTACCCTCCATAGACAGCAACGCAACTGAAATGTTCCCAAGTCCAGAAACGTAGCAAAGAGATCTGTAAAATAATACAAGTGACATCAGTGGCTCAACCACAATTATACAAAGCTACGAGAATACTTTTTGTGCGCCAAAAAAAAAAACTTTATTCAACAATTCGTCTCCTCCGCATCACCCTGGTGCCATTTTGGAAAATATCCGTAAACATGTGTCAGCTGCGTCATGCTGGATCCGTTTCCTACGTTGTTGTGATTTGATCTGAATGGAAACAGTGTATCCGGCGTGACGCAGCTGATACAGAACAGTATACGTCCAGAAGATATTCTCCAAAATGGCACCAGGGTGATGCGGAGGAGACAAATTTGTTGAATAAAGTCGTTATGTTTTTTCTTTTGTGCACAAAAGTATTCTTTTTTTTTATTTTTGATTCAACAAAACAACATCCATTCAAACAAACCAAACAGGGAAGGGGGAGCAACAGACATATCAATATTTTTACAATCTGAAAGAAAAAAAAAATATAGTCATTCCTTTATGTAATCCAAAATTTTGGTAGAAAAACTTTGCCATGCATCAATGGTACTAGGTTTAGCCCTGTTCATCTGTGCTCTTGTGTATACACAAGTCACTATTTTAAGGAGGCTGTGAATCCAAAATGTTTTTGCACGCTGTGAGGAGTAAACCAAGTTTTGTATTATTGTCTTCTTTGCAGCTGTAAAACCAGCAAGCAACATTCTCTTCTTTAATGAACATATACAGGAGTTAGAATAATCATTGAGAAGACATAAACATGTATTAGACATGTAATCAAGTTGTTGTAAAAAGGATAAAACAGAATTCGTGGAGAAAAGTACCTGATGATGCAGTGTTACAGATATGGCAGTTATAGGTTGATTGCAGTTTCATTTTAAACCTTTTGTAAGGAGTTATGTATGCTATATGGATGACTTTGAAATGGATAAGACAATGAGCAAAGTTTTTAGAAGTTAAGATTAGATTAGACCACACCCTCTCCCAGTCGACCGGCATGTTTTCTGTTAATACACAATTCCATATATGTCTAATAGAAAGAGACTTTGCAGTGTGATCATTAAGTTTACTATATATTAAAGAAACAGATGGCTAACCAGAGGATGGTGTGATCCAATCCCACATAGGACGAGAGGAAATGGGGGATGCCCAGGGAACTCCATAAGCCTTGAGAGCAGAACATAACTGAAAAAAGACAAAATATGATGATGCTGATAAACAAAATTAAGTTCTTATTTCTTGAAGCGAGCAGAGTCCTTGGCTATCATATAAGTCACGCAAGTGTTTATGCCCAATGTAGACCAAGAGAGCTGGACAAATGGCCGATTTCCACATAAAAAATGAAAGTTGTGCCATAAGGGTGTGGTGTTACAAAATTTGAAAGGTCCTCCCATCAGACGTTCCACCCTTTTCCATATCCTAATAGAATTGGCCACAACCGGGCCAAATTTATATTTATCATTTATATTTTCCTGTGCCAGCAAATAGAATATCTTGGAGCCTATGTGGTTTAACCTGGTCAGCTTCGATTACTCTCCATGAAGCTTTAGATTGAGAATCAATCAAAATATGAAGAGCCTTAAGTTGAAAGGACAAATAATATAATTCAATATTTGGTACAGCCAATCTTCCTGAAAATATAGGACACTGCAACGTGGCAAGTTTTATTCTTGGTCGTTTTCCATTCCAGAAAAACTGGGAAAGTATGGAATTGATCTCCTTAAAGTAACCTGGAGGAGGGGAAAGAGGCAACACAGAAAAAAGAAAATTAAACCGAGGTAACAAATTCATTTTGACGGTGGAGATTTTGCCTTGGAGAGAGACTTTAAAATTGTTCCATCTTTGAGTATCACTCTTGATCTTGACTAACATATTATTAAAATTGTTTCTGGCAATTTTATGAATTTCTTTATATATACCCAAATAGATGATATAATCTTTAAGTAGGAATGAATGAGGGGATAGGAGAGTTAACTTTAACATTGGCATTAAAGCAGATTTGGTCCAGTTTAACTTGTACCCCGATGAACTACTAAAGTGGTCAAATTCCTTAATTATATTGGTTATTGACATATCAATTGACATGTCATCAGCGTACAACAAAATAATATGATTATGGTCATGAATCTTAATTGGTGGAACATCAGATGTCGTATTTATTTATTTTTCTTTGTGACACTTTCCTACTGTGTTAACAGAAAAATGTCAAACAAATTTAGTATTTTGACAAGACTAAAAAAAATTGCTAATAGGCTATAATTTTTTTTCTCTCTGCAACACTTTTTCCTATTGTGTTGTAAATGTTACACAAATTGTATCCTGACAAGATGAATAAAAATAAGAAATACAATTTTTGTACAACATTTTTATTTTCTCTGACACTTTTTTAATGTGTTGCATAAAATATTAAACAAATTTTGTGTCTCAAGATAATTCATATGAATTCAAGTCAAAGTCAATAAATTCAAGACTCTTGACAAGATAAATATAATGACATACAATTTTGTGCAGACTACACTTTTATTTATTAGCCTGTCTCTCTTTCTTTCAGTAGCGGAAATTTAAATTTGAGGTTCTGAAAACAAGATCTAAATTTAGCAGGAACAGTCGGGTCAGAAAGAAAATTATTCTAAGTGGACAGCGGGTGAACAAAGAGTGGATATATAGTGGGAGCGGGTGGGTGCGGAATATATATCCTTACGGGAGCGGAGCGCAGACCTCTAAATCACAATTAAATTTTACATTGCTTTTCTTTTAGGTGAATTTGAAGAGTGTACCGTCCTCTTCAGCGATGTGGTGACCTTCACCAACATCTGCTCTGAGTGTGAACCCATCCAGATTGTTTCCATGCTCAATTCCATGTATCTGAAGTTTGACCGTCTTACCACTATACACAATGTTTACAAGGTGAGCATTAGTTTTAAGGATTCTTCTTAAATGTAAGTCTATTGATTTTAATGTCTTGCAACATGTTCTGTAGGTTGAGACAATTGGAGATGCTTACATGGTTGTCGGTGGCGTGCCCATCCCAATGTCAAGTCAGACTGAGCGTGTGGCCAACTTTGCCCTAGGCATGATCATAGCTGCAAAAGAGGTCACTAACCCTGTGACTGGTGGCCCTATACAGGTGATTGAGGGTTATCTTTGATTAATACTTCAGCCTTGAGATCAGCCTTTCAGCCTGTAACCTCAAACTGTACCTGCTTTCCTGTAATTGACATTTCATCCCCAGCTGTTTTGGGGATTTAGAAAAGAGTTTTTTTTTAGATTTTTGCAGTTTTGTGTCCCAGATTCGAGTGGGCTTGCACAGTGGACCGGTCTTGGCAGGGGTGGTTGGTGAGAAGATGCCTCGGTATTGTTTGTTTGGAGACACAGTTAATACGGCCTCCCGAATGGAGAGTCATGGACTGCCTGACAAAATCCACCTCAGTCCCAGTGTTTATCAGTGAGAAGCACAAAAATATGTCTCTGTCTTAGTTACTTCACATAATCTCTGTTTGGACCTGTAAAGATTCAGCATATATAAACATTAACGTAAATTGATAATTGACTTTAGATGAGAATCATGACTTGAATCTCTTTGGCTGATTTCTTCTTACCAGTGCTCTAAGAAATAAAGGCTATCAGATGGAGGAGCGTGGAGAGATAGAGGTAAAAGGTAAAGGAAGAATGCGCACCTACTTCCTGCAGAGGAACCTAAAAGTCACAGAGAGTGAGATCATGGGGCTTTTGGTGCCCAACGCTGACTCAGACAGGAAGATGAATCATTCTACACAAGCTTCACAGCTTCTTCACTATAGCCCATCATTAAAAGGTCAGTTGAATGTCTCTTTATTATTTGGTTACCAGTCATAAGCAACGGCATATGTATTTTTGTCCCACTATAGATTCTTAAGTCCAAAGTATACTTTAGTTCCTCTTCAGGAACTCGAGCTGCATCAAAACGCTTTGGGAATGCCTTCAGCATGGCCATGCTCTGAATCACGTGTGTAATCAATCCAATGGATGGGCGAGACGTCATGGATGGGGTGACTTGAAAGCTTGAAAGCATGTGCGGTGAAACCGGCGTCAGCTTTCTGTCATTTAGCAAGTGCTCTGTGTGTGTGTCAGTCGGTATCTGTTTGTGAGTCTTATTTAGAGTTGTTTGTCCACTTATAAGCTCCATTATGTCAAAGCTTCAGTGAAGAGAAGCATTTGGGCGAGTAGGCAGCATTCAGGCTGTGTGTTCCTCCCTGCCCGTGCTATATTTCGGGTGGGGACACACACAGTTTGTGTGTTGTCTGCTTGGGAGCAAAGCACACAGAGTCAGTTCTCGAGGGGGCTGACTGCCAGCATTGCGATTGTTTTGTTACTGCCTTGCTTCGCTCTCAGAGGGCTTTCTTTGAGGAGGGAGCCTTCACTAGCGTTTCTCATGGTGCTGGAGTTTCGCATATGAATCTGGTGGAGGGAATGTAAATGGACGAGTCCCTGTCTTCTTCCTTAACCACCAGATCCGGTGCCCGGTTCTGGTCCCAATGCTGCTGAGGCACGGCGGTGACTAAGATCGCGGGGAACGCACATGATCTAGCGGACGGGTTGGAGACGGCTCTTCCTATTTCCACCCGTGTTCCCTAGATCTAGAGCTTGTTCTCGAGGCTCGGAAGCCCGCGCTGCGGTTTCTTTCCCCCTCTGAGTGAGAGCTCGCTGCTGCAGCTATTTTTCTATGAAGAGATTGATATTGTTTGTGTGACCAAGCGGCTCGCGCACTGCAGAGGCAATTGCGTGTATTACATCATTTTCGGTTTTTGATGTGAATCTTACTACACCAGACTGTGTTTACTCATTTGGTTGTTTGATTGCATTTAATTCTGAGGAATAAAATTAATTATTTATCTGACTATGAGAAGTTAGATATGAAAGTGAAAGTGTGAAAGTGAAAGTGACGTGATATTCAGCCAAGTATGGTGACCCATACTCAGAATTCGTGCTCTGCATTTAACCCATCCGAAGTGCACACACACAGAGCAGTGAACACACACACACACTGTGAACACACACCCGGAGCAGTGGGCAGCCATTTTATGCTGCGGCGCCCGGGGAGCAGTTGGGGGTTCAATGCCTTGCTCAACGGCACCTAAGTCATGGTATTGAAGGTGGAGAGAGAACTGTACATGCACTCCCCCCACCCACAATTCCTGCCGGCCCGAGACTCGAACTCACAACCCTTCGATTGGGAGTCCGACTCTCTAACCATTAGGCCACGACTTCCCCACGATATACAGGGGCTCTTGGGATAAAAATTTATTGAGAGCACTTGTTACTTGTCTCTTCCTCTGAGGAGGTAAAGCCTCTGGGGTAGAGCTGGGTTCATCGCATTACACGGTGCCCATCTCTCCTCAGTGCCCTCAGGAGATCGATCTGCCAACCCTGCCGGTGTTCCTGGGCTCAGCGGTCTCCCGTGAGTGTTTCTCTCAGTTACTGCCTGGAAATGTAGCGGTAAAAGAGGCTTGCCGCCTCCACGGAGGTCTCTAGAGCAGCTAGTTCGGCCATCCCCTGAAGGTGTGCCGCTTCAGGGCACCGAGCTAGCTACTTCAATTACACCAGAGGTCAATCTGGAGAGACTGATTTCCTTAGTAAAGTAACGTGTCTCGGTGGGTCCTGCACACTGTAGAGTGAGGTTATAGAATCCAGTTCTCCTCCACCTCAGTTTAATGGGGTCATCCCCACTATGATGGGTCCCGAGCAGGCTCTGGTCATGGAACAGAAGTAGTTACTCTTTTGAGGAAGAAGGCCATTAAGGTGGTCCCTCCTCAGGTAGCAGAGTTCGGGTTCTACTGCCGGTACTTCACCGCTCCTTGGAAAGATGAAGGGTGGAGTCCTATTTTAGATCTGTGTCTTTTGAACCACTCAGTCAGGCGACTGAAGTTCAGCTAGCTCGCACTCAAACAAGTCGTGTCTCAGATCAAGACCGAGGACTTGTTTGGCACGATCGATCTAAAAGATGCACATGTCTCCAACCTTCCTCATTACAGGAAGTTCCTGAGGTTTGCTTTTGGGGGCAAAAGCTTACCAACACTGAGTTCTTCCTTTGGTTTTGCACTCTCACCCCACACTTTCACGAAGTGTGTGGATTCTGCTCTGGCTCCACCGCAATTCCAGGGCATCCACATACTCAACCACATCGATGATTGGTTGACATTAGCTCACTCAGAGCGGATGGTGGTTCGACATCGAGATGTCGTTCTTGCTCTCATGAAAGAGCTGGGGGTTAAGATTAAACATCAAGAAAGGTGTGCATTCTCCATTACAGAGGACCACTTATCTAGGCGTGGTGTGGGTCGACCATGATGCAGGCACATTTGTCTCAGATCAAGTCGATCTTCACGGCAGTCAAGAGAGTGAAAGAAGGCCTGTCACTCACTGTCAAGCAGTTTCAGAGACTGCTGGGTGTGATGGCAGCTGTTTCCAATGTGATTACTTTTGGCCTGCTGTACATGAAACTCCTACAGTGGTGGCTCAAGACCAAGGGGTTCTCCTCGAGGGGAAACCCGCTTCGCATGCTCAAGGTCATGCGGAGGCGCCTACGTGCCTTAGACATGTGGGAAGAAACCAAAGGAATGACATTCTTTCATCTGCTGAACACAAAATAAGATATTTTGAAAAACAATTATTTGCTGGTCCCCACTGGCTTCCATAGCATGGAAAAAAATAAATAAAAATACAATGGAAGTCAATGGCACCTGGAACTAGTGTTGTCAAAAGACCCGGTACTTTGGTACCAAGTCGGTACTAAAAAAATGAAAACATTACAGTACCAGGTTTTTTTAAGTACTGGTGGTACCGAGTGCCCGGTCAACCCGGTTCTTGATGCACTATCCGAAAGGTGCGCAGATGCGCTCTCTTCAGAAAAGCACTGAGAGATGACTACATCAAAAGGAGGAATTAAGGAAAGGAGCGCTTTTTTGATTACAGCCATTACTGAGGAAACCTCTCTCGAGCTCTACAAGCGCCTCCTGCTGGCAGAAAATGAATTTGCATATAAATGCTGCCAAAAATAAAGTGGAAGGCTGTGGGAAACACCGCTTCTGTTATGAATATTATTAAATATTGTAAGTTGTATGTCGAATTGAAATGAATGCTGTTATTAGAGTAGTTAATCCTATAATGAATTATAACTGCTATAAACATAATGAGCATTAGAATTAAGTTTCTTTATTAACTATTTAATGCTCCTATAACTTTTATTAGGTTAAAAAAAACAAGAGGACATGATGCTATTTACTATTTTTACACACAAGAGGCTTTTAAATGAATTCTGAATCTAAAATTTGCGTTTTAGAGAAACGTTAACAAATGGTTAACATTGTGTCATATCAGTCAGAAAAGCAGTTCTGGGTTTAAAAAAAAAATGTAGCTAACTTAGATGTTATTCTTCGCTGAATAACTCTAAAATGTTTTCAAAAGCCCTTTAAAAATAAATATGTACACAGTTTGAAATAAATGAAAGTATAGTCAAATTTTTTTAATTAGCATGTTTTTGTATTTTGCTTTGGTAGCGAAATTGGTACCGAGAACCGTGGATTTTCACTGGTATCGGTACCGAATACTGAAATTTTGGTACCGTGACAACACTACCTGGAACTGTTTGGTTACCTACATTCTTCAGAATCTTTCATTTTAATTGTTTGGTGAATTGTCCCTTAAATCTAAAATAAACATAAAACAGCACATATAATATTTAGTTTAACCTTATTTCTGTTACTCCTTTCATGGACTCTTTGTTGTCAAAAACAAGTGGCACATTTGTATAACCTGTTTTGTATCCTGTAGTGGATACAGTATGTGTTGTATATGCTTTTAAGTAAGAACAGAGTCAAACATTTTTAGAGTGACAGTATTTCACCATTCCAGAAGAAATTAATTTTATGAATAAGTAATAATAAAAAAAAAATTGTGTACATAAAACATAAGTTATGTTATGGTTTTCTATTTGTAATCACCCTCTGTCTTCTTCCTCGTCTATCTCTCGCTCAAAGCTACCCAGAGACTGCAGAAAGGAGACAGTTTTCCAATGGTACCAATGAAATATGGAGATAGTCCAACAGAGAGCAAACCTCCCACACAATTTACTGAACCTCAGCACAGCACTATAACAGGTATCACCATGCAGTACAGTAGAAATAAAAAAAAATGTAATACAACTGTTTAAAAAAAAGTATGTTTTATTGATAACAAAAGGGTGCACTGACATTGCTTATTCACATTGACTGCTATATTCACTAACAGGTAAGCCACGAGATTCGGAGAGTTACGGCAGTCTTTACAGTGAGGATGAGCCTTCTGAGCTCACAAAGGACGGCACACACAACAAGACAGAGAATAAGAAACCTTCAGCTGATAAACGCAGCAAACATGTTCACACTAGGTTCTGCTTGTTATTCTGACCTGTTTCTTAAACCCAGATGTATCCAATATGTTACACTGTAACTCTAAAGAGTTTAATATAATGACCTATGCTGTTAATATGGAAATTGTAAGTCAGAGACAAGTTAATGGTCATGTACTAAATTATTATTGAAGTGTTTTCTACACCTCAAATAGTCTATGAGATAAATATTTCTGTTTTTAGCATTTAGGTTTGACTATTTTCTCTTTATTAATTTCACAAATGAGTGGCTTTGTTTTACCTTTGGGTTAAACATGGAAGTGATACCTAAAAGAAATGTCAACCCCTGAGCAATAATTGATTTCAGGAGTGTAAAAAAAGCAGCCTTTCTACCACCACCAATAACACCTTCAAAAAATTTCTCATTATCTTAACTAAATAATAATGTGTAAACCTTCCTTTGGCTTTCTCTTCCTTGTAGCAAAAGTGTCACTGCTTTAATACATTTTAACATGATTAAATAACAGTTTTATTTAAAGGAATATGTCACCCAAAAAGGAAAATTCTATCATCATTTACTCAACGAGATTCTTTCTTATGGTGAACACAGAAGATATTTTAGAAAGATATTGATAATCAAACAGTTGATGGTAGCCACTGCCAATTCTATAGTTTGGGGAAAAAAATACTGTGGAAATCAGTGTTACCGTCAGCTGTCTGGTTACCAACATTCTTCAAAATATCTTCCTTTGCTTTGGAACAAATTGAGAATGAGAAATTATAAGAGAATTTTCATTTTAATTTTTAGGGGAACTATCACTTTAAACATGTTTTTAAGTAAACTGTTATGTTAAAGTTGAGCAAGCTAATGCTGAATAAAATAGTGGGAGATTTTGTGGAGAACAAACTGATGTAAATAATGTCCATCATTCAAAGCGTTATAAACTAACAGTTGCACCAAACTCAGTTTAGTGAGCTTTTTTTCACACAAGCAGACACCCGATCCGAACGCTGGAGTGGGACTGACATCGGACGAGACCATGGGATGACTTGAGTTTCTTTAGCTGGATGAATTTGAGAAACCAAATCTGTAACAGGAGTCAAAGCGTTGAGGTCAGGTGTGGGTATTAATTCACCGCAGGATGCATTGGGATAGATTTTTGACCGCATTACTGCACTTCTTCTTTGTCAGCTTCACAAGCATCAGTTTTTTTGGGTGTTTCTGTTTTTCCCGCCATTAGTTTGGGCTTCACGAGTCTGTTTCCGCTATCGCTTGGAGTTCACAGGTGCTTCTTTCTGACAGGTGTTCAGCTAGTACAGGTTGATTGGTGTAAATGTTCATCCACTGGCAACAGGAAAGTTACCGTCTTGACTTTGGCTCTATAATGTCAGATAACAATTAGCATTAAAGTTACTAAGTGCTGGTTAATATTTCATACCGACTAAAGCCAAACTCACCTGTTTTTGTTGACATACTCCTGAAGGGAATGTCTGTTGGTTAATTTCTCCATGTCTGGTTTAGAATAGGCACTAGAAGGACGGCTGTGTGAACCATCATGTAGTTTTGCCCATTTGTTGTTGTTCACAGTCTCCTCATATCGTCTCGGCTTGTGCAAAATCTCATTCTCAGAGTTTGACGATACGGAGTATCTTCGCACGGTCATAATAATGTTTTCTACAGAAATAAAGCAGAAGGCATGAACTATAACCTCTTTTTGAATAACAACCAATACTTGACTAAGAATGGCATTACTGGTTTGGAAAGCGATAAATGTAATGATCTCTGCATCTTTATCATTTTCATCAGTGCATTTATCATGAATGGGCAGGGCTGGGCAACTCTGTCCTTCCAGTTCCATGGTCATATCTACAGTTTTCAATCTAACCACAGTCTTCAGAATTGCTTAAAAATGACAGGCTTTGTGTTTGACTAGGGCTGGAGCTAAACTAGAGCTACATCTACTCTTTTCCTCAAAGTTTTTGCCTGCAAACTGAGATGGTGTATTTGTTCAGCAAAAATTGAGGTTTTTAAAGATGCTCTTCTTAATAGATAAATTTGAAACCAGTGTGAAAACAGAAGTATTTAAAAATGATGACACATGTTTAGTCACGTGACAGGTTTTTCAAACCTGTTTTTGTTTTTTTCCAGTATGTGTCTGTTAGGTGCTTTTCACTTTCACAGTTTTGCTAAATATATGTTACTTTGTACAATCTTAATATGAGATTCTTGTAAAGATGTCTGCGCATTTGCTGGCCTGAAACAAAATGTGGGTAGTTGCATTTAGACCAAATTTATAAACAGTGATTGAGCGCAACCTTGATGCACCAGTACATGGTTAGACTTTTGATAATAACATGATTGTGGCAAATGAATAGTGTGGGAACTTAACTATGTCTGGTCTCTCTGTACCATCTCAGTGAGCTTTTATGAGGTTTTAAACGCATACACAGTAAGATAATATTAGCGTTTTCTGATGTTTCAGTGTGAATTAGAAACTTTTGGAAAATGCTCAAAAAGAAAGTGTGGATGGACAGTGTTTTGAAATTGTAAATTTCCAGATGTATCTGGATTAATGTAGACATAGCCTATGCCAGAGTTGGCCAGTCCTGTCTTAGAGCCTACTATGGGACCGTAATTAAACAACTTTTCTGTACATGCAAAGTGTGAAAATATAAAACAACAACAAAAAGAGCAATGCATGTAACTACAAAATACCAGGTTGCATTCTTTACCATGTAATATCCAAATTATTTAAAAATGATATTATTATTATTAGTCAAAATTGTTATTTAACATCACCACTGAGTAAGCAACAGTAACACTATATTCTGAAAGTCCACATATACTGACTGTAAGTTTGCAGCTACAGTACATGTCAGCAAGCATTCATTAAAATATGCTTTATTGTGATGGTCAGATATTCTACTCTCTATAAATGACTTTGCAAGTACTAACCCCAACCTAAAAGTCTACTAATACTCTAATGAGAGTTAGTTGTCATGTAGTTGCAAAGTTACTTATAGTCAGCAGAATTCATAAAGGAGACATAAAAATAAAGTGTAACCATTTTTACAGTTTATTAAAGTTTGAGCAACACAAGATATTTATTTACCTTTGTACTGTGCTTCAAGTTGTGGTGCGGACACGTTTCGTCTCAGGCTGGCATGGGTTGAGGTGTCCTGTGACCCGTCTTTCTGCTTTCTGAAGCCGGCCGGTCAAGCTGCCCACGGAGTGCTTTGTTTTCGCTCTCCAGCTTTCTGATCTCATTCTGCATTTCAGAGATGACCTGCGCCAAGCTCCGTCCGCTCTCCATGCTTCCAGACTATCCGTCCATTCGAGTGCAGCATGAAGAGTCCTCTTTCCACCACTTATACCGGACCTCTCCCACAGCGTCTTTCAATCTCAGCCCAAATCTTGTCCCGAGGAGATTATGTCGCCTTTCACCACTTATACAGCTGAAAGCATTCGGGTGGCTGGCCCTTTGGGCCTCGAGACGATGTTTTATTAATCACAGACAGAGTGTTGAGTTTCCTTTGTTAGCTTTGCCCAGAATGGTGTATATGGAGGTAAAATAACCATACAAAGTAAACTAAATAGACATAGAACACTTAGCTACAAAAACCACTTTGTTAATTTTCTTTCTCTAAGAGGACAAATGCAATTAAGTTTTCATCAGACAGAGATGAAGATCTGCGATAGATTCAGTGGTAACTGATGCGCCTCCCCAGGAGCTTAAAAAATTCATCAGGTCAGTCAACAAGTAGCAACAAAATCTAGGATGGAAAAGTTCTTCATAAGCATTATACATGTCCCCTTTACACTGTGGTCCATCAGTTTTGGTGTCATCAGATATGATCTTTTTCACATCATGTCTAAAAATGTCTTCCATTTGTTATTAAAGGTTTCAGCATTGTGCAAACCGACTGTAGTTATATATTTATTACAACTAAAGCAGTTGGCATATAAATATGTTCATTCATCATCATTCTGTTCTCAGTTCTAGGAGACTTGCCAATGTCCATACCAAAATAAATGACAACATTTAGCAACAGAAATGATAGACGTCAACATCTTGTACACCTTAGAAACAAGAGGAAGTGACAATCAGTGAAAACCAACCACAATCATTGAGTAATTATCTGTAATTAGCACCCTTAAAGAAATGTTTGTGTTATTCATACACCATTATCCAGCGTCATTATGAGCTCCAATGAATATGCATCTGGCAAGGCAGCATAAAAGAGAGGTTAAGGATATTACCCTTTAGTTATAGCACAGACACAAGAATAAAGAATACTGTGTTTGAGTCTAACAAAGAATTAATTCTAACGAATACACATCAAATAAAAGTGTACAATAGAACATACAATGGGGGAAATTACAGAAAATTGCCCTAATATGCATAAGCACAAAAATGGCTAGCTCAGTTGTTTCTGCTTTAATATTTTTTTTCTTCTCTTCACACTACTGTGATCACAAATTAATCAAAGAGAGCACAGGGTGGTTTAGAACATTTCCATATTTGATGCTGTACTTGTTTCTCTGTTCTTTTTGCACACAAGCAAATACATAGTATTAGATTAATGAAATGTACAAATATGATGTTCTTTTTGAACCATTATGAGGTTAAAAATCACAAAATTATTTTAAAAATACAATATGAAAATGATGATCTTTGTTTGTTTTTGTTTCCTCATTGCCATAGTGCCAAAACCACAGGCATATTTGCTGTTGAATACCAAAACATTGTCTGTGTGTTGTTAACAGAAAGCTATCTGATTCTCCAGTGTGCACGCTAGACTCTGAATCATGCATGAGGCTGTCTGTGTGGGAGAGAAACCCTATCACCCAAACACTGCTATCCATGACTTCAGATGTGTGCATGGTCGTCATGACAACCGCTGATTATTGTGAAGCAACCGTTCTGAACAAAATTCATTTCAGAGTCCTAAACAAAATCTTGCACCATCTTTAGTGACATTTTATCTTTTGTAATTTTATTATGCATTTTAAAGCACAATAAAACCAAACCCACACCTAAATTCCCCCCAAAATGTAAAAAAACAAAAAAACAAAATTATATATATATATATATATATATATATATATATATATATAATATATATATATATATATATATGCAACTATAGTTATTTATAGATATAATTCTTTTGCATAAATAAATGAATAAGCAGACACAAACTTTGCTAATATTTAACGAGTTGCTCTCTTGATTAAGCAAGCACATTTATAACCACACCAGTATAGCTAAAAATCATACAGATAAGATTAAAAAAAATAGAATAAATAAAATCAAAATGTTTATTTTAAGGCTGTTTATGGGAAACCTGCAGCTGTCAAATATTATTGGATGGGGGAAATTTGGGCGGGCGTTGATTCTGCTTTGGGCTGGAAATTGTTCCAAAACCTGGCAACCCTGAGCAGAAACCCTGGTCTCCGGGGCCTCAAGCACATTATAGCAATGGTTTTAGGAACGACACAACACTTTATTTACACAATATTTATAACATATATTTCCAGTACTTCAGTGTTCAGTCACAGATAAGATCGCTAAACATTAAGAATTATTCAGAAGTGTCTGAACTTCATCCATACCAAATTCTATGGGTTTAGTAAGCATAGATCACCTGGACCTGAATGCTAGGCAGCATGTTATAGTGGATGTTGATAAAAGCGTGTTGTCTACTCCTTTCCTAAAGGCTCGGATTGATTCAGTGATCACACATTGCCACCTCACATGCATGCACCTTTTACAGAGACTGAAAGAGCTCAGCAATTATCTGTCATATGAGTTCAGAATTTCTTTTGTATCTGCAGAAGGGAAGGAAATGAACAGAGCACAGCTGGGTAAAGGTGCCTCGCTCTGTACAGGAAAACTGTTTTGGGTGGAACGCCAGTGATGATTTTTGACAAAGACACTCAATCTGGAAATTCTATTTAAACACAAATAGAATAACTAATACATAATAAAGCTTGTTTGCATTATGTCATTTCATTACTACCTAAATGTCTTTATTGTACTGTAAATAATTATTTAAGAGCTTGACTATTGAGAAGCCAGGCCTTCAATTGGGACAAAAATGCAATGACTGGAATCTCAATGCAGTGTTGGGAGTGACAGATTACAAGTTATATAATCAGATTACTTTTTTTCAAGTAACTAGTAAAGTAACACATTACTTTTACATTTGCAACAAAGTATCTCAGTTACTTTTTCAAATATGTAATACCATTTATTAATTAAACTCAATTAGTTACTTTTTAATATAGTGACACAACATTGCAATGTGTTACTTTTAAAAGTAACCTTCCCCAACACTGTCACATTGTCCATAAAAGACTAAGTGTTGTAAATATTGTTGTTATCAAAGCATAGCATCCAGACAATACTTGTCAAATGAACATGGATCTTAAATTGTTACAATGACTGGGTCTTGGCCAAAAAATGAGCACAGCTTCCGTTGAGCTCTATGGACTGTCCCTCCACTGCATCCTGCACTCAGATTCATGTTTAAAGCACAAATAGTGTGATATAGCACTGTGTGACTATTTACTATTTTGAGACTATTTAACTTCTATTCACTAATGATATCAAAACACACCTGGAGTGAAACATTTCACATTGACTGCCTGTACAAACAGTGGATAAGTTGCATTAAAAGTTCATGAAATTCAAAATTGACTTATATACTACTACAGATACATACACTTCATTGCCATAAATATGTACAGACTTCAGATTTAACAGATTTTGTTAAACTAATTCAAATAAATAAACATAAGCACTTTTTTTTTTAAATGTTTGGATTAATTTGTGAGAAATTGCCAGCTTGCTAGTTAATTATAAAAAGCTCCAAGCAATCTTACAATCTAGCTAGCATTAACTATGAAGTAACATTCACTATCTATTTGGTGCATCTTTTTGTAATTTATCTGTTAAACCAGTGTTGATAATGGTAGCTTGCATTTTTATTTTTACCTGTCTGCACATTTAATTTCAACAGCAATCAATAACCAAGTCTAACCATAACTAACTCAGACTAGAAAACACTACATAACTAATCTTGCTAAAATTAATCAATTAAATTAAATAAATTAAATGATTAAAAATGTAAATCATATACAGTGACAACAACAGTCTTTAATGTCAATAAGTGTGGAAGAACAGGTCATCATCAACTCAATTTCTCTATAGTCTCTCCCTCTGTTTTCTTTTACCGCCATCTAGCGGTCAAACTCTGATCACACAATACATTCTCCCTCTACTTCTTCAGTAAATAAACACATTTCAGTTCAAATAAATTACTGCAATAAAGGTGGCAACAACAGTTACGAAAAGACTGTTACAATCATAACTAACATCTGGCAGTCATTAAATGGTCACATTCATGAAACTCAAGACCCCTTTTAAATTATGTATATTTTTTAAAACAGTTTGGTTCACCCAAAGGCTGTTCTTAACACTTCACATGCCTCAGGCATGTTAAGAAAAAAAAAAAAAATTTTTTTTTTTTTTTGCCAATTCAAAAGCTCAAACAAACCTTTCAGCTGTGCTTCAGGAGAGCTGTCAGTCAATACATTGGAAAACAAAGTAACCAGCATTTCATATTTGAAAAAAGATATTTCCCTGTAAATTAAAAGTATTGTGTTATTTTACTAGTTAATCTGATTACATAACTTGTGTTACTTGTAGTGTGTTACCCCTAAAGGGTAGAGGTGAAGCTTGGATCTACTCGCAGCTTAACTTTTCTTTATTTAAACAAATGAACAAAGATCACAACTAGAGATCTGACAGAAGATAAACAGGCCAGCTCTGCAAACATCACAATGTTTAAGTCAATACCGGACACTGAACTGTGAAAAGTGAGGAAATAAACACACAGGTAAACAAGGAACCAAACAAGACACAGGGGATGAACATTATCAATGCAAACAAATAAGCATATGAGAACTAAAGAAAAAACAGGAAATAAAAGACAGGTAAACGAACGAAGAGTCAAAAATCCAGTTGCCAAATGCTGAATTAGGAAACCAGAGCAGAGTTTTACTTCTTTACCTAACAATAATAAAAATGTAAAATGACCAACAGATCTTCTAAAACGTCAACTTAATTCCTTCAGCAGACGCAACAACAGTCACTCTTAGACTCACAGTCTACAATCCGCTTAGGGATATTGTGGAAGCGCAGTGCTGTGTGTGGCCTGGAGTGGCATCTGAACGCCTGGCTCTGAAGTTTGCGTCGCTCTCTCATCCCGTCGTTGCTCCCCGAGTGCTATACTGCAAATAATGGTTAGCACTACTCCACCCACCACAAGCAGCACTGTGCCTATCCAGCCAGTGTAGATCGCTGAGCCGAACTCCCCCGTGTTAATACAGCACCAGCTTTCGATGCAGTTAAATGTGTAGTCCAGGAAATCACCACCAGTAAAACCAGCCCACTCACAACAAACATGGGCCCGGATGCTATTTTTAACGATATGTTCTTAGGGTATCGTATCCAGCCAAAGGGTAAACTGCAATTGCAAGAGCTCCCAATCCTATGGATGTTATGACCAGGATTTTCCAGGAGTTGAAGTGCTCGGTTAGATTCAGCAGAGACTGATAGAAGGCGCAGCGAAGTCTGCCGGTCGTGTGGTGTTGCCAGTTCAGCCAAACTCCATCCCAGTACAATGGAAGTGTTGTTGTGATGTTTTCCACCATTCCGGTTACATGCCACATGGGTAGAAATTTTGTGAGGATAGAGAAAAACCAGCCCGTACTGGCCAGCCCTAAAACAGCGAACTCTACCCTAATATTCATGTCTGTGTTTATTCAGCAGCGCCGAGCTGAACTATTTCTCATAGCATGGAAACTCACTTTACTGCATTCCAGCTGTGGGTGGAGAAACACGCTGCGGTCGAAACGTGGAGGATCCCTTTGTGTTTTTTTTGCCATGGTTTCATAACAAATCCCTCTGTTTCCTCACACGACGAGACATGAATAGGGATCAGTTGAGTGTGCAATACTGACAAAGTTTACATCCTTACTAAGACAATGAAAGTCTTTGAAACTATTTATTTCCTGGATTTGTATTGTAATTTGATTGTTTCCATATGGAAATGTAATATGAGACATATATTGCCCTATATCAAGAGTGAATTTGCTATGTTACCTATATTTTTTTTACATAGAGGAAGATATTTTTTATATATGTAGGCATATAGATTGTATATGTACATGTTAATAATATCTATATTAAGCTATTTATATAGTGTTATATATTGCAACCATGTCAACGGCGCGTGTGTGTGTGTGTGTTAATATATGATATTGTACTAATTTCTAATAGGTTTCATGTATGTTTTCACTTCAAATGACAATATATTTCACATATGGAAATGTATATGAGTAAATATATTGCAGTTGTGTATGGGTTTAAAAAATAACTCCATCCACATCAATAAATATATTGGTTTACACTTTATTTAGTCTACTTTAGATATTCTACTATCTAGTAACTTTGCAACTATATGTCAACTAACTCTCATTAGTATTAGCAGACTGTTAGGGTAGAGTTAGCACAATAAGTTGACATACACTTGCAAAGTCACTTATAGAATGTACATCAAAATAAAGTGTTAGCAGATATAAAGCCACTGATACTCTAATAATGACTTGCTAGATGACATGGAGTTGCAAAAGTCACTTATAGTTAGCAGAATGTCTGATGTGGCCTAAATAAAGTGTTTCCAAAGTTTTGGTTTAATAAAACCTTTTTAGGAAAATGCTGTCTATAAAAAAAATCCATAGCTAAAGCAAACAGTGGTAAGAGAGCCTGATCTTACTTTCCTAGCTACAGCTCTTTTGTTTATTGTTCCTCAAAGGATTTCTTTGTTTGGTCCCACTAATCGACAAAATTCCACCAGTATAGGAGGAAAAAACTTGGGAGGTCAAACAGAAGGACTTGGTGGTTCAACAACATTCCAGTGATGCCTTCTTAATAGGTAGCACTTTATTTTTAGTGGTGTACAATTCTGCTTCTCTGGAGGGCCAAAATATCCTGCAGAGTTTTGTTGTAACTTACTCCAACTCATCTGCCTGGAAGTTTCCAGAAGACCTTGTTTTGCTGATTCAGGTGTTTAATTGAGATTGGAGCCAGTTTTCATCAGTGCAGGGCAGCAAAAAAACACCCATATGGATATAAACGGAAATGAATTCATCTTTACTTGCACTACAGTGTCAGAGTGGTTCACAAGCTGCACAGGCAAGAAAGAGCTGCTTCGTTATTAACACACTATAGAAGACATTTCGCAAGTCAAATATCCACCTCATCCAGAGCTCTTTTTGTTTTCTGTCTTATATATATATGCCGTACCAGTGCTGGGAAGATTACTTACTGATCAAAAGTAAAATGAACATGCCTCAGGCTGCAAATTCAAATTCAAAAGCTCAAACAAACCTTTCAGCTGTGCTTCAGGAGAGCTGTCAGTCAATACACTAGAAAACAAAGTGACTGCGCATTTCATATTTGCGAACGTAACTCAGAACATTTCCCTGGAATTATAAAAGCGTATTGTGTTATTTTACTAGTTAATCTGATTACATAACTTGTGTTACTTGTAATGCGTTACCCCCCCAAAGGGTAGAGGTGAAGCTTGGATCTACACCCGCAGCTTACACTTTTCTTTATTTAAACAAATGAACAAAGATCACAACTAGAGATCTGACAGAAGATAAACAGGCCAGCTCTGCAAACTGCGGGTCACAATGTTTAAGTCAATACCGGACACTGAACTGCGCTGTGAAACATGTGAGGGAATAAACCAACACACAGGTAAAGAAACCAACCAAACAAGGCACAGGTGATGAACATTATCAATGCAAACAAACCCGCCTTAGCATATGAGAACTAAAGAAACAAAGAAATAAAAGACAGGTAAACGAACGAAGAGTCCAAAAGAAAATGAAACCAAAAACAAAATCCAAGTAGTCAAATGTTGAATCAGCATCCAGAGCAGAGTTTACTTCTTATCTAACAATAATAAAAAATGTAAAATGACAACAGATCTTCTAAAAATGTCAACTTATTGACATTGTAGTCTGTTACTGATTCCAAATTACATGACAAAAACTAATAATTAGTAAACATAATCCATTGTATTACACATGGGTAATATTATAATGTTATATATGGTAAAACCTTTGACCCAATTCGCTTATCAAATTGATTTAAATAGGATAATATTGTACAATATTGAAAAAAAAAATCAAAGAGAAAGACAATATATTCCATTCATTGTTATTAAAAAACATGAAGTGCATTACACATTACATTACATCAAGGTTTCCCAAACTGGGGTTTGTGAAGAAACCGCAGGGGGTTTAATGAAAAGCATATAATCAATTAAACCATGAAAATGCAAAATAAAATAAAAATAAATAAAATAAAAAAAATCTCTATCTCTCTCTCTTCTCTCCTCTCTCTCTCTATATATATATATATATATATTATATATAAAAAAATTTAAATAAGAAAAAAAAAAAAAAAAAGATGAAATATTTTGTATACCAGCATGCCATGTGACAATTGACCAACCATGAACATTCAAATGTTCAACTTCAAAAAATATATATATTATATAAACAAGGTTCAGATGACAATGAAGTTAGGAAATCCCTGCATTACATATAAATAAGAAATAACATCAATTTGTGCATTTCAAATCTATAAAAATGGTAAGTTTATTTAAAAAGGAAAATTAAAAGATGAAAAAGGAAAAATTAGGGAGGATAAAAAAAAAATGTAAATAA
The DNA here is from genome assembly GCF_018340385.1 of Cyprinus carpio. Lineage (NCBI taxonomy): Eukaryota > Metazoa > Chordata > Actinopteri > Cypriniformes > Cyprinidae > Cyprinus > Cyprinus carpio. The sequence continues at coordinate 310,548 of NC_056611.1, forward strand.
TTTATTGCTATTATGAGAATAATATTTAATAATGTAATCAATATAAAGTAACTGTAGTCTGATCATGAATATTTAAAAAAAAGTAATTTAATTGAATAACAAGCAGTTAATTTTTGGAATCTGATTAGTCTACGTAATCCGGATAAAACATGTGATCAGTGTCTACCCAGCTCTGCCTGTTACTATTTTAGTGTGAGAAACCACTGCAAATGATCGATTGTATGAGTAACTGTCCAAAAGAATCAAAGTGAATCACGAACAGTTTCAGGTGTTATTGCAAACCCGTTTGAACCAATTAGATCAAAAACAGTGCTCATTCGCAAATCTGCATTCTGATTCTAAACAGCCGATAGAAAAACACGACTTGATTGCTAAAAAAAATTATCATAAAATTATTCTAAAGTCTGTATACTGTAATCTTAATTGATGTGCAAGGATTAATTAATGATACTTCACTGAGACACAATGATATTCCACTCCTCCACAAGTTTATTCAAGTGTGCTATCTTTTAAACTAAAAAATATAGAAAAGTATACTTTTGTCTACTTCTTATATACTTCTCAGAAATATACTTAAAATAACATTTAAATATACTTGACTTATACTTGGAAAAAGTCTAAATTTTATTTTAGCTTTATGCTCCGAGAATGTTTTGTGTGTTATACAGTAGGGGGGCGCTATAATCATCTTCTGTACATGATCATCAGACATAAAACAGCATCCTGTTCTTTCTTTTTCATGTTTTGTCTCTTCAGATTTCATATAACAAAATATATACAAATTAATAAAAAGTGACATAGTAGTTTACTTAAAGTATGATGTAAAGTTTGCTTAAAGAAAATTTCTGAGTATACTTACAGTATAAAAGTACTAGTTTACTGAGACTATACTTCAAAGTGTACTAAAAAAAATGCTACAAGTATTTAATTAATAAACTATCAGTATACCTATAAGGTTCGCTTTTAGTATAGTTGCAGTACAAACTACCAACAGAGGCAAACTAGTTGTGGTACTCAAAGTTTGCTACTGTTATACTTTTATACATTAAAAGTGTAACTTTTATACACTAGACAGTGGGCCAATTTAGTCCCAAGGAGTATTGAATAGTACATTTACAAGTATACTACTAGTACATGGTATTTTTGTATACTTTACTACATAAAAGATTCTACTTAAAAATATTTTAAAAAAATATTACTTGAACTTAAACTTAATACAAATAAACAAAGTATATTTCTTTTGGTAAGGGCAGGAGCAGTAATGGACACTCGTGCTTTATTTTAATGTGTCCCTGTTACATGTAATGCATATACCATAGCAATAACAGTAAATTAATCCCACCTTCTGGAACTTGTGAGTAATTCTGGTCATCATCCTGATTAGCTTATGTAAACTAAAACACGAAGAAGTGCAGATAAAGAGCTCTGAGATCATCAGTATTTTATAAGTTGATAAAATGTTCGGAATTTCAACTTGGTGAGAAAAAACTATGTAGATTATGTTTATGTATGTATGTATGTAGGTCTATATATGTATTTGTTTGTTTAAAAACCTAAACATGCTTCACCTTCTGGTTCAAATTGACAAGTAAAATATCACTGAAGAAAAACAACACTGAAGAAGCCTGGAGGCACGTATCGAGCACGCACTAGCACCGTCTTCACAACTGCTTTCACAGAGTTCACGTGACTGACGACCCAAATAAGCCTCAAGCTGTGTCGACTTGAAGAGGCGCTGCGCACACCCGATCGCTGTATCAAAGTATCAATGACATCAAAGTGCCACCAAAGCGATCAGAAAGCAGGAGGCTTTTGCGCGGTACTTGGATGTCATGACAGCAAATCGGTCTGTGAGAGCCCGCTTCAAGTCCATTTCGCTTTGCGTGTTGCTCTGTTCAACACCCCGTGATCTTACTTTACAAAACTGGTTTTCATTCACACTTCTTCGATTACATGTTAAATGCCGAATTATACAAGTAAAGTTAAGAATACAAATTATTTCAATTAAATAAAAATGAAAAACCCATTAATCAATATGTGTATATTATTCTTCTATTACATCACACTGATATTTCAACTGACATGTATCGCCACCACTTTAACAGGCACATTTAATTTAATAGGTAGCCTAAACAGAGAGAGAACATTTAGTTTTGCTCATGACTTTGGACTTGTCAGGTGTGGGTTTCGGTTTTAGTTCCTGTCTGTCCTTTTTTTTATTTGGATTCATTTCCTGTTCTCATTTATTAGTTAACCATCGTTCATTCTGTTTGAACCTGCGTGATATGTTACTCATCTCCTTTACTCCTGGGAATCCTTGTGTTTATAAGCCCTCAATTAGGATAAATTTTGCTGTCAATGGTTTAAGCATGTTGATGCTAATTAAAGACCGCCTTTTACTCTTCTCCTCCTTTTTCAGCACCCTTACTACAAGCAGGACCGTGTGTGACAAGACTATTGAGGCGGCTTCATTTGACAGAGCTTCTTTCACAGGCTTTTGGCTGCTCTGTGTTTCTTACACCTTTCAGAATCAGAAAGAGCTTTATGATGATATATTATTATTACTTTCAAACTACTACTATCATCAATCAGGTAATTAAATGTAGCGTCATTCCTGCTTCGCTCTCGTGAGGGTCTCCGAATGTTTTGAATCTTATCCTGGAACAGTCAGGGGGGACAACCTTGTGTTTTATGAGGCTTCTTTCCCCATCCTATCATTAAACTTCAACAGATATGCCATCTCTGTGTGTTGTCTCAAAACCAGGCACATCATCATCATGCGCCACCAATCGACTGCTTCCCACTTTTGTGCATGTTTTTGTGACCATTTCAAATATAAACCCGGCTCTCTAGTTTCCAGTATGTGCCTCCCAGGCTTGTTGGGACCCTAGGCTGAGGCTTTTTAGATTTCCATCCCACCACTTAAAAAAATTCTGAAAAATACAACATTTACAGTAGCATAACCGCACAAACATAACCATAAATACTTGTGACCGTCATGACTCTGATCAACTTTACACTAGTAAGGCCCGGTACTCAAGACCCCAATTTTGAAATCCTCCCCGATAAACAGGCTTTCCAACTAAATATGAAAAGGACAAGCAGAGGACCAAACCACAAGCTACAATTTTATTTTCTCAATTAAAAACAACTTGAGCTCACATCAATAAAAAAACACACGTTAATCAATGTGAAATGAATACAGCCAATGGGCATGTTAGTCAGTTCACATAGGTCAAACCACCCCTTGCACTGAGGCAAAACCACACGAAAAGAAAGGAAAATTTATACACAAGAACGTTCACAAAACAGATAGACTAACAAGGAGGTTCTTTCTTTGGAATTATGTCTTTGAAATAACACATTTCCCACGACTCCCATAATAAAACAAAATACAAAAATCTAGATCCCAAAAATTGGAGAGCTTGACGATTTTAAGCCACAGCAAAGCAGCAACTGGCAACTTCTGTAAAACAAATAAAGATGTTTTCATTTACTTCCTCCCCACTCCCCTCCATTTAAAAATAACAAATAGGGGAAAGGGAAAAATAAAATTACCTTTGACGTGCATAACACTCACATGCTCACTAGCAATGCCGAACGTAACCGAATAATCTAAAAGTACACCAAGCAAGCACATTAAATCAAACAGAGTGAATTAAGTTAAATTCCCACAAACACCCATATTCAGAAGTCTATTCCCTTCATGTATGAATTCTCCAGCTGAACAAAACCTACCTTTACGAGGTGGAAGGAGATCTGGGAACCTCACTTAAACAGGTCACATCGATACAAAGTCATGAGGAAACTACATCTCACCTGTGTCTATATAGCTGCGTGATTACCTGGCTGCCCACCACCTTATGCAATCAGTCGCCATTTTTAAGGGCCATGCAGACTT